>NC_091284.1:593151744-593457717 GCF_032444005.1 Ranitomeya imitator
TGGCTCTTGGACCTTCGGCTACCCATCCGGGTTCCAGTACCGTCAGCTGGTTCTCGGCAGTGTCTTTTGCTCTTGTACCTTCTGCTCCGCATCCTGGTTCCAGTACCGTCAGCTGGTTCCGGGCAGAGCCTTTGGCTTAGGTGCCTCCTTCTGGGTATCCGAGTTCCGCCAACGTCAGGCGGTCCTTGGTAGTGCTTTTTAGCACGGGTACCTCCTGCTTAGTAACCGGGTTCCAGTAACGTCAGCTGGTCCTCGGTAGTTCCATAGGCTCTTGAACCTTCGGGTAGCCATCCGAGTTCCAGTTCCATCAGCTGGTTCTTGGCATTTTCTCAGCCTTCTTGTACCTTCTGCTACATTTCCAAGTTGAAGACCCTAAAGTCGACGACCCGGAAGACCACCCCGATGACGACGACGACGACGACCCGGAAGACCACCCCGATGACGACGACGACGGCGGAGACGACGACGGCGGAGACGACGACGGCTGAGACAACGACGGCGGAGATGACGACACTGGAGACGACGACCCTGGAGACGACGACATGGAAGACCGAGAAGCAGAAGAACAAGAGGCTGCAGAACAAAGAGCAGAAGAACATTAAGCATAAGACTTAATATCAGAGCAAAAGATATTATCTAAATTATATGCAGAAGAAGACTAAGCAGTGTATGGGGGTGAGTCCGTTCCTCCTCGTGGTGCCCCTGGATAAAGCCTGATGCTGCAGGCCAAACTGAACGCGGACAAATGTAACTTTTGTGACTGGCAGAACAGAAGGTGTAATCTTCCAACTTTTATAGATAACAACTACGGGAATGCCTGTCACAAATGAGAATATGATGAAGAAGTAGAATAGGAAGAATAATAACAGTGGAATAAAAAGAATATGTAGAATAGGAAGAATAATAATAGTTGAATAAAATGAATATGAAGAATGTAATAAAAAAAAAAAGGTAAAGGATGAAGAAGAAGATGAATAAGGTGAAGAAGAAGTTGATGTCAAAGATGCTGATGATGATGAAGATGAAAGTGTGGGAAAAGAAAAAAAAAAAAAGAAAAAAAAGAAGGGGAAGGGCGTGGAATAGTGAAACATCAATATCTGACAAAATAAAAAAAAAATTTACATAGTCAATATCTTTGTCACTCCGAACGTCTTAAAAAAAAAAAAAAAACATGCTATTCTATTTGATTGGGATAAACCTCTATGACTTTAATGTCTCCGCCACCTCCCCAAATACATCCGGCATTATTCTTAGTTGTTTTCCTTCATGTAGAATGAACCTACAAGGCAAGAAAGGGTTTATTTTAATTCCGATATTTTGGTCCCATTGACTTGCATTGGGATCGGGTATCGGTATCGGCGATATCCGATATTTTTTGAATATCGGCCGATCCTATCCGATACCGATACTGTCCGATATCGGAAGGTATCGCTCAACACTAATCTTTATGTTTGAAGCATGATATGTGGGAAAAGGTTGAAGAGTTCAAGGGGGCCGAATACTTTCTCAAGGCACTGTAGATCTTGTTGTCAAATTCAAAGTAATTGTGGGTGAGGATGAATTTTATTAGTTTCACAACAGAATCCGCATCAGTCCCTATGTTTTCCAGGAAGAATTTGTAGGCATTTAATCCATCCTGGTGTGGGATATTAGTGTACAAAGATTCCACATCCATGATGGCCAGGATGGTTCTTTCTGGTAGAGGACCTATTGCTGATAGTTTATTCAATAGGTCAGTTGTGTCCTGAATGAAGCTGGGTGTATCCTTTACCAGGGGTTTAAGAATACCCTGTACCCATCCAGATACCTGCTCAGTAAGGGTTCCCACACATGAATTAATGGTCTTCCTGGATTTTCAGATCCGTGGATTTTGGGAAGCACCCAGAATATCCCTGTTCTTGGACTTTCTGGTATCAGGTCATCGGCTCTTGTGGTTTTGTCAGGCAGACAAGATACCAACTTGTTTAGTTCCTTGTAATAGTCCTGTGTAGGATTTGACTCCAATTTTTTGTAGTAGCTTGTGTCCATAAGTTGTCTGTTTGCTTCCTTAATATAGCCTGATGTGTTCATCATGACTCTTGCATCTACCTTGTCAGCAGGTTTGATGATGATGATCTATTTGTGGGTTTTCAGAGACTGTACGGCCTTTCTCTCCTGGGCACTGATGTTGGATGCTTGTCTCCTGTTAGTATCTATAATGGTGGATTTTATCAAATGTCTGAATGAGTCTATATATTTATCCAAATGAGGGTTGCATCCAGGTGGAGGTGTCCAGTCTGACCTTTTCTTTGCTGTTAAGATCCCTTTTCCTTCAGTCCAGGAGGGTTCTGAATCTTCTGTATCATTGAAATATTCCCTCAGGTGCAGACTCCTGAAAAAATGTTCCATATCACTGCAGAGTTCAGTTTTATCCAGGGCTTTATTAGAACAAAAGGAGAGTCCTCTGGAAAGCACGGCCAGCTCCACTTTGTTGGGTTTATAATCTGAGAGATTAATGATACATTTAGATGCTTTTGTGTCAGGAATGGAGTGGTTGTCCAAGTTGTCAGGTTTTGGCTTTGTTTTGTCTCTTTTTGTATAGAGTCCTGAATTGAGGTGTAATCTGTGTAGTTTATTTTCCTTGTTATAAATCAGAAGGATCTGTAGTTTGTTATAGTATTGTTGTAATTTTTGTTCAGTGTCTTCTATAAGTGCTTTCCTCAGAGTTTCAAATTGCCCTTGGAGTTTACTCTTTATGCTGTAGCAGACATGCAAAAGGTGATTCCTTAATCTCTCAGAAGTCCTGTGACAAAGGTTTGAATTTGACAACAAGATCTACAGTGCCTTGCAAAAGTATTTGGCCCCCTGGAGCTTTTCAATCTTTTCCCACATATCATGCTTCGAACATAAAGATACCAAATGCAAATTTTTGGTGAAGAATCAACAAGTGGAACACAATTGTGAAGTTGAACGAAATATATTGGTTACTTTAAATTTTTGTGGAAATTCAAAAACTGACAAGTGGGGCTTGCAATATTATTCGGCCCCTTTAACGTAAAACTTTGTTACACCACTTTTTGCTATGAATACTGCTGGAAGTCCCTTGGGGTATGTATCTATCAGTTTTGTACATAGAGAGACTGAAATTCTTGCCCATTCTTTCTTGGCAAACCACTCGAGCTCAGTGAGGTTTGATGGAGATCGTTTGTGAGCAGGAGTTTTCAGCTCTTTCCACAGATTCTCGATTGGATTGAGGTCTGGACTTTGACTTGGCAATTCTAACACCTGGATACGTTTATTTGTGAACCATTCCATTGTAGATTTTGATTTATGTTTGGGATCATTGTCTTGTTGGAAGACAAATCTCTGTCCCAGTCTCAGGTCTTTTGCAGACTCCAACAGGTTTTCTTCAAGAATGGTCCTGTATTTGGCTCCATCTATCTTCCCATCAATTTTAACCATCTTCCCTGTCCCTGCTGAAGAAAATCACACCCAAAACATGATACTGCCACCACCATGTTTGACAGTGGGGATGGTGTGTTCAGGGTGATGAGCTGTGTTGCCTTTACGCCAAACATATCGTTTGGCATTCTTGCCAAAAAGTTCGATTTTGGCTTCAACTGACCAGAGCACCTTCTTCCACATGTTTGGTGTGTCTCCCTGGTGGCTTGTTGCAAGCTTTAAATGACACTTTTTATAGATATCTTTGAGAAAAGCTTTATTCTTGCCACTCCTCCATAAAGGCCAGATTTGTGCAATGTACGACTGATTGTTGTCCTATGGACAGACTGTCCCACCTCAGCTGTAGATCTCTGCAGTTCATCCAGAGTGATCATGGACCTCTTCACTGCATCTCTGATCAGACTTCTCCTTGAAAGTTTAGAGAGACGGTCGGCTCTTGGTAGATTTGCAGTGGTATGATACTCCATCCACTTCAATACGATCACTTGCACAGTGCTCCTTGGGATGTTTAAAATTTTGGAAATCATTTTGTATCCAAATCCAGCTTTAAACTTCTCCACAACAGTATCAGGGACCTGCCTGTTGTGTTCCTTGGTCTTCATGATGCTCTCTGTGCTTCAAACAGAACCCTGAGACTATTACAGAGTAGGTGCATTTATACGGAGACTTGATTACACAAAGGTGGATTATATTTATCAGCATTAGGCATCTAGAACAACATTGGATCATTCAGAGATTGACATGGAATTTCTGGAGTGAGTATGCTGCACTGAAAGTAAAGGGGCCGTATAATATTGCATGCCCAACTTTTCAGTTTTTGAGCTTCCGCAAAAATTTAAAATAACCAATAAATTTCAATCAACTTCACAATTGTGTTCCACTTGTTGATTCTTCACCAAATTTTACATTTGGTATCTTTGTGTTTGAAGCATGATATGTGGGAAAAGGTTGAAAAGTTCAAGGGGGTCGAATTCTTTTGCAAGGCACTGTATGTACAGGAGAATGGCACAGCAATGGGAAGTAAAACAGCTCCACAGTATGCAAATAATTTCATGTCCTTTTTGTCCTCATGTTCCATCAGGCCTCTGGCCTACTACCGCTACATTTATGACATTTTAATCATCTGGACGGAGCCTGAGCCACAGCTAAAGATGTTCCATGAGCAGTTTAATCAATTTCCTCCCACAAGCAACTTGACACTCAACTACTCCTGTACTGAAATTAACTTTATGGAAACGAACATTAAGCTGCAGAACAATAAAATAGAGATATTCCCGAATCAGAAGCCAATTGACCGCCCAACATACCTTAAATGGGACAGGATCCATCCAAAACACATAAAAAAATCTATTGTCTACTGCCAAGCCATCAGATACAATCATATATATTCCAACCCTTGGTCGCCTCAGAAAGACCTTATTGAATCAGGGCTACCATCCAAGAACAATTGAAAACCAGATTACAAGAGCCACCAGAATATCAAAGAATCACCTGCTACATTACAAAGCTAAAGAAGAAAATATTCGGTTACCTCTAGTAGTTACATTCAATCCAAATCTGGAGGTGTTAAGGGGAGCTGCACGGAAATATCAACCTTTAATACAAAAAGATGCCTACTTACAATCCATTTTTTTAGACCCCCACTACTGTATTTTAGGCAGCCCCCAAATCGAAGAAGCATCATTGTACGAAGCTCCCTGTCCTCTTCAACAGCTGCAGGTACCTTTCCTTGCAACTAGAAAAAATGTAAAACCTGTCCATTTATTATGATCATGGACAAGATAAAAATCCCCAATTCACGTCAGGACTACAAGATACCAGGTACCTTCAGCTGTATCACATCTAATGTAATATACTTACATTTTTGTACTAAATGTCCAACTGGGGGTCTGTATGTTGGGGAGAAAGGGCAAAAACTGGGAACAAGGATCAATTCTCACTGCCATACAATAAGAGAAAAAAGAATGGATCTACCTATGGCCAAACATTTTTGAATGCATAATCATAGCACCATGGACCTGAAATTACTTGTATTGAAAGGTAACTTCAAATCTAAGAGACAAGAGAATTTGGGGGTATACATTTATGACAAGTGACAACCTTTGACACACTTAGTGCAGGAATGAATATGTCGCATGGATTTATGTCTTTTTACATCAATTAAGGAATTTACATTTCAGACCGTGTGGGGTCATCATAACAGAACCAGACCCCAATCAGAGAAAAACAAAACGTTCACGCCTAATCTAATAACTTTCCAATATTTATGGAGACAACTGTTTATCACTTATCACTCTCCTTTAATTACAGTTCTGTGCTGTGTTGTGTATAAATATGTGATTCTTCAGTATTTATTTTAGTCTATGCCTGATGATGAGATCTGAGTATTCTCGAAATCTTGCAATCTGTTGCCATCTTTTCAGTTAGCCATTAAAAGGTATCAACCACTGAGAACTCTCAATTCTAAAATTTTCCATACTGAGTAGGTCATGATTGGGTTTTATATTTATTTCATTCAGCAAATGTTTTGTCTGCTGAGGTTAAGGACATAATGTAAAATATTCATTGTGTGATATTATATCCAAATATTACTTATTTACAAATAATATTCATATGTAATGGTTAAAGGGATTGTGTCATGAACAAAAGTATATTTTAGTCAACAGATCTCGGAATTAAAAATAATGTCCACAATTTGATATATTTAAAAAATTGTCCCTGTGCTGAGATAATCTCATAAATGTGCCTGTTCTGTGCAATGTCTGTGTCTGACCATATAGGAACATGGTTGGTTCAATCCACCGCTCATGTACAGACGAAGAAGCTAAACAATGTACAGACATTACAGCAGGGGATCACTGTTGATTCTTTCTTTTATGTAAAATGTTATTTAACAACAGGCAGTGAATTATTTTACTCACAAAAAGAATCAGCTGTGTTCCCTGTAATGTCTGTATACTCTTTTGCTTCCTCCCCTGCCAAGATGTGGCAGGATCAAACCATGTTCCTTCTCTGTTAGACAACCATTACACAGTACACAGCAGGGACACATTTTTAAGATGATCTCTAGTGAAGAGAGAACGTGTTCGCCGCTGCTCGGTACTCACCCGAGTATCACTGTGATCAGTGTCACTGTGATTATTCAGCGGGACCTGGGGTCTCCTCCTTTTAATTTTGGCACTTTTTAGAGCACCAATCAACATGCAGGGGTTGTCTGCCATGCACTGTAATACCTCAGCCAACTTTGTTGTGGTATTACAGTGATTGGATGGCCGCACAGTGCCATCAGGTCTATAAGAGATCTGGCGCCACTTTGCTCGCCGCATTCTGCTCCGGACTCAGCTAGTGTAGGGAGAGCTGCTGCTGAGATTGGGTCAAATTATTACTTTTATTAGTTAGTGTGGGTCTACTAGTGTTCAATCCACAAATCCTGATAAACCAACAGTCCTTTTTAGTGCTAATTTGGGGGTACATACAGTACAGACCAAAAGTTTGGACACACCTTCTCATTTAAAGATTTTTCTGTATTTTCATGACTATGAAAATTGTACATTCACACTGAAGGCATCAAACCTATGAATTAACACATTTGAAATTATATACTTAACAAAAAAGTGTGAAACAACTGGAATTATGTCTTATATTCTAGGTTCTTCAAAGAAGCCACCTTTTGCTTTGATAACTGCTTTGCACACTCTTGCTATTGTCTTGATGAGCTTCAAGAGGTAGTCACCGGGAATGGTCTTCCAACAATCTTGAAGGAGTTCCCAGAGATGCTTAGCACTTGTTGGCCCTTTTGCCTTCACTCTGCGCTCAGCGTTCAGGTCTGGTGACTGTGGAGGCCAGGTCATCTAGCGTAGCACCCCATCACTCTCCCTCTTGGTCAAATAGCCCTTACACAGCCTAGAGATGTGTTTGGGGTCATTGTCTTGTTGAAAAATAAATGATGGTCCAACTAAACGCAAACCAGATGGATTAGCATGCTGCTGCAAGATGCTGTGGTAGACATGCAGGTTTAGTATGCCTTCAATTTTGAATAAATCTCCAACAGTGTCACCAGCAAAGCACCCCCACACCATCACACCTCCTCCTCCATGCTTCACGGTGGGAACCAGGCATGTAGAGTCCATCCGTTCACCTTTTCTGCGTCGCACAAAGACACGGTGGTTGGAACCAAAGATCTCAAATTTGGACTCATCAGACCAAAGCACAGATTTCCACTGGTCTAATGTCCATTCTTTGTGTTCTTTAGCCCAAACAAGTCTCTTCTGCTTCTTTCCTATCCTTAGAAATAGTTTCCTAGCCACTATTTTACCATGAAGGCCTGCTGCACAAAGTCTCCTCTTAACAGTTGTTGTAGAGATGTGTCTGCTGCTAGATCTCTGTGTGGCATTGACCTGGTCTCTAATCTGAGCTGCTGTTTACCTGCGATTTCTGAGGCTGGTGACTCAGATAAACTTACCCTCAGAAGCAGAGGTGATTCTTGGTCTTCCTTTCCTGGGGCGGTCCTCATGTGAGCCAGTTTCTTTGTAGCGCTTGATGGTTTTTGCTACTACACTTTCAAAGTTTTCCCAATTTTTCAGACTGGTTGACCTTCATTTCTTAAAGTAATGATGGCCACTTGTTTTTCTTTACTTAGCTGCTTTTTTCTTGCCATAATACAAATTTTAACAGTCTATTCAGCTGTGTATCCACCAGACTTCTGCACAACACAACTGATGGTTCCAACCCCATTTATAAGGCAAGAAATCCCACTTATTAAACCTGACAGGGCACACCTGTGAATTGAAAACCATTCTCAGTGACTACCTCTTGAAGTTCATCAAGAGAATGCCAAGAGTGTGCAAAGCAGTCATCAATGCAAAAGGTGGCTACTTTAAAGAATATAAGACATAATTTCAGTTGTTTAACACTTTTTTGTTAAGTATATAATTCCACATTTGTTAATTCATAGTTTTGATGCCTTCAGTGAGAATGTACAATTTTCATAGTCATGAAAATACAGAAAAATCTTCAAATGAGAAGGTGTATCCAAACTTTTGGTCTGTACTGTAGATTGCAGCACTAAGTAGGCAGGGGAGTCCATGTGCACTTATCCACATCAGTGCAAGGCATGTAGGCACTATATGGGAGTATATAGATCTCACTGCATACATCAAAAGGCTCCATTACTGTCTGCTGCTGCGTATTTTATATATACGTAGGTGCAGGTATCCTTGGTCAGGATTTTTTTTTGCACCTTATACCTGCTAATTTTATTACAAAGCAATCCATAGCCCCCTTTTTTCTACATTGATTTGCTTGGTCACACTGCAGACTACAGCCAGGTCATTTCAATTCAAGTGCGTGAAAAATCTAACAATTTAAAAAGATTTTTTTTGTCCAATCCTTCAGTTGTGAGAGCGCAGATAATTCTGGCCTTTTTTTGGTACTACAGTATTTTTGGGAGTGTCTTACAACATTTTTGAACACCATTTTGCTGACCTAAAAATCTTGAGCTGGCCCAAAAATATTTAGCTAGAGTTCTTATATTTATCACTGTGATTTGTACACCACACGCATCGCATATCATTGCACTAAATATTTTACAATTTTAGTGCTCCAATTTTTTGTTAGTTTTTTTAGATTAATATCCTACTTATTGGCAATTATGGTGGGCGGAAAAAATCAAGGCCACATTTTGGTCAGTCTGTTATCTCCGTCCGACGCCTGGTCTATCTGTGTTTTTGTCTGTCTGCTACCCTTGTTCTATACAGTATTTTGTGGCTAAAATGCCTGGTCCATCTATGGTGTCCAAATTCTTGCTTTTCAGGCATACATTCCAGTTGTTTGTCTGCTACCCTTGGTCTATACAGTATTTTGTTGTTAAAATCTTTTAAAAAATTCAAGGCCACGTTTTGAAACTGTCTGTTATCTCTGTCAGAGGCCTGGTCTATATGTGGTATCCAAATCCTTGTTTTTCAGGCATACATTCCAGTTTTTAGTATGCTACCCTAGGTCTATACAGTATTTTGTGGTTCAATTTAAAAAAAAAAAATCCAGGCCACATATTAAACAGTCTTATCTCTGTCAGACGCCGAGTCTACCTGTGGTGTCCAAATCCTTACTTTTCAGGCATACATTCCAGTTTTTTGTCTGCTTAGTCAATACAGAATTTTGTGGTTAAAAAAATCCAGGCCACATATTGAAAAAGTCTGTTATATCAGTCACATGCCTGGTCTATCTGTGGTGTCCAAATCCTTGCTTTTCAGGCATACATTCCACTTTTTGGCATTGTGTTAGCCTACATTGTGACAGTAATTGTCTTTTAAAAAAATAAAAAAAGGCCACATATTGAATATTGTGATTTTTCTTTCAGACGCCTCGTCCAGCTGTGTTTTAAAAATTCTTGCATTTGAGTGCTCCTCTAAACGAGTTTTGGTGTGTCTTACCCTAGTTCTTAATAAAAGTTGTTAAAAACAAAATAAAAAAATTACCAACATTACATTGATTTAAAAGTGTGTTTTCTCAGCACACTGATCATATATAATTTTTTTCAAAATTAATCAATTTGTATTGAACTTTTAAAATACATGTATTTCAGTAGTCCATTTAAATTGGGCAAGGCAAAGGGCAAGGTACGGGGAAGTTGATGTGATGCTGATGGTGCATGCAGAGGCCGAGGTCATGGACAAGCTGAAGTTGGGCTCCAACAAAGACCCACATATTCTCGCTCGATCTTCCTGTACCAATTTCTAGAGGACCACAGCACACCACTGTTGAAGCCAGAGCAGTGTGAAATGGTTGTTGGTTGGATAGCGGATGATGCTTCCTGTCACTTAGCCACCACAACCACCACCATGCCTTCCACACGGTCAAGTCTGATCCTCCTTCCTCCCACCATGGCAAGTGCCCTGAGACAACTTATCCCACACTTTCACACTGCAAAGAGCTGTTCACTTTTCCCTTTAAAGATTCCAGACTCTAGGCCGGTCAACTTGAAGTGTGGCCAGATGAAATTGCATGTAGGGATGCCCAAAAATTTGAGCAGCCATGGTCACATGAAGGCAATGGAGGGAAAGTGTCACAAGAGGTGGACGATAAATAGACACAATTGCCAGAAAGCCAGGAGGAGAAGCAAGGTGTGGATGTGAAAGACGAGGTGGTGACCAACCATGCTCACATACATAAAACCCAAAACAAACCCAGAGCATATATGTGCAAAAAAGGCAAAGAATAAATATAAATATAAAATAGCCTGCACACAATTACCAACTGCAAGGGATTTAGAAAAGGGGGCCCCCTTAAACAATGTAATACCAGCAAATGAAGAATGTACAGAGCACCCAATCAAAAATATATAATGCAGATATGTCAAGTCATAGCCAGATATTGAGGGATACAAGTGTGATTGAAATCCCTAAAGAAGCACGCTGAAAATTAAGAATCAATCAAATAATGCCCATAATAGACCAACCTTGAAAGAAGGACGTGAAGAACAACCCCAACGTGCGTTTCGCTATAATGCTTCCTCGGGGGGCGAGCATTTATGCTCTTGTAACCTATGGCCTGTTATATATCAATATTAATCAATATTATTATCGGCTTAGCTGTTTATTAATTTACTAGATTGTGGCCCGATTTAAACGCATCGGGTATTCTAGAATATGCATGTCCCCGTAGTATATGGACAATGATGATTCCAGAATTCGCGGCAGACTGTGCCCGTCGCTGATTGGTCGAGGCAACCTTTATGACATCATCGTCGCCATGGCAACCATTATGACATCTACGTCGATACTGTGCCCGTCGCTGATTGGTCGAGGCGAATTCGCGGCAGACTGTGCCTGTCGCTGATTGGTCGAGGCAACCTTTATGACATCATCATCGCCATGCTGTGCCCATCGCTGATTGGTCGAGGCCGCCAGGCCTCGACCAATCAGAGCCGCGGGATTTCCAGGACAGACAGACAGACAGACAGAAAGACAGACAGACGGAAAAACCCTTAGACAATTATATATATAGATGATATGCCCTTTGGACTCTTTTGACCACCTACTGGACGTGTCACTTGGTGTCACTTTAACCCTGTTTTTTCTGTTTTTCATGTTTTTTTATGTATTTATTTATTAAAATGGTGATGAAAATTGTCTTTTTTATAATATAATCCTCAATAAAATTTACAATTTTAATTGCTCTGTGATCCACTTTTTTGTTTTGGGTTATAATTGTTTATTTATGGATGAGCTTCCAATTTGAGGCCCCTCTCTCTTTTTTTGGTTAACATGCTCACATACAGTATAACATTGTAACAGGTATGCAAAAAAATTTTTAAGTAGCTAAAACAACATTTTATTAGGTCTGGTCAAAAGTGACCGGAGCAGTACAAGTGTATAGTGGAAACGAACAGAAAAGCAGGGTGAACCGTCTTTGCAATATGCACTTTATTTTTGTATTTGATCCTGCTTACATTCTTGTTTAGACTGGTTGCATGATTATTTTAGGATGTGTCACACTCTATTCTGCCCTACTTAAGGCATAAACTTATAAATCTCATGTCCAGCGTTTGTGTTTTGCCATCACTTGTATGGTCTGCTTGCATTTTCTGATTTTTAATTGTTCTTAAAGCTTTGTATATGAATAACATTACTTTATATTTAAGATTATTGGTGTTGGAGGACTTTGTTAGTTCTTACGCCTTGTTGAGCCCATGGACTTAGTGTATGGTCATTACAAATCTAGGAGACCCCCTCCTTTGTAATGGGACAGTTTAATTTATGAGGCCCTCCTCCATGTTTCTTCCAAGGGGTGATTGGAGTGCATGCAAATTTGGGTCAAGGTGGCCCTTCAATTCAATGCATAAGGAAACAGTATGGCAGGACCAACTGAAGAATGTGAAGTACCTGGGTTCAAAGGCTTATTGGGGAGCATATAACTTGGTAGCAGAGCAGACCTTGCATTCAATGCAACATTTTGTCAGGAAGCCCTCCTGTACCTGAAGGGGTATTGGGGTGCGTCATAATTCTTGGCTGCCCAGCTACTCACTGCATAGGCAATAACAGCATAGGAAACCCATTGTTTAATAATGGCCCTTTAAGAATATTAATGCCACCAGATGCCCCTCTAAAAATAGGCTTTGTGGGTTTAAGAGTCCCTCCTTCAGATATGAAACAAGATGTGTCTCCTTATGTGTCACATACCACATGGCCAGCTAAGGTTGTTAAATGTTACAATTACATTTCCCAGTGAATGCATTTGTATTGGTTGAAAGCAATGTTAAATTTGAAAAACGCATCAAAAAGGCTGCATCTGAACTAAGCCTAAGTGGTGGAGGAACATTTTGGTCTGGGGTTAATTATTTTGCCTTATATGCAAGTCATTACCCTGGAAAGAATATAACTTAACATATTTTCCAGCAAAATCCATTTTGGTTTTGTTTTTGCATGTTTTTTGGTGCACCTGTAAAAATGGCGTGAAACTCTGACAACATTGCTTACAGCTGTGACCAAGGAGTCATAAATGTTTCCATGTCATTTGAGCTGTGTTTTCATAATTTTCAGATGATTTTACACCTTAAAAAGGACCCCTGGGGGATCACGGTAAAAATGCTCTGGTTTCCCATAGACTTACATTGAGATCGTTGCTCGGGTCGAGTACCCGAGTATTCCAATTTGCTCAACCCGAGCAACGAGCACCCGAGCATTTTAGTGCTTGCCCATCACTAATTATCTCAGCACAGTAACATTTTTTAAAACATCCAATACTAGAGTTTATTTTTATTCAAAGATATTTTGATTAAAATATACTTTTGTTCATGGCATAACGTCTTTAAACCTTGGGTGCTAGACAACATTTTGCAACCCTTTCAGTTTGGATAACTGATGCACACTGGGCAGAATCTTAAAGCCTTTTCTGTATCCTGTGTAAGGATTGTACTCACTCAGGTGCGTAGGAGGAAAAAGGAGGCACATTCTCTTCAACGTCCTTGTGGGTTTATTTGCTTCATAAACCAACAAGTCAGCAACAAAAAGGTAAACACTCTGTACATCAGGCCGACACAGTATAAATGTCCATAGCAGAGCTCTGCTGTCTCGGTCCCATGGGTACACAGGCTGTGCAATGTCCAGCACTCATTCTGTATCTGAAGCCATGGGCATAGAAAGACTTCTCCCTCTCAAGACACAGACTACTCTGTAATGTCCAGAATGGACACATGGAAGTCTGTCCACACTGGCAGACTCCCAAACACTCACTCACATGTGCCAAATACACCTCCATCGCATAGTTGTAACCACACCCAGGTACCCATTATGTGGCTATTCAGGTGATCGTGACATCACCACAGGTCCTCAAACACCGCAACCATCTTAAGTGTTCAGACACACCCCTTTGGGTGGGAATGTAGGTGACCCATCTCTCCAAGTCACCTCAAAGCCTTCCCAATGTAAAACAAATCCCTCAGCAGTAGATCTGCTGAGCTGTTGTGAATTCCGCTCTTGGGCTCCCTCCGGTGGTTGTAAGTAGCATTTTTGTGAGTTCTGCTCTTGGGCTCCCTCCTGTGGTTTTGAGTGGTATGGCTGCTTCTTGGATTTAGCTTCAGCAGCTGTTTTCACTGATCGTCTTTTTGGCTCGGCTATATTAGTCTGGCCTTATCCCTCATTCTATGCCAGTTGTCAATTGTTCCTGCCTGGAGTCATTGCTCTTAGGATTTTACTGACACTCTGACCAGTTCAGCAAAAGCTAAGTCCTTGCTTTTCCTATTGCAGTTCACTTGTTGTGGACTTGTTGTTCAGCACTTTCTATGTTTTGTTCATTTGTCCAGCTTATCAGTATGGATCTACTCAGCTAGGCTGGAAGCTCTGGGCAGCAGAGTTTGCCCTCCACACCTTTAGTTAGGTGTGGAGATTTTTGCATTCCTCTGCGGTGGACTTTTTCTAGTTTTTATTACTGACCGCACAGCGTTCTGTCCTGTACTTTTTCTATCTAGCTAGAAGTGGTCTCCTGTGCTTAATCTTGTTTCATACTACGTATGTCTTTTCCTTCTCCTCTCACAGTCATTACTTGTGGGGGGCTAATCTATCCTTTGGGGATTTTCTCTGAGGCAAGATAGTTTTCCTGCTTCTATCTTTAGGGGTAGTTAGCTCTTAGGCTGTGACGAGATGCCTAGGCAGAGTTAGGAGCATTCCACGGCTACTTCTATTGTTGTGTCGAGCTTAGGGACTGCGGTCAGTATAGTTACCACCTGTTCAGAGCTAGTCGCATGTCGCTCCTTAATCACCAGACCATAACACTGAGCTAAACATGCCCAGGCTTCCATCACAGGGCCACCCACCTCTGTGATACATCCTGCCCATTAATCACATGACCAGTCGCCATACCACACCTGAGTATCAAAAATTTCCCAAAAAAGTATCAAGACCTATGGCTATTATTTTTAGCCACTGTGATAAAAATAGGACAGTCAATTCTGCATCAATACAGGGATATTAATAATATTTTTGTCTGCCATAACACAGGCTAAGACTTTATTATAAGATTTTTAATAAAGATATAGTTCTAAAAAGAATATATATGTAATGACTAAATTCAAGATTTCCTCTTAACCACGTTTCTTAACACTCCTGGTGCCAGAAATTGGAGTATGTTGTAAAGAGTATTGGGCATTGTAGCCCAATAATTTAAAATGTATATGATTTGACTTACTTCCATGTTTGCATAAATACATTTGTATGTCTTTTCAATAAAAGTAGAGGAGAATTGCGAATGCACAAAAAAATGGGTTATCAGCAAAAAAAAAAAAACAGCTGTGCTTGCCTTGTTTTGTGAGATCTTTCCTGACCATTCTTGTATTTGAAATTCATATCATATGATGCAGTAATTAGTTTTGTAGTCACATTTGTGTCTTTTAAATCCATTTGATCTCATTCTTTATTTTGAAAGATGCTAATAAAGATTTTGTTATGATGAGCTGAAGGGATTTATTGTGAGATGTAGGAAGCTGCAGCTTTTGCATTTATTACATCTTAAAGGAACTTGCTGACAACAGAAAATGTACGGCATGTTCTGTTAGAGAACAATAGCTTCCTCAGTGCATTATCTTTTAAATACTTTTCTGTACCATGGGATGGAATGCTAAGCTTATTCTTTTCTGACAGCTTAAAGAAATCACATCATATGTAACTATTTATAACTTTAATATCATTTCATTATATATTAATATATATATATAGGTAGAGAGCAGTAATCTGTATGAGCCATGTCAGGGTGCCAGTAAACAGGCCCACAATACCACAATCAAATGCTCATTCAAATTGTAACAAAGAAGAAACTGAAACCATCTCATATACAGTGGTATATCTTTACCATTTCATTTTCATATATTATACAATGATTATCCAATTCTTTAAACCCACTGACATGTAAAGTAAATAACTTTAATTACCTTACAACAACGGCACTTTTCAATTGTTGGATATGCAGGGTAATTTATTGCATATTCCTAAAAAAGTTAGCAATCACTGATTGTTTATTATGCATACATTCCAATTTTTGGTCTGTATAATACCCTAGGTCTATACACAATCTTGGTAACAAAAAAATAAACATATATTACAGTGCGGTAGTTCCGTGACATGCCTCATCTATCTGTGGGCAAAAAGTGAGCTTTTGAGGCTTCTATTCTCCTTTTTTCCTGTGTGTTACCCTAGCACTAAACACTAAACACTATTTTGGGCTGAATTTATATCATACCTGCATCTCATTTTTATGACATTTTCCCCTGGGGGAGTAACTTTTTTTTGGTTGCAAATAAGTAACAGGCATCATAAAAACACCCTTGCACAAAAATGTAATGACTTTTGCATCACGGAATACGTTCACCCTGGTGTTCTACTAGTTGTTAATGATAAGGATGAGGATAAGGAGGAGGATAACACCAAACAGACCACATCAGGAAGCGGATACCTATGTGTGGTTGTGAAGAGGTGCATGAGATTACACATCCACAAAAAAGCACTTGTTCATTTTTATATGAGTCAGCCTGTCAGCATTTTCAGTTGACAGGCGGATGTGTTTATCTGTTATTATTCCACCAGCAGCACTAAAAACCCGCTCTGACATAACGCTAGCAGCAGGGCAGGTCAGGACCTCCAAGGCGTAGAGAGCCAGTTCATGCCACGCGTCCAGTTTGGATACCCAATAATTAAAAGGAGCAGAGGAATCCCAGAGGACGCCTGTACGATCTGCAAGATACTCCCTCAGCATCATCCCAAACATTGCACTTCTTGTGACAGCACCCCTTACCTCTGTGTTGGCACAATAGGAGAAAACTGTCCCTGAACTTTGCCATTGTTCCGCTGCCTGAGCTGGATTGTACTTTTGTCTCTCTCGCTTGGACTCCTTGGTTGTACAACAAACTCTGACGTCTGCTGCCAGCGTTCTCACATGGGATTTTTTTCAGTAATTCTGTTACAAGGGCCCTCTTGTACAGCAACAGTTTAGTACACCTGTCTGCCTCTGGAAGATGAAATTGAAAGTTCTCCTTGCAACGTGGGTCTAGAAGTGTCACCAACCAGTAATAATTGTCAACAAAAATTTTAATAAAGCATGGGTCACGGTAAATACAGCGGAACATAAAGTCAGCCATGCGTGCCAGAATGCTAACAGGCAAGGCTTCCGTGTCCTCATGAACATGACTAATGACTATGCTGTCCTCCTCCTTCTCCCTGTCCACAGGCCATCCCCGCTGAACAGATGGTATGACAGCTGTGCTTGTAGTAACATTTAAAATGCATGAAAGTAGCTCCTGTTCTACCTCCTCCTCCTTCTTCTCATTGTCTACCAATCCACATTGGGACGACATGAGGCTGGCTGAGCGTAATCACCCTGTATGGTTGCTTGTTTCATGTCCTCGTGCTCTGCCTGCAATGCATCCTCTTTAATTGTGAGCAGAGAAGCTTTCAGAATGCTTCGAAGTGGGATCGTGACGCTAATTATGGCGTCATCACAGCTCACCATCTTAGTGCAGTCCTCAAAGTTTTGGAGGATGGTACATACGTCTGACATCCATGTCCACTCCTGAGGTGTTATGTGTGGAATCTGAACTGATTATCGATGGCCTTGTTGATGCTGGTAGTCAACAACTGCCATCTTCTGTTCACAAATCCTTTCCAACATATGCAGTGTACAGTGGTGACATTACACACCAGTCGGTGAGCCGGAAGCTGCAAACACTGAAGCACGGCAAAGGCAGCTGATGCTGTAACTGACTTTCCAAAATGGGCAGACAGACGGCGTACTTTCACTAGCAGATCCGGCAGCTCCGGGTAGCTTTTGAGAAAACGTTGAACCACGAGGTTAAGCACATGGGCCAGGTAAAGGTGCGTGCTTGAGCTCACCTTGCCTCAGAGCCGCCACCACGTTCTTGCCATTCTCACACATGACGATGCCTGGCTGTAGGTTCAGTGGTGTTAGCAAAAAATCTGACTGCTCTTTCAGCGCTGTCCACAACTCTTCAGCATTGTGCAGTTTGTCACCTAAGCAGACTAGCTTCAGCTCAGCCTGTTGCTGCTTGGCTGAGGCAGTGCTGCAGTGCTTCCAGCTTCTGACTGATGTGTTCATTTCAGAGATGGAGGCTGAAGAAAAGGAGGAGGAAGTGCAGGAGCTGTAGACTGTGGGGGCAACCCTGATTGACGTAGGGCCCACAATCCTCAGTGTAGGGAGGATTCTGTTACGGCTGTGACCGAAAACGCAGCCGAGCAGATGCCCCCACGTCGCCAAACTGACTTGGGCGAGTGTCCCAAATGGGAATGCGATGTGGACCCACTGGACCACATAGAGTAACCTGAACCTACCCAGACGGGGTTAGCACCACATGGCAGGCTGAGCACAGCAAAGTAAGGGCTCAGCATAAACACCAGACTCCATCTTTAAAAGATGAGCCCAGGAAGTTCAGTCACTGGGTACGGGATGTCAGACGCAAAAGGACTTCAGGAACTTAACAGGACACAGTTCAGACAGGGTCAGGTACTGGATATGCAGCCTCCAGAATAGGCGGGTCTGGGTACTCTGCACCCAGATTAGACGGTAAAACAAAACACAAATGGATCTGGATATGCAGCCTCCAGGATAGGTGTGTCTGGGTACTTTGCCCCCAGATTAGGTGGAAAAACAAAACACAAACAGATCTGGATATGCAGCCTCCAGGATAGGTGGATCTGGGTACTCTGCCCCAGAACAGGCGGAGGACACGTTCTGTCTTCCGCCTGTTCTGGGGCAGATTACCCAGAGTACCCAGTACCCAGGGTTGCCCCCACAGTCTGGAGCTGGATACCTAACTCACAAGGCAAGACAAAGAAACACAATGCAATGCTCTGGCAACACCCAACAGGAAAGAGGCATTTTATATAGGAGCTTCCCCTCAGCAATAGGCTGAGAAAGAAATACAGGCTCCAACCTTTATAAAAGCAGGGTAGGTGTGGCCGCGCACACCCTAATCACAAACAGAAACAACTACAGCACAGACAGCACAGGAACTGTTGCTTAGGGCACCTGACAGTGACTGCTAGCCTGAACACACGTGGAAAGTCATGCACCAGCTGCAGAGGACCTTGCAAGCCGTGGATAGCTTCCACAGTGGCTGCCAGGGACCGCACATGCGAGTAGTCATGCAGCAGACTTCACAGCACATGTATAGCTACGCAGCAGCACAGGGAACTGAGCCGCATCCATACAGGTAACAGACTACAGCATCCCTGCAAAGTAGGGGGATATGAGCAAGGGTTAAGGCAGATACATGCAAAAGTAACACCAAAGAAACAAGGTATGAACCCAGCAACTTTGCAGATGTGTTTCATCCCAAGGTCCGACTGTGTCCCTGCTTCTACCATGCTAACCCAGTGTGTCGTCAGTGAGATATACTGTCCCTGCCCACAAGCACTTGTCCACACTTCCATGGTTAGATCGACTTTCCCAGTAACAGCATTGTTGAGGGCACGGGTAATGTTGTGGGTCACATGCTGGTGTACTGCCGGTACGGTACTCCGGGAGAAATAGTGGTGACTGGGGACTGAGTACTTTGGGAAAGCTGCCACAATCAGGTTGTGGAAAGCTTCCATCTCATCGAGCCTAAAAGGCAACATTTTGAGTGCAAGCAGAGGAAAAATGATAGAATTTAGTACTATGTCCTGTGGGGCATTGGCTGGGTATTTCCACTTGCGTTCCAATGACTGAGGTATACACAACTGAAGGCTGGGCAGAGAAAAGAATGTGGACGGGCATGATGATGGTGCTGGTTGACTGTGGGCAACAACAGATGCAGGGCACGATGCATTTTCACAGGCACGTTGAACTGGGTATTGGCTTGTACGCAAAACAGTTGAAGAAGCAGTGGTGTCACCTGCAGACAGTGTTCCTGGAGCCTGGGGTTCAGCCCACAAAGTCGGGTGCTTTGCTGCCATGTGCCTAATCATGCTGGTGGTGGTCAGGCTGGTAGTTTTGCTACCCCGGCTGATGTGGGAATGGTCGATGCTGCAAATGGCCTGTTTGGGGTTATCGGCAGAGTCTTTAAAAAATATCCAAACTCGGGACGATCTAACAGTTGGAATGGCAACCTCCGTCATGTCCATTTTGCGGGGAATGGATGCACACCTTCTGTCTGCAGCGACCACACTGCTTCTTCCTGCCTGTTGGGGTGAAAAGCCTCCTTCCCCATGTGTGCTGCTGTCCTCGCTCTGCATGTACTGCTACTAGGTTGGGTCCATCACTATGTCATCCACTATCTCGTCTTCCACATCCACACCCTGCTTCTCCTCCTGACTTTCTGGCAATAGTGTCTTATCATCATCCACCTCTTTTGACACTTTCTCACCATCACCTTTGTGTTACTTTGGCTGTTCAAATCTTTGGCCTTCGCTACATGCGATCTCATCTGGCTCCACTTCAAGTTGACTGGCTGAGAGCCCAAAATCTTTAATGGGAAAACTGAACAGCTTTTTGGAGTGTCCAAGTGTGGGATCAGTTGTCTCAGGGCACTCGCCATGGTGGGAGGAAAGAGGATCAGGGTGAGTATTTTTCAGTCCACACTCACGGCTACTCAGACTTGACAGTTTTGGAAGACATGGTGGTGGTGGCTAAGTGACTGGAAGCATTATCCGCTATCCAACCAACAGCCATTTCACACTGCTGTGGCTTCAATAGTGGTGTGCTGCGGTCCCCTAGAAACTGGGACAGGAAGATCGAGCGTGAAGATGTGTGTCTTCGTTGTGGTCCTCGTACAGCTTGGCCACTGCCTCGTCCTCTGCATGCACCATCAGCATCACGCCCACTTCCCCATCCATTGCCCTTTGCCTTGCCCATTTTAAATGGACTACTGAAATATTTGAACAGCTCAATACAAATGGATTTATTTGGAGAAAAATTATATGTGATCAGTATGCCTGAAAATAAAGTAATTGGAGACCACAGATACACCGAGCGTCTGACGAAGATAACAGACAGCTAAATGTGTTTGTTTTTTAAATATAATTTTTTAAACAAATAATAATGAGTAGAACAAGGCTATCAGACAGAACTATGCAGCGTATGCCTGCGACATGAAAATTTTTCTACCACAGATACACCAGGCGTCTGACTGAGATAACTGACTGTATAATTTCTTTTTTTGTCTTTTTGTAATATTTGAAAACATGAAATACTGAGCAGAACAAGGCTAGCAGACAGAACTATGCAACGTATGCTTGCGAAGCAAAGAATTTTTTCCACCACAAAGATACACCAGGCGTCTGACAGAGATAACAGACAGTTAAAATATGTTTTGTTTTTTTTTTACATTTTTTTGAAAAAAAATTGAGTAGACCAAGGCTAGCAGACAGACAAAAAAATACAACGTATGCCTGCAAAGCAAAACTTTGGACACCACAGATACACCAGGTGTCTGACAGAGATAAAGGTGCTGTATTTTTTTTTAAACACTAAATACTGAGTAGACCTAGTCGTGTAGACAGAACAATGCAACGTATGCCTGCAAAGCGAATATTTGGACATCACAGATGTACCAGGCATCAGCCAGAGATAACAGACCGATCAAAATGTGGCCTTTATTTTTTTAGGCACACCAAAATTGTGTCAATAAGTTGGCTATGACACAAAAAAAAATTGGAGTACTAAAATTTTAATATATTTAGCTCAATGATATGCAATGCGTGTGGTGTAAAATTCACAGTGATAAATATAACAACTTTAACTAATTTTTGGGGCATCAAGATGGTGTCCAAAAATGTTGTAAGACACTACAAAATAATAGATAGTACCAAAAAAAGGACAGATTTTTTGGCGCACTCACATCTGATGCCTGGGACTAAAAACAACATTTTAAATTCTTAGATTTGCACGCTCTTGCATTGCATTGACCTGGCTGTACTCTGCAGCGTGACTAAGCAAATAAATGTAGAAACAAGGCGGCAATGGATTGCTGTATAATAAAATGAGCAGGTATAAGCTGCAAAAAAAAAATGCAGCTAGGCATGTAAAAAAAATAAGCAGCAGCAGACAGTAATGGAGCTTTTGATGTATGCAGTGAGATCTATGTACTCACATACAGTGCCTGCAGGCCTTGCAGTCATGTGGATATGTGCACATAGACGCCCCTGCCTACCTTCCGCTGCAATCTCTGTACTGCCAAATTAGCCCTAAAATGGACTGTTGGTTTATCAGGATTTGTGGACTGACCACTAACAGACCCACACTAACTATTAAAAGAACAATTCTGACCCTATCTCAGCAGCAGCTCTCCCGACACTAGCTGACTCTGGAGCAGAATGCGGCGAGCAGGGCGGCACCATGTCTCTTATACCCCTGATGATGTTGTGTGGCCAGCCGATCACTGCAAGATCACAACAAAGGCTGCGGTGTTACAGTGCCTGGCAGACAATCCCTGCATGTTGATTGGGTCTCAAATGACTGCCAAAAATGCATGGTGGAGACCCGAGCTCCTGCCGAATAATCCCGGGAATGCTCGGTGCTCGCTGAGTACACCGAGTGTTAGGAGTCGAGTTTCCTCTGCTGCACAGTGGGAATCTCGATCCGTGTCTGCTGCGGTCTCCCATTCAGCATCGGCCGCAGTGGGCTCTGCTCAGCGGAGACGTCGCTCCCAGCGTCTTGCTGAGGCTGATTCGGTGCATAGGGTCACTACTGCCTTTTCTGGCTTTCCTATGGTACCCTGCACTGATCTGCGGCGAGCAGGCTTCTCTGGGACTAAGTCCTTATTTACACACACTGAGCATGCCCAGGGCAAGGTCTCCCATTGGAGGTCGAGGGTCACATGTTCGGTCACATGTTCAGGTACTGCAGCGCATCCCATTGGTCCTCCAGGAAGGTCCTGAAAGGGCAAAACTTTGGTAGCAGCTTCCTGTGCTGTAACTATATAAACTGCGCATGACCGCACGGCCATGCGCTAGTATCGTCTTTTGTCATATGCTTTGCGCCAATGTGGTCATGCGTTTGTATGTGTTCAGGGACCCGGCTGAAATAAGCCCCTAGAATGCTGGCTCCTCCGGCGAGGAGATTGTGTATGCATGCATGACCACTCACTGCTCACATCTGGGTAGTTGGCCTGTGCCTCTGTGAAAGTCTAACAGGGCACAGAGCCTGCCTCTCGCGGTTACTCTGTGAAGCTAACAGAGTTGATATATACCGCCATATAGAGCCGCCATTATTTAGCAGCAAGTACTTTCCTTCACAGTGGATCCCGAGTTGCGAACGCACCAATTCCATTTAATAAACAATATATTTGGTGCGTTCCGCCAACCCTAACAGTATACAAGCGCCAGGATCTGGCTAAGTAATGGCGGATGAACAGCGATTGCAGGGGTACATGCAGCTGCTGGAGGGCTGGTTGGCGTCTCTTGAGCGTGCAACCTCGGCGGTGGATGTTACCGCAATAGCTGTTCAGGCTGCTAGCGTGGCTGCAGCAGCTTTACCCACTGCCACCTCTGTTCCGACCCTATCTCACCTTCCTTTGCCTGAGAGATACTCTGGGGACAGTAAGTCCTGTAGAGGTTTCGTGAGCCAATGTGGTATACACCTCGAGCTCCTGGCTGCACGTTTCCCTACTGAGCGGGCAAAGGTGGGATTCATAATCTCCCTCTTGTCGGACAGAGCGTTGGAGTGGGAGCGCAACGATCATGTGGTGCGGAGTGTTCCTCGGTTTCTGGACTCTCTGAAACAGGTCTTTTTAGGACCTCAAGTCACCCATGATACAGTGCTCCAACTGCTGGCTTTGACTCAGGGTTCAACCATGGTCAGCCATTTTGCTGTTCTCTTCCGGACATTAGCGTCTGAGTTGGAATGGCCAGATAAAACCCTCATTCCCGTATTTTGGAGGGGGCTGGCTGACCATGTGAAGGACGCTTTGGCCACTAGGGAGATTCCCGCCACACTGGAGGAGCTCATAGCCATATCTACTCGCATAGACCTTCGTTTTCACGAGCGAAGGTTGGAGCGAGCCCAGTGTAGGCAGAGGTTTCGGC
This sequence comes from Ranitomeya imitator, assembly GCF_032444005.1. NCBI lineage: Eukaryota > Metazoa > Chordata > Amphibia > Anura > Dendrobatidae > Ranitomeya > Ranitomeya imitator. The sequence goes on from NC_091284.1 coordinate 593,175,690, forward strand.
TGGCTCCCACCTTCGCCAAACCTTTGGAATCTCCAGTCCAGGCGTCCGAGTCACATGAGGCCTTAGAGGTGACACGAGCGGGATCCAAGTCTCAGTCCGCCCGTGCACATAAGGTCCGTCATGTTTGCCGGCAGTCAGTACATCTTGCCTCCAAGGATCCTCAGCGGTCGGGGAAACGTCAGCGTCTAGTGGCAGTTGGAGGAGGTACACTAGACACGGCGACGTTTGCCTCAAAGTTGTCCTTCAAGGGGACAATTACCATAGGCCCATCCACTCTTATGGTCGAGCTATGCGTGGATTCTGGGGCAGAGGGTAATTTTATGTCTTCCTCTTTTGCCCAGCGTCACGCAATACCCTTGGTGATGCTCGCCAAGCCTGTAACCGTTCGAGTGGTAAATGGGTCAACACTACCCTCACAGATTACCCACCAAACCATTCCTTTCACGCTTTCTGTGTCTCCATCACATCAGGAGATAATCTCCCTATTAGTCATTCCTGAGGGAATTGATGAGGTCCTGTTGGGGATACCATGGCTTCGCTACCATTCTCCTCATATTGAGTGGTCCTCTGGGAGAATTTTGGGATGGAGTAAATCCTGCGAGGGTAGATGTCAGAGGGAGTGCGTTCAGGTTGCTACTACACAGGTACCCGCAGATCTTTCCTCTCTCCCCAAGCACTATTGGCCCTATGCAGACGTGTTCTCCAAAAGAGCTGCGGAGACCCTTCCGCCTCACCGCCCCTATGACTGTCCTATTGACCTCTTGCCTGGTGCTGAGCCTCCCCGGGGTCGAGTCTATCCGTTATCTCTCCCGGAGACGGAGGCAATGTCTCAGTACATCCAAGAAAATCTGGCAAGAGGATTCATTAGGAAGTCAGTGTCACCGGCAGGGGCTGGGTTCTTCTTCGTACAGAAGAAGACTGGAGACTTACGTCCATGCATAGACTACAGGGGTCTTAACGCCATCACCGTTAAGAACAAGTACCCATTACCCCTGATATCTGAGCTGTTTGATAGGCTACGGGGAGCGAGGGTATTTACGAAGTTAGATCTGCGGGGTGCTTACAACCTGATTCGCATCCGTGAGGGGGATGAATGGAAGACGGCTTTTAACACCAGGGATGGGCACTATGAATATCTGGTGATGCCCTTTGGGCTCTGTAATGCCCCAGCCATTTTCCAAGACTTTGTGAACGACATCTTCCGGGATATGCTCACCACCTCGGTCGTAGTCTATCTGGATGATATTCTCATCTTCTCTCCAGATATTGACTCCCATCGGAGAGATGTTCGCAAAGTCTTCGACCTCTTACGGGCAAACTCCCTCTACGCCAAGTTGGAGAAGTGTGTGTTTGAGCAGGAGTCCTTGCCTTTCCTTGGTTACATCATCTCTGCCCAGGGTTTAGCTATGGATCCTGCCAAGCTACAGGCAGTGATGGACTGGCAGGAACCCCATTCTCTTAAAGCGGTGCAGCGCTTTATGGGGTTCATTAATTACTATCGCCAGTTCATTCCACACTTCTCAACTTTGGTAGCTCCCTTGGTTGCCCTCACCAAAAAGGGAGCAAATCCCAAGTTGTGGTCAGAGGAGGTCTCCAAAGCGTTTCTCTCGATCAAGTCACACTTCGCTAGCGCTCCCATCCTACATCGCCCCGATGTTGATAAACCATTTAACTTGGAGGTGGATGCCTCATCCGTTGGTGCTGGAGCAGTCCTTTTCCAAAAGGATGCTCAAGGTCGGAAGCATCCTTGCTTCTTCTTCTCCAAGACCTTCACACCAGCGGAGAGGAATTATTCCATCGGGGACAGGGAGTTGCTAGCCATGAAGTTGGCTTTTTCAGAGTGGAGACATCTCTTGGAGGGAGCTCGCTTTCCCTTCCAAGTCTTCACTGACCACAAGAACTTGGTATATCTACAAACGGCCCAGCGGCTGAATTCTCGCCAGGCTAAATGGTCCCTGTTCTTCTCCCGGTTCCATTTTACTCTCCATTTCCTCTCCGGGGAGAAGAACGTTCGTGCTGATGCTCTCTCCCGCTCCGTAGTGTCATCGGAGGAGGAGCCTCGGCTTATTGTCCCTTCTGAGAGCCTGAGAACTGTAGCTCCGGTTTCGCTTGAGTCTGTGCCCCCGGGCAAGACTTTCGTACCAGCTAACTTGCGACCGGAGGTTCTCTCTTGGGCTCACTCCTCCAGAGTGGGTGGGCATTTTGGGACCAAGAGGACATCTGAGCTTTTGGCGAGAACATACTGGCGGCCGCATATAGCCCGAGATGTCAGGGACTATATTCCGGCGTGCGTTTCTTGCGCCCAGAATCGGTCTCCTCGGCAATGGCCTGCTGGGTTGCTTTACCCTCTACCGGTGGCAGACAGGCCCTGGGAGATGGTCGGGATGGACTTTGTGGTGGGCCTACCCAAGTCGCGTGGCTGCTCCATTATTTGGGTTGTCACCGACCATTTCTCTAAGATGGTGCATTTGGTGCCGCTTCCTCGGTTACCCTCAGCACGGGCCTTGGCGGTGTTGTTCATTAAGCACGTTTTCCGATTGCATGGTATGCCTGATAAGATTGTCAGCGTTCGGGGTCCCCAGTTCGCGTCTCGGTTTTGGAGAGAGCTCTGCCGTTTACTCAGCATAGAGTTAAACCTCTCCTCTGCATACCATCCCGAGACGAATGGGTTGGTGGAGAGAACCAACCAGACTCTGGTGACATATTTGCGACATTTCGTCTCTGCTAGGCAGGATGACTGGGCATCTTTGCTACCTTGGGCGGAATTTGCCTTGAACAACGCCGTAGCCGATTCCACTGGTCAAACTCCTTTTCTCCTTAATTTCGGCCAGCATCCGCATGTCCTTGTGCCCATGCCCGTGTCATCCACCGATTCTAGGGTGGCAGACTGGGCGGTGGAGGCACGTGACATCTGGGACCGCACACAGGATGCCATCCGGGCCTCCAAGGAGAGAATGAGGGTTTCGGCTGATACACACCGGCGCCCCGCTCCGGTCTTTGCTCCTGGCGACTTAGTGTGGCTCTCCGCCCGTAACATCAGCCTGCGAGTTAAGTCCACTAAGTTTGCTCCTCGCTACATTGGCCCGTTTAAGGTTCTGGAACAGGTCAACCCTGTGGTCTACCGTTTGGCTATTCCTCCACGCCTTGGTATCACCGATACTTTTCACGTTTCTACTCTTAAAGCCCGTTCATTTGTCCCGGTTTTCCGAGTCATCTGCTGGGACATCGGGTTCATCCACGGATGAGTTTGAGGTGAATGCTATTGTGGGGTGCAAGGTGGTACGTGGCAAGAAATTTTATCTGGTGGACTGGAAGGGTCACGGCCCAGAGGATAGAACCCGGGAGCCTGTGGAGCACATTTGGGCTCCGCTGCTTACAGCAGCTTTTGAGCGTAGTGAAGCTCAAGGAGGGGGGGGGCCCTAGAAGGGGGGGTAATGTTAGGAGTCGAGTTTCCTCTGCTGCACAGGGGGAATCTCGATCCGTGTCTGCTGCGGTCTCCCATTCAGCATCGGCCGCAGTGGGGTCTGCTCAGCGGAGACGTCGCTCCCAGCGTCTCGCTGAGGCTGATTCGGTGCATAGGGTCACTACTGCCTTTTCTGGCTTTCCTATGGTACCCTGCACTGATCTGCGGCAAGCAGGCCTCTCTGGGACTAAGTCCTTATTTACACACACTGAGCATGCCCAGGGCAAGGTCTCCTATTGGAGGTCGAGGGTCACATGTTCGGTCACATGTTCAGGTACTGCAGCGCATCCCATTGGTCCTCCAGGAAGGTCCTGAAAGGGCAAAACTTTGGTAGCAGCTTCCTGTGCTGTAACTATATAAACTGCGCATGACCGCACGGCCATGCGCTAGTATCGTCTTTTGTCATATGCTTTGCGCCAATGTGGTCATGCGTTTGTATGTGTTCAGGGACCCGGCTGAAATAAGCCCCTAGAATGCTGGCACCTCCGGCGAGGAGATTGTGTATAAGTGTGTTCAGGGACCCGGCTGAAATAAGCCCCTAGAATGCTGGCTCCTCCGGCGAGGAGATTGTGTATGCATGCATGACCACTCACTGCTCACATCTGGGTAGTTGGCCTGTGCCTCTGTGAAAGTCTAACAGGGCACAGAGCCTGCCTCTCGCAGTTACTCTGTGAAGCTAACAGAGTTGGTATATACCGCCATATAGAGCCGCCATTATTTAGCAGCAGGTACTTTCCTGCACGGTGGATCCCGGGTTGCGAACTCACCAATTCCATTTAATAAACAATATATTTGGTGCGTTCCGCCAACCCTAACACCGAGCACAGTGATACTCAGGCGAGTACCAAGTAGTGGCGAGCACATTCGCTCATCAATAGCAGCAACCCCCCATGACTTGCAGCCCCCCTCCATCATTTGCGGCACCCCACCATCATTTATAGCCCCTTTATCATTTTCAGCACTCCCTCCATCATTTGAAGCTTCCTTTATCATTTTCAGCACTCCGTCCATCATTTGCAGCTTCCGTTATCATTTTCAGCACCCCCTCCATCATTTGCAGCACCCCTCTTCATCATTTGCAGCACCCCCTCCATCATTTGCAGCTCCCTCCTCCAACAATTGCAGCACTCACTCCATCATTTGCAGCCCTTCCATCACTTGCAGCACCAATTTTATCATTTGCAGCCCTCCCCATCATCACATGCAGCATCAGTTTCATTATTTGCAGCCCCCTTTATCATTTTCGCACCCCCTCTATCATTTGCAGAACCCCTCAATCATTTGCATCCCCTTCTCCATCATTTGCAGCCCCCTCCAACATATGCAGCCCCCATCCATCATTTGCAGCACCCGTCCATCATTTGCAGCCCTCCCCTCCATCATTTGCAGCCCCTTTATCATTGTCAGTACTCCCTCAATCATTTGCAGCTTCCTTTATCATTTTCAGCCCTTCCGCCATCATTTGCAGCCCTCTCCTTCATCACTGGCAGCACCACTTTCATAATTTTCAGACCACTTTATCATTTGCAGCACCCCTTCCATCACTTACAGCACTTCCTCCATCATTTGCAGCACCCCCTCCCTAATTTGCAGCACCCCTTCATCATTTGCAGCCCTCCTTTATCATTTGCAGCTCCCACTTCGTCATTTGCAGCAGCCACCTCCCTTATTTGCAGCCCCCCTCCATCATTTGCAGCACCCTCCATCATTTGCAGCCCTCCCCTCCATATCATTTTCAGCACTCCCTCCATCATTTGCAGCCCTCCCCTCTATCACTTGCAGCACCACTTTAATCATTTGCAGCCCTCTTTATCATTTGAAGCACCACCTCCATCACTTGCAGCTTCCTTTATCATTTTCTGCACCCCTCAATCATTTTCATCCCCCACCTCCTTCATTTGCTGCTCGCCTCCATCATTTTCAGCTTTCCCATCCATCACTTGCCGCAGCATCTCCATCATTTGCCACCCCTTTATCATTTGCAGCTTCCTGTATCATTGGCAGAAAACCTCCATCATATGCAGCACCCCTCTCCATCATTTTCAGCACCCCTCTCCATCATATAAAGAACCCCCTCTATAATTTGCAGCACTCCATCATTTGCATCACCCCTCCATCATTTGCAGCACTCCTCTCCATCATTTGCAGCACCCATTCACAATTTTAAAAACTCCCTCTATCATTTTCAGCACCCAATTAATCATTTACCTCCCTCTTCCATCATTTGCAGCACCCTTCTCCATCATTTGCAGCATCCCCTCCATCATTTAAAGCACCCCTCCACCATTTACAGCACCCCCTCCATCATTTACAGCACCCTCCACTCCATCATTTGCAGCCCCTTCTATCATTTGCAGCATGCCCCCCATCATTTACAGCCCCCTTTATAATTTGCAGCACCCCCTCCATTATTGGCATCCCCCTCCATCATTTGCAGCATGCCCCTCCATCATTGGCAGAACTCCCTCCATCATTGGCAGCCCCCTCCATCATTTGCATCACCCCTCCATCATATGCAGTCCCTCTTTATCATTTGCAACACCCCCTCAAACATTGGCAGCCCCCTCTATCATTTGCAGCCCCCTCCATATTTTGCAGCCCCTCTATAATTTGCAGCCCCATTTAGCATTTGCAGCACTCCTTCATCATTTGCAGCACCCCTCAATCATTTGAATCTCCCCCTCCATCATTTGCAGCTTCCCCTCCATCATTTGCCTCACCAGTCCATCATTTTAAACACCCCCTCCATGATGTGCAGCCATCCTTTATCATTTGCAGCACACATCCACCATTTGCAGCCCCCTCTATCATTTCCAGCAGCCCTCCAACATTTGCATCACCCCATAATCATTTGCAGCCCTCCTTTATCATTTGCAGCATCCCCTGCATCATTGAGAGCCCCACTTCATCATTTGCAGCACCCCTCCATCATTTGCAGTAGCCCCTCCATCATTGGCAGCTCCCTCCATCATTTGCAGCATGCCTTCCATCATCTGCAGCACCTCATCATTTGAAGCCCCGTTTATCATTTGCAGCACCCCCTCCATTTCTGGCAGCCATTTCCACCATTTGCAGCATGCCCCTCCATCATTGGCAGCCCTTCCATCATTTGCAGCACCCCCTCCATCATATGCAGTCCCCTTTTATCATTTCCAACACCCACTCAAACATTGGCAGGCCCCTCCATCATTTGCAGCCCCCTCCATCATTTCCAGCAGCCCTCCAACATTTGCAGCACCCCTTAATCATTTGCAGCCCTCTTTTATCATTTGCAGCACCTTCTCCATCATTGAAAGCCCCACTCCATCATTTGCAGCACCCCCTCCATCATTTGTAGTATCTCCTCCATCATTTGCAGCACACCCTCCATCACTGGCAGCACCCCTCCATCATTTGCATCCATCCTTTATCATTTGCAGCACACATTCATCATTTGCAGCATCCCTTAATCATTTGCAGCACCCTCTATCATTTCCAGCAGCCCTCCAACATTTGCAGCACCCCTTAATCATTTGCAGCCCTCCTTTATCATTTGCAGTATCTCCTGCATCATGAAAAGCCCCACTCCATCATTTGCAGCACCACCTCCATCATTGGCAGCTCCCTCCATCATTTGCAGCACCCCTCCATCATTTGCTGCCTCTTTATCACTTGTAGCACCCCATTCATCATTGACAGCTCCTTTATAATTTGAAGCATGCCCTCCATCATTTGTAGCACCCCATCATTTGCAGCCTCCTTTATCATTTACAGCACCACCTCCATTTTTGGCAGCCCTTTCCACCATTTGCAGCATGCCCCTCCATCATTGGCAGCCCCTCCATCATTTGCAGCACCCCCTCCATCATATGCAGTCCCCCTTTATCATTTTCAACACCTACTCAAACATTGGCAGGCCCCTCCATCATTTGCAACCCCCTCCATATTCTGCAGCCCCTTCTATCATTTCCAGCAGCCCTCCAACATTTGCAGCACCCCTTAATCATTTGCAGCCCTCGTTTATCATTTGCAGCACCCCCCATCATTGAAAGCCCCACTCCATCATTTGCAGCACCCCCTCCATCATGTGTAGTACCTCCTCCATCATTTGCAGCACACCCTCCATCATTGGCAGCACCCCCTCCATCATTTGCTGATCCTTTATCATTTGCTGACGTATGCGCCACAAGCCAGCTGTGCACACCATATTAGTGCAAGATGGGGCCCAATGAGCAGAAGCACAAGAGGCAGGGGCCCTGTGGGCCCCCTGTGTGCTGCTGGTCATCGGGCTCGATACAGCAGTAAGGGCAGTAATGCCCTGTTGGCGGCCCTGACCTCAAGTTTCAAACCCAATCCTGATATTGCAGTTCATTCATTCCATTAATTCCCTTGAATGGTATTCTCTGCACCTGATCTAGTTCAGCTATATTCTTCTTATACAATAGTATCCTAAATTGTGCACAGTATTCTAGTGGCCACACTAGTGAGTTGAATAAAACTATGTTCTCAACATGAATATCTTTGCCTCTTTAATACACCGTACAACCATCAGAAAGTCAAAAAGACCTAATAAGAAACACCAATACAATAAAGGTTTTATATATTCTCTAAAAATCATAAAATCATACGTACACAAAGTAGAATAAGTACAAACATGGTGCTTGGATCTAATAGAGTCAAAAGGTTATATGGAAAAACAATGTCATAAAGTCGATAGGTTGGCACCTTAACCCCTTCATGACCTTGGGATTTTTCGTTTTTCCGTGTTCGTTTTTCACTCCCCTCCTTCCCAGAGCCATAACTTTTTCATTTTTCCGTCAATTTGGCCATGTGAGGGCTTATTTTTTGTGGGACGAGTTGTACTTTTGAACGAAATCATTGGTTTTAGCATGTCATGTACTAGAAAACGGGAAAAAAATTCCAAGTGCGGTGAAATTGCAAAAAAAAGTGCAATCCCACACTTGTTTTTTGTTTGGCTTTTTTGCTAGATTCAATAAATGCTAAAACTGACCTGCCATTATGATTCTCCAGGTCAGTACGAGTTCATAGACACCTAACATGACTAGGTTATTTTTTATCTAAGTGGTGAAAAAAAATTCCAAACTTTGCTAAAAAAAAAAAAAAAATTGCGCCATTTTCCGATACCCGTAGCGTCTCCATTTTTCGTGATCTGGGGTCGGTTGAGGGCTTATTTTTTGTGTGCCGAGATGATGTTTTTAATGATAGCATTTCGGTGCAGATACATTCTTTTGATCGCCCGTTATTGCATTTTAATGCAATGTCGCGGTGACCAAAAAAACGTTTGGCGTTTAGAATTTTTTTCCCGCTACGCTGTTTAGCGATCATGTTATTGCTTTTTTTAGTTGATAGATCGTGCGATTCTGAGCGCAGCGATACCAAATATGCGCAGATTTTATATATTTTTTATTGATTTATTTTGATTGGGGCGAAAGGGGGGTGATTTAAACTTTTATATTTTTTTTATTTTTTTAACATTTTTTTCAACTTTTTTTTTTTTTTACTTTTGCCATGCTTCAATAGCCTCCATGGGAGGCTAGAAGCAGGCACAGCACGTACTATCCCGTCCGAGGTCAGATAGGGGTTAAATTACTGCACAATGGCTCCTCTACTAAATGTAGAATGGCCCTAATATGCACCCTCTCTAGACAGTGAATCACTGTACAAGTAAATATTTAATATACAAATATAAATAGAAACTAAATATTTAAAGTAAAATTAGATATTAATATCCACTATTCGATAAACATAGTATCAGACATCATGTCAGACATGTATTTCCCAAATACATGTAGAGAAAATTACTTCACACACTCATATCAAAATGCAGCAGACATTTTATTTGTAGACGTGAAAATAGACACACTTAGGCCGGCGTCACACACAGCGTAAAACAATACGGTCCGTATATTACGGCCGTAATACGCTGAAAAGTCCCCCAAAAAATGGTCCGTTGCTCCTCCGTAGGCAGGCTGTGTCAGCGTTTTTTGCGCATGGCATCCTCCGTATGTAATCCGTATGGCATCCGTACTGCGTGGTTTTCTCGCAGGCTTGCAAAACCAACATACCGCTATAGAAGTGATCCATGTGTCCCAAAAAGAAAAGTATATATATATATATATATATATATATATGTCAGTAGACACATATATGTATATATATTAATACTTATTCCAGCGCTATACAGCTTGAAAGCCGGTAATTCAATTACCGGCTTTTTCTTTCTCCTTCATAAAACCCGACATGATTTGAGACATGGTTTACATACAGTAAACCATGTCTTCTCTCCATTTTTTTTGCAGATTCCACACTACTAATGTCAGTAGTGTGTATCTGCAAAATTTGGCCGTTCTAGCTCTTAAAATAAAGGGTTAACTGGCGGAAAAAATTGGCGTGGGCTCCCGCGCAATTTTCTCCGCCAGAGTAGTAAAGCCAGTGACTGAGGGCAGATATTAATAGCCTGGAGAGGGTCCACGGTTATTGGCCCCCCCCTGGCTAAAAATATCTGCCCCCAGCCACCCCAGAACAGGCACATCTGGAAGATGCGCCTATTCTGGCACTTGGCCACTCTCTTCCCATTCCCGTGTAGCGGTGGGATATGGGGTAATGAAGGGTTAATGCCACCTTGCTATTGTAAGGTGACATTAAGCCTAATTAATAATGGAGAGGCGTCAATTATGACACCTATCCATTATTAATCCAATTGTAGTGAAGGGTTAAATAAAACACAAACACATTCTTTAAAATTATTTTAATGAAATAAAAACAATGGTTGTTGTAGTATTTTATTCAACGCCCAATCCAGTCACTGAAGACCCTCGTTCTGTGAGTAAAGAAACATAATAAACCAACAATATACTTACCCTCCGCAGATCTGTAACGTCCAACGATGTAAATCCTTCTGAAGGGGTTAAAACATTTTGCAGCAAGGAGCTGTGCTAATGCAGGCTGCTCCTCGCTGCAAAACCCCAGGGAATGAGGCTAAAAATAGATCAATGATCTATATTTAGCATCATTTGCGGTGAGGCGCCCTCTGCTGGCTGTTCATAGATCGTGGGAAATTACCTAGAAAGCTCCCTGGCTCCCTGGCTTTCTAGGTAATTTCCCACGATCTATGAACAGCCAGCAGAGGGCGCCTCACCGCAAATGATGCTAAATATAGATCATTGATCTATTTTTAGCCTCATTCCCTGGGGTTTTGCAGCGATGAGCAGCCTGCATTAGCACAGCTCCTTGCTGCAAAATGTTTTAACCCCTTCAGAAGGATTTACATCGTTGGACGTTACAGATCTGCGGAGGGTAAGTATATTGTTGGTTTATTATGTTTCTTTACTCACAGAACGAGGGTCTTCAGTGACTGGATTGGGCGTTGAATAAAATACTACAACAACCATTGTTTTTATTTCATTAAAATAATTTTAAAGAATGTGTTTGTGTTTTATTCTATTTAGTCTAATATGGGTCTTATCATAATGACAGGACATACCTGGAAGGGATCGCTTACTTTCCATTGCTACTGTTGTGTATAATTATAACGAGAACCAGAGGTAATTTCATTGTTTATATCTCACCTGACCTAACATCTCTACAGAAGCTGATTCCTGTCGCTTCCGATTGCCAGTCCTTCACGATTTCTGGCTGCCTGTTTTTTTATATTTGTTTTTTATATTTATTCTATTGGTGATAGTTTGTTTTGTTTTGTTTACTTGTGTTATTTTTTTATTCTCTATTTTTCTTTTATTTTTGATTTCATTACCAATGTATATAATGTTGCTGTATTATAGACAGATGTTTATACGGTTGTTTTTCTACTTTCCTAGCAACCCCATGAATAAGACCCCGGAGGGTCGAAACGTTGGGTTCTCTCCTCCATTTTCAGTGTGGCAACTTTTTGTACTTTGTATTTGAATAAATTTGGCACAAAACCTTCCTTTTTTGCATCATACCAAAATTGAGTGTGCGGTATATTTTCTATATTTGATTGACTTGGACCACACGGTCCGTTATACCAGCACCTCCGTGTCCCAGACTCGAGTGCACACCATCACCCATACATATGGGTTTCAGGCCTGACAGACTGACCACAATATAGGCCTTCGCTTACATACAGTGTATTCAGAATTTAAACCCATGACAGGAATATGTACAAGCCTCATTTTACTTTGGCACTTCCACAAGGGAAAGAGGCAGGAGTGCTTTTGACCAATCTGCAAATCCTGCACACTTATTCTGAAAACTACACAACCAGGCAGAATGTATCTTTTGCATGGCATTGAGCAATAACTAAGTAATTACAGGATATGTCCCAGAGAGTGACGAGGTCTGTGGAATGTACTTCTCAGGTGACAGGAAGTGCTACAGAGCTCAGGTAAAGCACTTAGTGTGGCAAAGACCATGCTCCAAAATGTGTAAGGCTGCGGCCTGAATAGGTCTGTGGAGCGTAATAACCCAGTCACTTAGACCTGCTTAAAATATGCAGAAACTGGCCAATACCCCACCGCAATTGTTTTTTTTTTTACCAAAATTTAGAAAATTTAAGGGAAGCAAAGGTTTAATAAAGAGACAAGTCTCATTTTGGTGCCTGGAAAAGCCAGGAATAGTCTTTGGCCAGGACCAGACAATGTAAAGTGCTAACGAATATGTATGTCCTTTCTAAGTAACAATTTAGGAGGAGACAAATATGCTAACAAGGGAAAAAAAAGACTGTGTTCCAAAAAGTGAATATGGTTGCTGAATGTTTTTTACTGTATATGCAACTGCAGGTTGTGGGAAAGAGGCGAGGCATCAGCACATGCTTCCTGAACAGCAGGCGTTCCACTCACCTACTGGATGCTCTACGTATTTCAGCAGTGTATGTTGTATGCTAACCGAGGTATTATGTTAAATTTCCCTTTATAAAGGGATGTGTGAGTAAGATTTTTTAATCACAGAACAAAATCCAGCTCACCACCTGCAATTCCACACTTCTGGAGCAAGAATAGCACCTGGGCAGTGTGCAACATCTAATTAACCCCTTTACCCCCAAGGGTGGTTTGCACATAATGGACCGGGCCAATTTTTACAATTCTGACCACTGTCCTTTTATGAGGTTATAACTCTGGAACGCTTCAACAGATCCTGGTGATTCTGACAATGTTTTCTCGTGACATATTGCACTTTATGATAGTGGTAACATTTCTTTGATATTACCTGCGTTTATTTGTGAAAAAAATGGAAAGTTGGTGAAAATTTTGAAAATTTCGCAATTTTCCAACTTTGAATTTTTATGCAATTAAATCACAGAGATATGTCACACAAAATACTTAATAAGTAACATTTCCCATATGTCTACTTTACATCAGCACAATCTTAGAACCAACATTTTTTTTCTTAGGGAGTTATAAGGGTTAAGAGTTGACCAGTAATTTCTCATTTTTACAACACCATTTTTTTTTAGGGACCACATCTCATTTGAAGTCATTTTGAGGGGTCTATATGATAGAAAATACCCAAGTGTGACACCATTCTAAAAACTGCACCCATCAAGGTGCTCAAAACCACATTCAAGAAGTTTATTAACCATTCAGGTGTTTCACAGGAACTTTTGGAATGTTGAAATAAAAATGAACATTTAACTTTTTTTCACAAAAATGTATTTCAGCTCCAATTTGTTTTATTTTACCAAGGGTAACAGGAGAAAATGGACCCCAAGCTTTGTTGTACAATTTGTCCTGAGTACGCCGATACCCCACATGTGGGGGTAAACCACTGTTTTGGTGCATGACAGAGCTCGGAAGCGAAGGAGCACCATTTGACTTTTCAATGCAAAATTGACTGGAATTGAGATGGGACGCCATGTTGCATTTGGAGAGCCACTGATGTGCCTAAACATTGAAACCCCCCACAAGTGACACCATTTTGGAAAGTAGACCCCCTATGGAACTTATCTAGAGGTGTGGTGAGCACTTTGACCCACCAAGTTCTTCACAGAAGTTTATAATGCAGAACCGTAAAAATAAAAAATAATTTTTTTTCACAAAAAAATATCTTTTTGCTCCCAATTTTTTATTTTCCCAAGGTTAAAAGAAGAAATTGGACCACAAAAGTTGTTGAACAATTTGTCCTGAGTACGCTGATACCCCATATGTGGGAGTAAACTACTGTTTGGGCGCATGGGAGAGCTCGGAAGGGAAGGAGCGCCGTTTGACTTTTCAATGCAAAATTGACAGGAATTGAGATGGGACACCATGTTGCGTTTGGAGAGCCACTGATGTGCCTAAACATTGAAACCCCCCACAAGTGACACCATTTTTGAAAGTAGACCCCCTAAGCAACTTATCTAGAGGTGTGGTGAGCACTTTGACCCACCAAGTACTTCACAGAAGTTTATAATGCAGAACCGTAAAAATAAAACAAAAATTTTTTCCCACAAAAATTATATTTTAGCCCCCAGTTTTGTATTTTCCCGAGGGTAACAGGAGAAATTGGACCCCAAAAGTTGTTCTCCAATTTGTCCTGAGAGCGCTGATACCCCATATGTGGGGGGAACCACCGTTTGGGCGCATGGGAGGGCTCGGGAGGGAAGGAGCACGATTTGGAATGCAGACTTAGATGGAATGGTCTGCAGGCATCACATTGCGTTTGCAGAACCCCTAATCTACCTAAACAGTAGAAACCCCCCACAAGTGACACCATTTTGGAAAGTAGATACCCTAAGGAACTCATCTAGATGTGATGTGAGAGCTTTGAACCCCCAAGTGTTTCACTACAGTTTATAACGCAGAGCCGCGCAAATAAAAAATATTTTTTTTCCACAAAAATTATTTTTTAGCCCCCAGTTTTGTATTTTTCCAAGGGTAACAGGAGAAATTGGACCCTAAATATTGTTGTACAATTTGTCCTGAGTACGCTGATACCCGATATGTGGGGGGAACCACCGTTTGAGCGCTTGGCAGAGCTCGGAAGGGAAGGAGCATCATTTGGAATGCAGACTTAGATGGATTGGTCTGCAGGCGTCACATTGGGTTTACAGAGCCCAATATGTACCTAAACAGTAGAAACCACCCACAAGTGACCCATATTGGAAACTAGACCCCACAAGGAACTTATCTAGATATGTTTTGAGAACTTTGAACCCCCAATTGTTTCACTACAGTTTATAACGCAGAGCCGTGAAAATAAACAATCCTTTTTTTTCCCACAAAAATTATTTTTTAGCTCCCAGTTTTGTATTTTCCCAAGGGTAACAGGAGAAATTGGACCCCAAAAGTTGTTATCCAATTTGTCCTGAGTACGCTGAAACCCCATATGTTGGGGTAAACCCGTGTTTGGGCACACAGGAGAGCTCGGAAGGAAAGGAGAACTGTTTTACTTTTTCAACGCAGAATTGGCTGGAATTGAGATCGGACGCCATGTCGCGTTTGGAGAGCCCCTGATGTGCCTAAACAGTGGAAACCCCCCAATTATAACTGAAACCCTAATCCAAACACACCCCTAACCCTAATCCCAACGGTAACCCTAACCACACCTCTAACCCAGACACACCCCTAACCCTAATACCAACCCTATTCCCAACCGTAAATGTAATCCAAACCCTAACCCAAACTTTAGCCCCAACCCTAACCCTAACTTTAGCCCCAACCCTAACTGTAGCCTTAACCCTAGCCCCAACCCTAACCTAACCCTAACCCTAGCCCTAACGCTATCCCCAACCCTAACCCTAGCCCCAACCCTAACCCTAGCCCTAACCCTAGCCCTAACCTTAGCCCTAACCCTAACCCTAGCCCTAACCCTAACCCTAGCCCTAACCCTAGCCCTAAACCTAATGGGAAAATGAAAATAAATACATTTTTTAAATTTTTTAATTTTTCCATAACTAAGGGGGTGATGAAAGGGGGTTAAATTTACTTTTATAGCGGGTTTTTTAGCGGATTTTTTTGATTGGCAGCCGTCACACACTAAAAGACGCTTTTTATTGCAAAAAATATTTTTTGCGTTACCACATTTTGAGAGCTATAATTTTTCCATATTTTGGTCCACAGAGTCATATGAGGACTTCTTTCTTGTGGGACAAGTTGACGTTTTTATTGGTAACATTTTCGTGCACGTGACATTTTTTGATCGCTTTTTATTCCAATTTTTGTGTGGCAGAATGACCAAAAACCAGCTATTCACGAATTTCTTTTGGGGGAGGAGTTTATACCGTTCCGCGTTTGGTAAAATTGATAAAGCAGTTTCATTCTTCAAGTCAGTATGATTACAGCGATACCTCATTTATATTTTTTTTTTACGTTTTGGCGCTTTTATACGATAAAAACTATTTTATAGAAAAAATAATTATTTTTGCATTGCTTTATTCTGAGGACTATAACTTTTTTATTTTTTTGCTGATGATGCTGTGTGGTGGCTCGTTTTTTGTGGGACAAGATGACGCTTTCAGCGGTACCATGGATATTCATATCTGTCTTTTTGATCGCATGTTATTCCACTTTTTGTTCGGCGGTAAGATATTTTTGTTTTTTGCCTCGTTTTTTTTTTCTTATGGTGTTTACTGAAGGGGTTAACTAGTGTGACAGTTTTACAGGTTGGGTCATTACGGATGCTACTAAATATGTGTACTTTTATTGTTTGTTTTTTTTTATTTAGATAAAGAAATGTATATATGGGAATAATATTATTTTTTTTCATTATTTAGGAATTTTTTTTTAATTTTTTTTTACACATGTGGAATTTTTTTTTTTTACTTTTTTACTTTGTCCCAGGGGGGGACATCACAGATCGGTGATCTGACAGTTTACACAGCACTTACAGGGCTGCAGGCTTACCAAGCGCCTGCTCTGAGCAGGCTCTTGGTAAGCCACCTCCCTCCCTGCAGGACCCGGATGCCACGGCCATCTTGGATTCAGGCCTGAAGCAGGGAGGGAGGGAAGGAGACCCTCGCAGCAACGCGATCACATCGCGTTGCTGCGGAGGTCTCAGGGAAGTCTGCAGGGAGCCCCCTCCCTGCGCGATGCTTCCCTGTACTGCCGGCACACCGCGATCATGTTTGATCGCGGTGTGTCGGTGGTTAATGTGTCAGGGGCAGTTCGTGACCACTCCTGGCACATAGCGCCGGATGTCAGCTGCGATAGGCAGCTGACACCCAGCTGCGATCGGCTGCGCTCCCCCTGTGAGCGTGGCCGATCGCGCTGGACGTACTATTCCGTCCTTGGGAAGTAGGGCCCACCCCACATGGACAGAATAGTACGTCCAATGGAAGAAAGGGGTTAAGAAAGCAGAAAAATCCAGGTCACAGATGAAATGCAAAAAAAATTATTTTATTATCCAAAGTACACAAAGCAAAGATTAAAATTGTGTGTTCACAAAAAAAGAGAGTACAGGCATCCTTTGATGCATGTCGAGCGACATGTGCTCTTTGTTAAAATACATTCCAAGTGAACTTACAGAATTGAAAAACAATCTGAACATGTGCATACACCAATTTCCTGATTGCAAACAAATCAATTAAATCACAGGTGGGAGACCTCTGCAGTTCAACATATATTAGAATTTCCCATGCATGGCTACAAAAGATTTAAAACCATTAATTTCTGTGTTAGGCTGCCATCACACTATCAGTATTTGGTCAATATTTTACATCAGTATTTATAAGCCAAAACCAGGAGTGGAACTATAAGGCCGGCGTCACACTCAGCGTAGGGAAATACGGTCAGTTTTTTACGGCCGTAACATGCAGAAAAAGTCCAGAGATAGTGTTCCATATGTAATCAGTTGGCAAGGTGTGGTCGCGTATTTTGCGCATGTAATGTTGGGTATGTAATCCGTATGACATCCTTACTGCGTTTTTCCACGCAACCTGACAAAATGGACAATTAATGGTTTTTGAGCCTGAAATTAATTTAAATCAGTATCAGCAACCCTATTTAAGGCCTCTACAACAGGTGGCACCCTTCCATATGGCCATTTTGTGGTTGTGCATCTGTTGATGTGTTGTGGTAAAGTTTGCACCATGTCTGACCTACTGCACTTCACCCCAACTCAACGGGTTTTATTTAACTTGGTCTTGTCTCATCGGTTTGGGCAGCCATACCCTGTGATTGTTGATCCGCGAAGGAGGAGAAGAAGATTGTGGGTGCATCCTCTTTTGACCCAACGCCTCACTAAAGGCCATTTTCATAGGCTCTATACAGCTCTGCGTGCACATCCTGATAAGTTTTACCTATACTGTTGAATGACAATACCAACATTTGATATCTTGTTGGAGACAGTACGTCCAGGACTCACTTATCAGGACACCATGATGCGAAAAAGCATATCCGCAGAGGAGCATTTTCTCCTTACCTTACGGTATGTATTCAACATCATCGCATACTGTATGTTGATGATGTTTTTTCAGGGTTGTTTGCTAGCAGCTATTTGAAAATATATGTGTTAATTAGGACAAAACCACAATAAAAATATGTATTTGTAATGTTCAACTTATGTACCCTAGGTAAATATGGATTAATTTCATTGATATTCCTGTGTTTTTTATTAAACAACATACTTGTGTTTTTTCATGTTTTTGTGTCAACTATTGTTACCTAACTAATATGAATTTTTCTGTCCTTTTAGCTTCCTGTCAACTGGCTTGTCTTATGCAGGACTACACCTGGAGTTACTCATTGGTCGCTCAACGATTTCTGGCATTGTGCGCTCAACATGTAGTGAAATATGGGCAAAACTACATGAACTTGTCATGCCTGAGCCAAAACTGGATGATTGGCTCAAAATAGCCTGTGGGTTCAATGACACTTGTGACTTCCCACACTGCATTAGAGCCCTGAATGGGAAACATATCAGGGGGCATAAGCCGCCAAACTCTGGCTCCCAATTCTACAATTATAAGCAGTTTTTCTCTGTAGTTCTGTTAGCTGTAGTTGACAGTAACTACAGGTTTACAATTGTAGACATTTGGGCCTATGGGCGAACAGGAGACTCAAGGGTCTTCAATTCGTCTATGATGGGTCGGCGGCTACGTGAAAACCAGTTAGACCTTCCACCACCACAACAACTACCAGGCTCCAATGCTGAAGCAGTGCCATATGTTCTTGTTGGAGATTAGGCCTTCCAGTTGACAAGGAATGTCATGAGGCCTTATCCCAGGTGCAACCTGGACCACCGGCAGCGTGAAAATTAATACCCCTAATTATGAGTTTAGTCAATTGCTAACATACGTGTATTGTGTTGTGAGGTTTTTACTTACGGTCTTAGATCCATACTGGGATCCAAAAAGGAAAGCCGATCATTATATATATATACTTTCGCTTTTTTGTTGGAGCTGCTGACCCACTCCTGGCCTGCTGCTGTCTTTCCCTGCGATATTGGTCCCTGATGCTGCGCCATCGTGTCATAACATCTTCCACTGCAATGACATGGTAACAAATATTCTATAAGGTCATTCTGCACATTGCATAAAACAGTTGACATTGACTGATCATATTTTAACGAGGCTAATAAAATGCCTTTTTAAATGAAGTTCCTAAAGTACAAATGGCTTAAAGCACAAAAAAAAATTATACACAATAAAATCAAACACCACAAGGACAGGGTCCACTACCCTCTGCACCAGTCTTGTGTTCACAAAAATATTACCCTATGCAACATCTATATTATCTCTGTTTGTAAACCCTTTCTCATGTTCAGCATCTTTGTTTTGGCTTAAAAATACAAAAACAAAAAATACCAGACTAAGGCAAAAAATATTGTGCATGAAATCATGTATAACTCACATATTCCTTGGTGAAAAAATAGACCCCAAAGAAAAAACGAAGTGCAGAGAAGAAGATATGATTAAAAATTATTATATTTATTAACAAACATTAAAAGCGTAACAATCAAGTACACCAAGTGGGGACAAAAAGACAGGGGGGATGTATGCCACCAGACAAAATCTTGGGAGACGAACCTACTCAAAGCCACCGTATGATGAAATTTAAAACCCCGTGGGGGAACATATGATGTTATAAATAGTGCCACCAATGAATGTAACCGGGAAGCACAACACAGCACAATCAAAAATAACTCCCCGCAGTAGAACATTAACTAATATATGACCACTGTAAATAGTTCTCCCATATACACTGACACATGAAAACCTACAATTATATCCAGTAGTGCAAAAAGGGTTATGCTAACAGACTGGAGGGTAGATTCCCTATGAAGAGACAGAGGAGGAGAAGTTCCTACTAATAGTAATGAAGGAGACTCGTGCAGATGATCACTGAGTTATTTACCTGCGTTATGAATGGAGGTGCAGAGAAGTGCCTGCCTCCTGCCACCTGTGTTAAGCACTTCTCTGCACCTCCATTTCAGGCCTTTCTTGGACCAGGATGAGGAGCATATCCACATTAATTATTGATGCCATGCTGCTTGCAACTCCGTGGAGACGAGCGCCAGACTTCCGGGATGTCTGTCTGGCTTTTTCAGCTAATTAGCATGTCTGAGCTTCCTGATTGAGGGCTTGGCACATTTCCTGGCACCTGGAGATGTCTGGCGTATTTCTCACAAGTCATACTGCTGGTCGGTGTGTAATCCGTATTTTTCTCGCCCCCATAGACTTTCATTGGCGTTTTTTTTGCGCAATACACTGACAAACGCAGCATGCTGCAATTTTCTACGGCCGTACAATACCGTATAATACGGATACGTAAAATACGGCAGATAGGAGCTGGGCCATAGAAAATCATTGGTCCGTGTGCAATGCGTATTTTCTGCGCCTCTCATACGTCCGTAAAACTCGCTAGTCTGACGCCGGCTGTAACGGGGTCAAACAAGCTGGGGTACCTCTTTCAGTACCACCCCGTGTTTCAGGAGGTCCACGCTGCTTTTGCTGGACTCTGAATGAAGGACGCTGGTTGAAATTCCTTGGTTACGTGAGAGCATATAAAAGCTGACTGCTACCCCACGTATTTCCAGTCTAAAAGAACACACTTTATTTTCAGCACACAGAATATATAACACAGATACACAGGGCAGGCCAATAGGAAAACAGCTGGCCAGACATACATTACAATAGCCGCAGGGGGCCGGAGCGTGCTGCTATTTACTGTGGGAATTACAAAGGTGGGGGGAGGGCAGAAAGAGAATATCTTGTCCAGGGGTGCAGCCTGTGGACTGATGCATTTCACATGGAAACTATTATACATACATATACTGCATAACATTCTTGGTGCTGGGGGGTTCTGTAACACCGGCCTTAGATGAAAAGTATAATAGAAACATATGCACCCCTTCTGCATTTATGACCCACTCCTGGTTTTGGCTTACAAATACTGATGTAAAATACTGACCAAATACTGCTAGTGTGACGGCAGCCTTACAAAATAACATTATACACAGAAACACTATAATAGTAATCTGCATTATCTCTATATTTTGCTCTACAATGTGGAATCAATATTAAATACATTCCATGAAAAATACAAATACATATTTTTTCAGATGGCATAATAAATCACATAATATTTCTTTCTGGCTCTTATTCATCTTTATTGATCTAATGGTTCATTTTCAGATGTACTAAATTCCTTTTCTCTTCCAGGATATTTATCCCAATTATACACATTCAAATTAGTAAGATCTCAAAGGGTTTTCCACTAAATTTCAAAGAAAAAAAGAGAAAGGGTTAACACTAGTGTTGAGCGATACCTTCCGATATTTGAAAGTATCGGTATCGGATGGGATCGGCCGATATCCAAAAAATATCGGATATCGCTGATACCGATACCCGATACCAATGCAAGTCAATGGGACTCAAATATCGGAAGTGATCCTGGATGGTTCCCAGGGTCTGAAGGAGAGGAAACTCTCCTTCAGGCCCTGGGATCCATATTCATGTAAAAAATAAAGAATAAAAATAAAAAATATGGATATACTCACCCCTCTGGCGGACCCTGGCTCTCAGCACTGCAAGCGTCTGCCTCCGTCCCTAAGAATGCAGGGAGTGAAGGACCTTCGATGACGTCGCGGTCAGGTGACCGGTCAAGGGGCGTGTTTTATCATCTATGGAGACGGAGAAGGGTAAGATTGTTACATGAGGAATAGAAGTTTAGCTGCATATATGGGGACGATGGGTCACTAGATCTTGGGAGTTCTCCCTGACATTTGTCCGCAGCCTTAATAGAAGTCTGTAATGCCCTGATGGATATTGAGAACTGGCACTTTAGATTCCAATAAGTGTTTACAGGGACTGACTATCATCTTCTTTTAGAATTTATGTCCTCCACCCATCCTTGGATGTGATAGTGGGTGTTGTGGTGCACCCTTTCCTTATATTCAAATATCTCTGTATTTATATCTTTATTGTCTGAACTATATTTTGTTCTTTTTTAAACATTTGAAATAAAATGGAAGTCACAGCAAGTCAGCAGGATCTAGGAGCAACATGGCAGATGTGACAACCTACATGGTGAGCTGCAGCATGTGCTACATGTTCACAGATCGACCAGAAGAAGAATCCAATTTCACCTGTCAGAAGTGTAGACTAGTGGCCCTTTTGGAAGAAAAGGTGCGGGGTCTGGAAGAAAGAATAGCAACTTTGAAACTCATCAAAGAGAATGAAGACTTCCTAGACAGAACAGAAGCATCTCTACTGGTCACAGAAGGTGAAAAAAGTGTAATAGAACCTCCAAAAGCAGATGAGTGGAAGCATGTGACCAAAAGAAGCAAGAAGACCATGGAGAAATCACCAACCACACAACTGAAGAACCTATATCAAATCTTTGTAGAGGATGAAGATGGCACACCTAAGGATGAAGCAATACCAGCAAGCAAAAAAGAAAAGGGCACACAGCAACAAGTGACAGCAAAAAGTACAGCCAAGAAGCAACGAAGAGTGGTGGTGGTGGGAGACTCACTACTGAGAAGCACAGAAGCAGCCATCTGCAGACCGGACATAACCGCAAGAGAAGTATGCTGCCTTCCAGGTGCGATGATCAAGGATGTGACCGATAGGATACCAAAGCTCTTCA
This sequence comes from Ranitomeya imitator, assembly GCF_032444005.1. NCBI lineage: Eukaryota > Metazoa > Chordata > Amphibia > Anura > Dendrobatidae > Ranitomeya > Ranitomeya imitator. The sequence continues at coordinate 593,198,139 of NC_091284.1, forward strand.
GCTCCAAGGACGTCCACCCATTTCTTCTGATACATGTTGGCACCAATGACACGGCAAGGAAGGACCTACCGACAATCTGCAAGAAATTTGAAGAGTTGGGGAAGAAAGTAAAGGAACTGGATGCACAGGTAATTTTTTATTCTATCCTTCCAGTAGACGGGCATGGCACCAGGAGATGGAACAGGATCCTTGATGCGAACAACTGGCTAAGACGATGGTGCAGACAACAAGGATTCGGATTCCTGGACCACGGTGTGAATTACTTGTACGATGGACTCCTCGCCAGAGACGGACTACACCTCAACAAACCTGGGAAACACACATTCGCCAGAAGACTCGCTACACTCATCAGGAGGGCATTAAACTAGAAGAAGAGGGGACGGGAAGAAAAACATTAGACTCGAACAAAGAAGAACCAGGAAAACATACTCAGAAGGGAGGTAAGAACATTTCTAAAACAATCCACAGCAAGGAGATTGGAACAAAACAAAATCCTCTAAACTGCATGCTCGCAAACGCCAGAAGCCTGACAAACAAGATGGAAGAACTAGAAGCAGAAATATCTACAGGTAACTTTGACATAGTGGGAATAACCAAGACATGGTTAGATGAAAGCTATTACTGGGCAGTTAACTTACAGGGTTACAGTCTGTTTAGAAAGGATCGTAAAAATCGGAGAGGAGGAGGGGTTTGTCTCTATGTAAAGTCTTGTCTAAAGTCCACTTTAAGGGAGGATATTAGCGAAGGGAATGAGGATGTCAAGTCCATATGGGTCGAATTTCATGGAGGGAAAAATGGTAACAAAATTCTCATTGGGGTCTGTTACAAACCCCCAAATATAACAGAAATAATGGAAAGTCTACTTCTAAAGCATATAGATGAAGCTGCAACCCATAATGAGGTCCTGGTTATGGGGGACTTTAACTACCCAGATATTAACTGGGAAACAGAAACCTGTCAAACCCATAAAGGCAACAGGTTTCTGCTAATAACCAAGAAAAATTATCTTTCACAATTGGTGCAGAATCCAACCAGAGGAGCAGCACTTTTAGACCTAATACTATCTAATAGACCTGACAGAATAACAAATCTGCAGGTGGTCGGGCATCTAGGAAATAGCGACCACAATATTGTACAGTTTCACCTGTCTTTCACTAGGGGGACTTGTCAGGGAGTCACAAAAAAACACTGAACTTTAGGAAGGCAAAGTTTGACCAGCTTAGAGATGCCCTTTATCTGGTAGACTGGGACAATATCCTCAGAAATAAGAATACAGATAATAAATGGAAAATGTTTAAGAACATCCTAAATAGGCACTGTAAGCGGTTTATACCTTGTGGGAATAAAAGGACTAGAAATAGGAAAAACCCAATGTGGCTAAACAAAGAAGTAAGACAGGCAATTAACAGTAAAAAGAAAGCATTTGCACTACTAAAGCAGGATGGCACCATTGAAGCCCTAAAAAACTATAGGGAGAAAAATACTTTATCCAAAAAACTAATTAAAGCTGCCAAAAAGGAAACAGAGAAGCACATTGCTAAGGAGAGTAAAACTAATCCAAAACTGTTCTTCAACTATATCAATAGTAAAATAATAAAAACTGAAAATGTAGGCCTCTTAAAAAATAGTGAGGAAAGAATGGTTGTAGATGACGAAGAAAAAGCTAACATATTAAACACCTTCTTCGCCACGGTATTCACGGTGGAAAATGAAATGCTAGGTGAAATCCCAAGAAACAATGAAAACCCTATATTAAGAGTCACCAATCTAACCCAAGAAGAGGTGCGAAACCGGCTAAATAAGATTAAAATAGATAAATCTCTGGGTCCGGATGGCATACACCCACGAGTACTAAGAGAACTAAGTAATGTAATAGATAAACCATTATTTCTTATTTTTAGGGACTCTATAGCGATGAGGTCTGTTCCGCAGGACTGGCGCATAGCAAATGTGGTGCCAATATTCAAAAAAGGCTCTAAAAGTGAACCTGGAAATTATAGGCCAGTAAGTCTAACCTCTATTGTTGGTAAAATATTTGAAGGGTTTCTGAGGGATGTTATTGTGGATTATGTCAATGAGAATAACTGTTTAACTCCATATCAGCATGGGTTTATGAGAAATCGCTTCTGTCAAACCAATCTAGTCAGTTTTTATGAAGAGGTAAGCTATAGGCTGGACCACGGTGAGTCATTGGACGTGGTATATCTCGATTTTTCCAAAGCGTTTGATACCGTGCCGCACAAGAGGTTGGTACACAAAATGAGAATGCTTGGTCTGGGGGAAAATGTGTGTAAATGGGTTAGTAACTGGCTTAGTGATAGAAAGCAGAGGGTAGTTATAAATGGTATAGTCTCTAACTGGGTCGCTGTGACCACTGGGGTACCGCAGGGGTCAGTATTGGGACCTGTTCTCTTCAACATATTCATTAATGATCTGGTAGAAGGTTTACACAGTAAAATATCGATATTTGCAGATGATACAAAACTATGTAAAGCAGTTAATACAAGAGAAGATAGTATTCTGCTACAGATGGATCTGGATAAGTTGGAAACTTGGGCTGAAAGGTGGCAGATGAGGTTTAACAATGATAAATGTAAGGCTATACACATGGGAAGAAGGAATCAATATCACCATTACACACTGAACGGAAACCACTGGGTAAATCTGACAGGGATAAGGACTTGGGGATCCTAGATAATGATAAACTTATCTGGAGCAGCCAGTGCCAGGCAGCAGCTGCCAAGGCAAACAGGATCATGGGGTGCATTAAAAGAGGTCATGGAGTACTGTGTCCAGTTTTGGGCACCGGTGTTCAGGAAGGATATAATGGAACTAGAGAGAGTACAAAGGAGGGCAACAAAATTAATAAAGGGGATGGGAGAACTACAATACCCAGATAGATTAGCGAAATTAGGATTATTTAGTCTAGAAAAAAGACGACTGAGGGGCGATCTAATAACCATGTATAAGTATATAAGGGGACAATACAAATATCTCGCTGAGGATCTGTTTATACCAAGGAAGGTGACGGGCACAAGGGGGCATTCTTTGTATCTGGAGGAGAGAAGGTTTTTCCACCAACATAGAAGAGGATTCTTTACTGTTAGGGCAATGAGAATCTGGAATTGCTTGCCTGAGGAGGTGGTGATGGCGAACTCAGTCGAGGGGTTCAAGAGAGGCCTGGATGTCTTCCTGGAGCAGAACAATATTGTATCATACAATTATTAGGTTCTGTAGAAGGACGTAGATCTGGGGATTTATTATGATGGAATATAGGCTGAACTGGATGGACAAATGTCTTTTTTCGGCCTTACTAACTATGTTACTATGTTACTATGTTTTTTATGGATTAATCTGAGGTAGTATACTTCATTTCTTTGTGGTTATTCATATAATGGGAAGTATCTCTAGGTAATATTCCATGTAATATTGTTAACTCTTGACAGGACCAATTTATGAGTATGGTCTCCGGACCTGAGTTTCTGTTACTATAGCTTCACATGCATTAAATTAATTCCCTTTTACAGGATTTTTTTCAAGATTGCATGCATACAACCCAGTACACTCCGAAAAGTTTTCCAGTATCTCCAACTAACCATTTAAACTGGGACAACCCAATGAGTGCTATGTACACATTACAATGCTTCTCGGTGTTTATTTGCTCTGATATATCATTAAACAACAATGACCACACAACATTTAAGCTGGAATATCATGACAAGGCAATGTTCGCACTAAAATGTTCTCCACTCATCGTTTAGACTGGAATGTCCAGGGAAGATAATATGCAGACCGCAATACTCCTTAGGCCGGGGTCACACTTGCGGGTGCAATGCTAGAAACTCTCACAAGTCTCTCGCTTCAATACAAGGCACTGCCACTGGCACTTGGGACCGGAGTATGCGGCTGCATGTATTTCTATGCAGCTGAGCGATCCGATCCTGAATGCTGATGGCAGTGCCGGGTATTGATGCGAGAGACTAACATTGCACCAGCAAGTGTGATCCCGGCCTAACTAGTTATTTGACAAGGGACATCGCATAAAGGGAAACATTAATGTCCCAGTATCCTTCACCCATCATAGGTTGAGAAAGCAGTACTATATAAAAAATATCATTACTTTAAGAAGTTAAGGTCAGTCAGTGCAAAAAATTGATTAAAGTTTGAAAGTGTCTCCAAGTCACCAGCCTCAGAAATCGCAGGTTAACAGCAGCTCAGATTAGAGACCAGGTCAATGCCACACAGAGTTCTAGCAGCAGAAACATCTCTACAACAACTGTTAAGAGGAGACTTTGTGCAGCAGGCCTTCATGGTAAAATAGCTACTAGAAAACCTAAGGACAGGCAACAAGCAGAAGAGACTTGTTTGGGCTACAGAACACAAAGAATGGACATTAGGCCAGTTGAAATCTGTGCTTTGGTCTGATGAGTCCAAATTTGAGATCTTTGGTTCCAACCACCGTGTCTATGTGCAATGCAGAAAAGGTGAACGGATGGACTCTACATGCCTGGTTCCCACCGTGAAGCATGGAGGAGGAGGTGTGATGTTGTGGGGGTGCTTTGCTGGTGACGCTGTTGGGGATTTATTCAAAATTGAAGGCATACTGGACCAGCATGGTTACCACAGCATCTTGCAGCTGCATTCTATTCCATCCGATTTGTGTTTAGTTGGACCATCATTTGTTTTTCAAAAGGACAATGACCCCAAACACACCTCCAGGCTGTGTAAGGGCTATTTGACCAAGAAGGAGAGTGATGGAATGCTACGCCAGATGGCCTGGTCACCAGACCTGAACCCAATCGAGATGGTTTGGGGTGAGCTGGACCACAGAGTGAAGGCAAAAGGGCCAACAAGTGCTAAGTATCTCTGGGAACTCTTTCAAGATTGTTGGAAGACCATTCCCATTGACTACCTCTTGAAGCTCATCAAGAGAATGCCAAGAGTGTGCAAAGCAGTAATTAAAGCAAAAGGTGGCTACTTTGAAGAACCTAGAATATAAGACATCATTTCAGTTGTTTTCACACTTTTTTGTTAAGTATATAATTCCACATGTGTTAATTCATAGTTTTGATGCTTTCAGTGTGAATGTACAATTTTCATAGTCATGAAAATACAAAAAAACCTTTAAATGAGAAGATGTGTCCAAACATCTGGTCTGTATTGTAGCATCTTCTTATTGGTGGTCGGACGTTAGCTGCTCTGGTGATGTGGCAGCTCCGGATTGGCCAACGAGCGATGACTGGGTATGAGTGTTTTGGGTGGAGTCTAGCGTATGAAAGGCTCTCAGCGTGATAGTGTCATTTATGTTTTGGTGTGAGTGGGTGGTTAGTCTACCACTCTGTCTGCATTTTTGTGTGTGTCTGTATAAGCTCAAAGACTGTACACGTTGGCAGGCATGTAGCACACTTATGCGGTTTTGTACCCATAGCTCTGTGCCTGAGTCTCTAGTCTGCTACATGCTTACGGTGCTGGTCAGGCACAAGACCAGTAGCATCAGGACTGGTGTAACTGCCTGCTTGGCTTAGCATCTGCTTTGTTCATGTGTGCGGTTAGCACAGTTCAGTTGCAGAGGAAGCTCAACCCATATCCTACCTCCCAGTGAAGGCGACAGGGTATTGTACCTGGCGTCATAAGAGTTCCTTCTCTTAGCACAGCATCTGCTTCATTCATATGCTAGTAAAAACAATTTTGGTCCCTATCTTTAGTGATGTGTTTGTTTTTAATGTGCAGTTATGCGCACGCGTCATTGGAATTTCTTTGGTCTCCAATGTGTAGCGATGTGCTGTTCCTTAGCGTGCAGATGTGCGCACGCGCCGTTGCCGTTGTGGTATGGGAGCATTGCTGGGCGTGTCTTTTCGACTCGGCGCTCCGGTCACGTGACCGGACCCTGGCCCAGTGGGCGGGGTCTGGCGCGCGGTCGGACCGCCGATTCTGACACGCTCTCCGATGTCTCTCTCCCCATTGGGCGGGGCGATGTGCGCCATCAAGATCTGCAGCTTATTTCTCCATGTGTAGTTCTCTTGTAACATAATGTGTTTTTTTTTTTTTTCCACAGGGCACTTTCTTTTTGACGCTTGTCATTTCATGACACACCTTCTAAGTTCTTTTTGATTGGTCATTTATTACATTGGGTGCAACCCATTCTATTGTACTTGTAATATTTAAATTAGATGGGTGGACACCGGATCATGATAAGCTATGTGGAGCCATATAGCTTCATGATTGGTGCGTATAGATATAAATATAGTGCCCCTGTGTATTAAGTTCCGGCGGCTTCTTGGCCATTGAGAGAACCCGTTTCTTTATGCTGTGTGTTATGTCTTTTCTGATTGGCTGTTTTAAACTATATAACCTTGGTCTTATTGGTGTGATGCCACCCCCAGAAGAAGGCTGATTGCCGAAACGTGCGTAGGGGCAGGCGTCGGCACCCACCGGAGGTATCTACTTACAGATTGATATAGGTAACTGCTCTTGGAGGTTCTCTATGATTAGTGATTCTTTTTGATATCATGCTTACAGACCTACCATGTGCACCATTTTGGTCCATTTAGTTTTCTGTGAAGTGCCTCTTTATTGAGTATGGTGGGTTCCTGCGCCGTTTTTGGTTTCCCACTCTGTGACACCTACCAGGTTTAGTATTTTGTTGTTTTGTATGTTACTGTTTTTTGTGTTTTTTCTTTAATAAAATTTGTATTTTTTATACTTTGTTCTTGTGTACATTTTTTTTATCGGATTTTCATATTTTTCTGTACTGAACAGTTATTGAGTCCATCTAATGGGTAAAATAGGATTAGAACTAGGTTATTATCATGGTTTAATTAGATCTTTATTTGGTATGTGTATACCCCTATTTTTATTGACCCGATTCCTTCTGTTTTCATTAATTTTTTCTGTGTTTTTTCACAGCATTTGTTGCGGTCAAATGGACTATAAGGCCATGGAATCTTCCTGGCGCACTAAACTCAATAAGGTTTTTCAGAGTGGGTCTCCTTATGATGCGGGTGATCAGAGGATTGAGATTGAGCTACAAAATAATACTAATCGCTTATTACAGAAGCGTATGAAAGTTTGGTGGAACAAAGCGTTTTTGGAGCACTATTTAAGTAAACAGATGATTCCACGTGGCCTCAGGGTCCAGGTATTCCCCTCTTTTCCTATTGAGGATGAGAATTTCATATTGAAATGGGAGGAGGTGTGTAATAACAGTTCGTATAAATTTATGGAGTTGTTGATTGCACGTAACCAGACAGTGATTGAGAATATTGAAAAAGAACTAGATTCTTCATATTCATTATTGAAGGAGTCAGTGTCCAGTGAGAAATTACTTGCCTTTAATGAACAATTGGAGTCTTCCACTTACACCTGGGAGAAACAGATTCAAGAAACACAGTCTAAAAAATTAACCAGAGACACGTTGGACTACACCCAGCAAAGAGTATATAGGTGGAGAAAATCCACGAATAACAACAGACAAAATAGATCAGCATCAGTGTCGTCTGCATCCTCTGTTGGTGGTCAGTCTGATGTTTCCCAGTTATCTGGAATCGCTGCGAACACACGGTTTAGTCGGAAAAAAACAACTCGCCATTGGGAAAATACACAAAAGGGCAACAAATCCAAGCAGTCTAAGAATGAATCCGGCCATTTGAAGGTAATTAATTTGTCTGAACATTTTTTCTCCGATCTTGAGTTGAGTTTGCTGTCAAGAGGTCTAACCTTTTCTCCTAACTCACGTTTTGACCTTTTCACAGTAATCAAGGACCTTCATATTTTTGGTCGAACTCTGATTTTTAAGAAGTGGTTCCACAATGAAGATCTACGACGGATGTTTCTAACTAAAGAAGAACAACAAGCTTTGCAGATTCTGGAAGAATTGTTGAAAGAACAGGAGGATGCTGATATGGGTAAGGTCCCGCATTGTTTGTACCAGAAATCACACAAGTTCCCAACCTTGTCCACATGCCCTAATGTCGATCTGTTTGTAAAGTTGGTATCTGAGGAATTACGGAGTATCCCTAATAATATCTATAGGGATAACTTAACAGTGAATGAAAGAAAGAGCTTAAACAGACTTAAAGACATCCATGATGTTGTGTATAAGCCTGCGGACAAGGGTGGGAACATAGTAGTTTGGCCATGTAGGCTTTATGAGACAGAAGCCTACCGACAATTGCGTGATAAACAATGCTACCAGAGATTGTCCTTTAACCCTCTCGCATCATATGTGGAGGCGTTTCTTAAAATCCTTGATTCAGCATGTGAGAGGCAAATTATTTCTAAACAACTACGGGATGCACTGATTGTGGCGGAGCCTAGAATTTCTACTATGTATCTATTGCCTAAGGTACACAAGGATTGCAAGGTACCTCCTGGAAGACCGATTATATCGGGCAATGGTAATTTTCTTGAAAAAGCGTGTAAATATATAGATGCACAATTGAAATCTTTGGTCGAAAATTTACCATCCTTTATTCGGGATACTGGAGATTTCCTTAGAAAAATCGACTCTATCAGTATTGATGAAGGGGCAGTCCTTGTTACATCTGACATCGAGGCCTTATATACAAGTATAAGACATCAAGATGGTCTTAAAGCAGTGGCATATTATCTGTCTATGACTACCTTTTCGGCGGAGGAAATTCAGTTTATCTTGGAACTATTGGAGTTTGCTTTGAAGTATAATTTTTTCTATTTCAGTCGGTCCCTCGACCTACAGTTCCAGGGGACAGCCATGGGAGCGGCCTTTGCGCCCTCCTATGCTAATCTGTTCCTGGGGCGGTGGGAGAGGGACCTATTCCTGTCAGATCGACACTCGTCAATGGATCGTGTCCTGTTTTGGGCACGGTACATTGACGATGTGTTTTTGATCTGGCAGGGAAGTCCGCAGGCACTTGTAATCTTTTTTGAAGATCTTAATAGTAATACCATCAATTTGCGCCTCACATACAAATTCCATATGGAAGCAATTGATTTCCTGGATGTAACGGTCAAGCGAGATGACGATGGGTTCTTGCAGACAGATCTGTTCCGCAAGGAGACATCTGTCAATTCAGTTCTACACGCGCAGTCTGCACATTCTCCACAGGTTATTAAATCTATACCTACTGGGCAATTTCTAAGGATCCGTCGGCTTTGTTCATCAGATGCCGACTTTGAGAAAAGAGCATTGGATTTGAAGGACCGTTTCCGTGCAAGGGGCTACAGTAATAGACAAATCAAAAAGGCCTATAATCGTGCCTGAAAACAAAATAGGCATGATCTCTTGTATACATCAAACTCGGGGAAGGTCAATGGTGATACGGAAAACAATAAGGTTAGGTTGATTACCGGGTATCACTCACAGTGGACTTGGATGCAAAAAATTGTTGCAAAATACTGGCCGATTTTGTTGGCGGATCAAACACTAAAGATATATCTGCCTCCGAAACCAAGCATTACTGCAAGAAGGGCTAAAAATTTTAAAGACATCCTTGTACGAAGCCATTACAACAAAAGTGATCAGTCTGTGCTCCCCTTTATACAACTTCGCAAGCCCAAATGGGGATGCTCCCCTTGTGGCAAGTGCGTGGCTTGCCCCAACATCGAATGTGCCACCACGTTCCACTCCTCCGATGGCAGCAAAGAATTCAAAATTACACAAACGATTACATGTTCTACAAAGGCTGTTGTTTATCTGGCCCGTTGTCCATGCAATAAAATCTATACAGGTCTAACTACTAGAGCGTTAAAAGTTAGAACAAGAGAGCATGTTCGTGACATTACTGCTGCCAAGGAGGAGAGGGATGTTGATCACTTACGTACTTTGCCCAGACACTTCAAAATGTTTCATCAATGTGATCCAACAGGCCTTCGGGTAATGGGCATAGATCGCATTGTGTTGGGAGTTAGGGGAGGGGAAGTTAGTCGATCTTTAGCCCGCTTGGAGACGAAGTGGATCTGGACCCTGGGGTCAATGCATCCCAATGGACTTAATGAAGCCCTTAGCTTTGTCCCGTTTCTCTGATCATTCCGCATCATTTTTAATCACATCTATATGTCATTTTATTTATATTGTTTTTATATTTTCTTTTTTAGAGCCAATATGTTTAAGATTTATACATCTTCCATCTGGATGCCGGGTTCTCGTGGTTTGCTGCTATTATTTCCATATGTTGCCTTGGAGATATTCGTTCCTCTGCATGGATGAAGATTCCCCTTTAAAGAACTTGTAGCATCACTGTTTTTGGACTTTTAGGGTTGTTGTGTATGTATAAGTGTATATATATTTTTCTTTTTTGTATATATTTCATTTTTTGTTATACTATTTTTCATGATATATCTTGTATGATGATTTTTATGTACATAATGGCTGTTTTTCTCAGCTTATTTTCACATACTGTAAGCACATTTTTTACTGTTTATTGTGTTTCATGGTTTTTTCATTGGTGCTTACAGCACTGCACTTTTCATATGTATTTGGATCACTTATTAATATATTCTCTATGCACTTTTATGGAGACATTTGTCCCATTCGTATATATATATCTACATATAGGGCATGATAGTGGTCCTCCCCTTTGTGCCCATTGCATTGTGCATCTTATCACTTAGTTAGATTGTTTATATTGTTGTATACGTACACATTTTGTCACTCTTAGTGGGATATAACATCCCTTTTCTTTGTATGTATGTGGTATGTATGGTGTATGGCTGTTTATATTTTAGTAGATGAATATTTAACACTTTTTTTTTTTTTTTTGCAGTGATGTGCTCTGGTTTTAGCGTGCAGATGTGTGCACGCGTTAATAAAACTCTTTTGGTTTTCATCCTTAGTGATGTGTTTGGTTTTCAAACGTGTAGTTATGCGCACGCGTCATTGAGACTTCTTTGGTCCCTAATGTGTAGCGATGTGCTTGTTCTCTAGCGTGCAGATGTGCGCACATGCTTTTGCCATTGTGGGATGGGAGCATTGTTGGGCGTGTCTTTTTGACTCGGCGCTCCGGTCGCGTGACCGGACCCTGGCCCAGTGGGCGGGGTCTGGCGCGCGGCCGGACCGCCGATTCTGACGCGCTCTCCGATGTCTCTCTCCCCGTCGGGCGGGGCGATGTGCGCCATCAAGATCTGCAGCTTACTTCTATATGTGTTGTTCTCTTACAAACATAATGTGTACCTTTCTTTTACACAGGGCACTGTCCTTTTGGATGCCTGTCTTTTTATGACACACCTTCTAAGTCCCTTTCAATTGGTCACTTGTTATATTGGGTGTATCCCATTCTATTGTAGTTGTAATATGAATATTTAAACTAGATGGGTGGACACCGGATCATGATAGGCTATGTGGAGTCATTTTATATTGCTGTATATTTACACATTTTGTCACTCTTAGTGAGATATAATATCCCTTTTCTTTGTATGTATGTGATATGTATGGTGTTTGATTGGTTATACTATAGTAGATGAATATTAACATTTTTTTAGTGATGTGCCCTGTTTCTAACGTGCAGATGTGCGTATGCGCTAGTAAAAACTCTTTTGGTCCCTATCTTTAGTGATGTGTTTGTTTTTAATGTGCAGTTATGCGCACGCGTCATTGGAATTTCTTTGGTCTCCAATGTGTAGCGATGTGCTGTTCCTTAGCGTGCAGATGTGCGCACGCGCCGTTGCCGTTGTGGTATGGGAGCATTGCTGGGCGTGTCTTTTCGACTCGGCGCTCCGGTCACGTGACTGGACCCTGGCCCAGTGGGCGGGGTCTGGCGCGCGGCCGGACCGCCGATTCTGATGCGCTCTCTGATGTCTCTCTCCCCATCGGGCGGGGCGATGTGCGCCATCAAGATCTGCAGCTTATTTCTATATGTGTTGTTCTCTTACAAACATAATGTGTACCTTTCTTTTACACAGGGCACTGTCCTTTTGGATGCCTGTCTTTTTATGACACACCTTCTAAGTCCCTTTCAATTGGTCACTTGTTATATTGGGTGTATCCCATTCTATTGTAGTTGTAATATGAATATTTAAACTAGATGGGTGGACACCGGATCATGATAGGCTATGTGGAGTCATTTTATATTGCTGTATATTTACACATTTTGTCACTCTTAGTGAGATATAATATCCCTTTTCTTTGTATGTATGTGATATGTATGGTGTTTGATTGGTTATACTATAGTAGATGAATATTAACATTTTTTTAGTGATGTGCCCTGTTTCTAACGTGCAGATGTGCGTATGCGCTAGTAAAAACTCTTTTGGTCCCTATCTTTAGTGATGTGTTTGTTTTTAATGTGCAGTTATGCGCATGCGTCATTGGAATTTCTTTGGTCTCCAATGTGTAGCGATGTGCTGTTCCTTAGCGTGCAGATGTGCGCACGCGCCGTTGCCGTTGTGGTATGGGAGCATTGCTGGGCGTGTCTTTTCGACTCGGCGCTCCGGTCACGTGACTGGACCCTGGCCCAGTGGGCGGGGTCTGGCGCGCGGCCGGACCGCCGATTCTGATGCGCTCTCCGATGTCTCTCTCCCCATCGGGCGGGGCGATGTGCGCCATCAAGATCTGCAGCTTATTTCTCCATGTGTAGTTCTCTTGTAACATAATGTGTTTTTTTTTTTTTTTCCACAGGGCACTTTCTTTTTGACGCTTGTCATTTCATGACACACCTTCTAAGTTCTTTTTGATTGGTCATTTATTACATTGGGTGCAACCCATTCTGTTGTACTTGTAATATTTAAATTAGATGGGTGGACACCGGATCATGATAAGCTATGTGGAGCCATATAGCTCCATGATTGGTGCGTATAGATATAAATATAGTGCCCCTGTGTATTAAGTTCCGGCGGCTTCTTGGCCATTGAGAGAACCCGTTTCTTTATGCTGTGTGTTATGTCTTTTCTGATTGGCTGTTTTAAACTATATAACCTTGGTCTTATTGGTGTGATGCCACCCCCAGAAGAAGGCAAATTGCCGAAACGTGCGTAGGGGCAGGCGTCGGCACCCACCGGAGGTATCTACTTACAGATTGATATAGGTAACTGCTCTTGGAGGTTCTCTATGATTAGTGATTCTTTTTGATATCATGCTTACAGACCTACCATGTGCACCATTTTGGTCCATTTAGTTTTCTGTGAAGTGCCTCTTTATTGAGTATGGTGGGTTCCTGCGCCGTTTTTGGTTTCCCACTCTGTGACACCTACCAGGTTTAGTATTTTGTTGTTTTGTATGTTACTGTTTTTTGTGTTTTTTCTTTAATAAAATTTGTATTTTTTATACTTTGTTCTTGTGTACATTTTTTTATCGGATTTTCATTCATATGTGTGGATAGCACAGTTTGGTTGCATAGCAAGCTCAATCCACATGCTAACATCACTGTGACATTAACAGGCTATAGTACTTGGCATTCTTAGTGCAGTACCTCTCTGTGAAGTGACTGAACTTGGTGCTCAGAGTTCCTTTCACACTGTGTGGCGACAGTGTGTTTCAGGTAACGCTCGTTGTTTTGTTCCGACATTGTTCACAATAACAACAGATTAATTTCTGTACGGTGGACCCTGGGTTGCAATTGCACTTTATTTTATATTTTATTTAGTGCAATGCACCAACCTTAACATTCTCTATAGCATACGTTTTCAGACTTGCAGTATCTTCTAGATGTTTTCCTGATAGTGTTTTGAAATTTGGGACAAACTATTTGGTGTATCAGCAGGTTTCAAATCCTGAACTTGTCCCCTTACTTATACCTTACCTTACTCTAATTATAAGATTTTAGAACTAGCAGCATATTCAGGTCCTTCTCACAAAATTAGAATATCCTCAAAAAGTTAATTTATTTCAGTTCTTCAATACAAAAAGTAAAACTCATATATTATATAGAGTTATTACAAACAGATTGATCTATTTCAAGTGTTTATTTCTGTTAATGTTGATGATTATGGCTTGCAGCCAATGAAAACCCAAAATTCATTATTTCAGTAAATTATAATACTTCATAACACCAGTTTGAAAAATGATTTTAAAATCCAAAATGTTAGCTTACTGAAATGTATGTTTAGTAAATGTACTCAATACTTGGTCGGGGGTACTTTTGCATCAATTACTGCATCGATGTGACGTGGCATGGAGGCGATCAGCCTGTGGCACTGCTGAAGTTTTATGGAAGCCCTGGTTGCTTTGAAAGCAGCCTTCAGCTCATCTGCATTGTTGGGTCTGGTGTCTCTCATCTTCCCCTTGACAATACCCCATAGATAAAGCACAGTGATACTGTTATTTTTAAACAAGGTACTGGTACTTTTGGCAGTGTGTACAGGTGCCAAGTCCTGCTGGAGAATAAAATTTCCATCTCCAAAAAGCTTGTCAGTAGAGGGAAGCATGAAGTGCTCTAAAATTTCCTGGTAGATGGCTGTGCTGACTTTGATCTTGATAAAACACCATGGACCTACACCAGCAGATAACTTGGCTCCCCAAACCATCACTGGTTGTGGAAACTTAACATGAAACCTCAAGCAGCTTGGATTGTGTGGCTCCAGTCTCTGGGCCCTTGACTTCCAAATGAAATGAAATGCAAAATTTGCTTTAATCTGAAAACAACACCTTGGACCACTGAGCAACAACAGCCCATTTATTTTTCTCCTTGGCCCAGGTAAGATGCTTTTGGTGTAGTCTATTGATCATGAGTGGCTTGACACAAGGAATGTGACACTTGTAGCCCATGTCCTTGATACGTCTGTGTGTGGTGGCTCTTGCAGCAATGACTCCAGCATCAGTCCACACCTTATGAATCTCCCCCAAACTTTTGAATGGCCTTTTCTAAACAATCCTATCAAGACTGCGGTTTTCCCAGTTGCTTGTGCACCTTTTTCTACCACAATTTTTCCTTCCATTCAACTTTCCATTAATATGCTTGGATTCAGCACTCTTTTGTGGCTTACCCTCCTTGTGGAGTGTGTCAATGACTGTCTTCTGGACATCTGTCAAGTCAGCAGTCTTCCTCATGATTGTGGAGACTACAGAAACAGACTAAGGGACCTTTGTAAATGCTTAGGAAGCCTTTGAAGATGTTTTTGTTAATTATTCTAATTTACTGAGATAATTAATTTTGGAATTTAATTGGATGTAAGCCATAATTTTAAACATTAATAGAAATAAGCACTTGAAATAGATCACTCTGTTTGTAATGACTTTATATAATATGAGTTTCACTTTTTGCATTGAAGAACTGAAATAGATTAACATTTTGATGATATTTTAATTTTGTGAGAAGCAACTGTATGTATAGCATGTTTCAATGCTCATATTATTCTGTGTAAAGCTGAAACCTGAAGAAGTGTGGGAAACATATTAATGCATTGATGTTCCACAATGTCCAAGTGCAGAACCAAAAATCAGCATGAGGCTCCAAGATACACGCTTAAAGAGACCGTGAGAAGAGCAACACAATAAAAAAATATAATAATAGAATATATAGAGATTGAGAGTAGAAATTTGACCATTGCACAATGTACAAAAGTTTCCAAAAATTTGCCAATGGTTCAGTATCACACAGACTGAAAGAGACCATAATGGGCACCTCACAATAAATTTTGCAGTTATTACAATTGTTAGAGTATAAGTTTCATCATTGCAGAATGTACAAAAGTTTTGAAAAATTAGCCAAGATGTCTGTATCATACACACTGAAAGAGACCTTGATGAGGACCCCACAATAAATTTTGCAGCTATTATAATTGCTAGAGATAGGGTGTTCACCACTGCAGAATGTACAAAGGTTTACAAATTTAAAAACATTACCCACCAGAGGAATACAAACAGTACAGACCAAAAGTTTGGACATACCTTCTCATTTAATGATTTTTCTATATTTTCATGACTATGAAAATTGTACATTCACACTGAAAGCATCAAAACTATGAACTAACACATGTGGAATTATAAACTAAAATCTATCTGCAAACAGTTCCAGCGTCAGGAGCAGCCTCTCTGCACTGTTACATTATCAAAATGGAGCTAAAACAAGATGTCTGCTCTTTTTATGGAGAGGGACATGTGATTTCAGCCATTGAGTCATGACATTGTGGATGATCTGATTGGCTAGCCGCAACGTGCACACATATCCCTGCCCTCATCAAACATGTGCCCCATGCTCATCATACACCACCATTATCATAGCCAAAGTGCTCAAAATAATTTATTGGAAATGCAGATATCTCCCCTCACTTTTTACCGAATGTTTGCAATTTTTTCCGAATTTAAAAAATTCTGCTTGTGTTTCCGATTTAGAATACCAATATGCATTATTTGTGCCAATTTTATGTTTGTCAATTGATTTCGTAACAAATTCACTTATCACTAATTATAACCCAACCCTGATATTTAAGCTTCTAAAAAACCTCCTGATAACAGAGTTCTTCAAATCGTTTATCTTAGTCATCTATTTATTGATTTATTTATTTATTTGTAATGCTTACTAAAGATTAGTCAAATCTTTTGCATGGTTCTACTAGAGGGAATTCATTGAAGTTAATGCTGAAAAATCTTAATTTAAAAAGAAATTATGAAGAACCATAGACTACTTTCTTAAATAGTGGTGGCTAGATATCTTCCATTGACGTTGAGCACACACCAGCATTTCACAATAGGCAGTAGAATCAGAGGGTGAATTTTCCAACCAGTCAATAATAACAAGTTGGAAACTCATTAGTATTGTCATGATCCAGTTCTGAGATTATGCTCAGCTCTCTTGTCTCTGGACTGGTCATGTGGGAGTTAATCCTCTCTGCCTCACCCTGGAGCTGGCTGAACTATTTAAGTCCTCTGCAGCCATTGGGCCAGTGTCAGCTATAGTTCATGCTGCACGGTTTGAGCTCCTGACCTTGATCCCTGTTCTAGTGTTCCTCTTTGCCTCTGACTGCCTACACCCGTTTATGACTTGTTCTGACCTTTGGCCTGTACCCCGACTCCGTCTGACGTCTTGCTTGTCCCCGACGATTCTGTGCTCGCCCCTTCTGTACCGCGCTGCTATCTCCGTGTATGACCTTGGCTTGTTTCATGTCCCTTTCATTACCTGTGACACCTGTGTTGTTGCTCAGTGTTGCTGTGCTGTGTGTGCAACCTCCTTTCCTTAACCAGCACCCCCTGGTGGAGATTGTTCTATACTGCACTGCAGCAGCACATCACAAGTATCATATGCATCAAACTCATGATGTCAAAGGTAATATCACCCTGCTATGACTGAGACAAATGATGTGCCATATATTCCATTAGGCTTTCTGCATCCTTTTTATTAGTACACTTGCCAAAGCCAAATCAAACCAATTGTGATCTACATTTGGTAGTGTTGCATACTCAACTGGTGCCAAAAGTATGTTTTGATGCTGTTTTCTGCCTCATACATATTTGGCTTTAGCATAAATATATATTTTTTCACACTACCATGCCCATTGCCATTTTTTATTTTTCTCTCTATCTTTGATGTTGAGCTTTATGCTCTGAAGTTTTTTCTATAGTTTATAACACCTAACACTCTAAAATGGCTGCCACATTTCCTGCCTCAGCTCTTACTGTGACTCTCTTTATATCTGGTTATGCGCTGCACTAAATCATATGATTTGATAATTATGGGGAATCTCACGCTGCCACACTTGAGTTAATGTGAGACCTTTCTAGCTAATACAATTTTCGACAATGTGCAAAAAGGAATATTGGTTCTTTTATGGACATTTGCTTAAATCAACTATAAAATTGTTCAAAATCATCAGGCCATGCAAATTTCATGAATTTCAACTCAAAGTCAGTTTGCATCAAATCAATTCACCTAACTAGTTTTAAGTAAAGTATTTCAAATTTTCCCTAAACTAATGCATGCTATAATGTCAATATTCACTTTGTCTATACTTTGATCTCACTGTAATCTCTGTAATCTATGTTTAAGTCAATATGTCTTGTAACATTAAAATGAAAGACTAATACATTTTCATTTTTATTTTGAATTTAAATCCCATTTTCAAACCTACTTTTAGAAGTTTAAAATAAAATTTTAGCCAGTAGTTTTACATGGGTTTTACTGAATGATACAAGCTTATAACTAGTTTATTTTGTAATTGTTCTGTCTGTTTTAAAAAGGATGTTGATTTCCATTAATTTATCAAACTATAGATTTTGCAGCAGCAGATATAATGCAAACAGGAGCATAGGCTGTTCAATGAGCATCTTTAACATGTAAAATATAAATCTCAAAGAGAAAACAGACCCTTTAAAAACACTTGATAAAATAATTCTACTACTGAAACCTGTATCACTGAAAAGCATCTGCCATAATTGCAGAGAAATATAATTAAAATTTCCTGAGCTAGAGCACTTAACATTATAAAAAGCACTTACATAATTCACTCATCTATATTTTTCATGTATACAGTTATTATCTCATTAGAGCAAAATAGATACTTGAAACTAATTTAAGGTAAAACAGAGCAGCGTGTATATATGCGAACAGTTCTGACTTTAAGTTTTGTAATTCATAATTTAATGTGTACTCTCACTATACAAACATAAGATGAAATAATCAACTACACAAATAATTTTCCCTTCCAAGAGCCTGAGTACTGTGGTCCCGCTTTCGCTAGAGTCTATGCCTCCAGGCAAGACTTTTGTATCATCAAGTTTGTGTCCAGAGGTTCTCTCTTGGGCTCACTCTTCCAGGGTGGGTGGACATTTAGGGACCAAAAGGATATCTGAGCTTCTGGCAATGACATACTGGTGAACGCATATGGCCCGTGACGTCTCAGACTATGTTTGGGTGTGTGTCTCCTGCGCCAAGAACAAGTCTCCTCCTCAATGGCCAGCTAGAATGGATCCATGGGCTCAAATATTCGTGAAAACATACATATACTCTCTCTCTCTGTGTGTGTGTGTATGTATATATATATATATATATATATATATATATATATATATATGTTTATATTTCATACAGCACTTGCTGTATGAAATATATATATATATATATATATATATATATATATATATATATATATATACACAGAGAGAGAGAGTGTATGTATGTTTTCACGAATATTTGAGCCCATGGATCCATTCTATGTCCATTTTGCAAGCTGGCGAGAAAATCTCGCCATACTGATGCCATACGGATGCCATACGGATGACACACGGATAATTTTTAGAGAAAAAATCGCATCCTTGCGCTGAATACAAATCACTGTTCCGGAACTTTTCTGCGTATTATGCCTGTAAAAAACAGACCATATTTCCCTACGCTAAGTGTGACCCCAGCCTTAATGGTTAGTAGGGGATCAAATACTTATTTCATACTGCAAAATGCAAATACTTTTATATAATTAATACAATTTGATTTTCTGGATTTTATTTTTGATATTCTATCTCTCAATGATAAAATTAACCAACCCTTAACCCCTTTCAGACCTCGGACGGGATAGTACATCCAAGGTCAGAAGCCCCGCTTTGATGCGGGCTCCGGAGGTGAGCCCGCATCAAAGCCGGGACATGTCAGCTGTTTTGAACAGCTGACATGTGACCGTAATAGGTGCGGTCAGAATCGCGATGTGCCCGCGCCTATTAACTAGTTAAATGCCGCTGTCAAACACAGACAGCAGCATTTAACCACCGCTTCCGGCCGGGCGGCCGGAAATGATCGCATCGCTGACCCCCGTCACATGATCAGAGGTCGGCGATGCTTCTGAATAGTAACCATAGAGGTCCCTGAGACCTCTATGGCTACTGATCACCGGAAGCTGTGTGCGCCACTCTGTGGTCGGCGCTCCAAGCACACCTGATTTTCTGCTACATAGCAGCGAACATAAGATCGCTGCTATGTAGCAGAGGCAATTGCGTTGTGCCTGCTTGGCAAAAGTAAAAAAAAAAAGTAAAAAAAATGTGAAAAAAATAAAAAAAATATAAAAGTTTAAATCACCCCCCTTTTGCCCCATTCAAAATAAATCAATAAAAAAAAATGAACCTACACATATTTGGTATCACCGCGTTTAGAATCGCCTGATCTATCAATAAAAAAAAGCATTAACCTGATCGCTAAACGGCGTAGCGAGAAAAAAATTCAAAGCGCCAGAATTACGTTTTTTTGGTCACCGCAACATAAAATTAAAATGCAATAACGGGCGATAAAAAGAACGTATCTGCACCAATATGCTATCATTAAAAATGCGAGCTCGGCACGCAAAAAATAAGCCCTCACCCGACCCCAGATCACGAAAAATGGAGACGCTACGAGTATCGGAAAATGGCACAACTTTTTTTTTTTTTTTGCAAAGTTTTGAATTTTTTTTCACCACTTAGATAAAAAATAACCTAGTCATTTTAGGTGTCTATGGACTCGTAATGACCTGGAGAATCATAATGGCAGGTTAGTTTCAGCATTTAGTGAACCTAGCAAAAAAGCCAAGCAAAAAAATAGTGTGGGACTGCACTTTTTTTGCAATTTCACCGCACTTGGAATTTTTTTCCCGTTTTCTAGTACACAACATGGTAAAACCAATGATGTCTTTCAAAAGTACAACTCATCCCGCAAAAAATAAGCCCTCATATGGCCAAATTGACGGAAAAATAAAAAAGTTATGGCTCTGGGAAGGAGGGGAGCGAAAAACGAACACGGAAAAACTGAAAATCCCAATGTCAAGAAGGTTTTAAAAGGATAGGCTGTTCATGTCTTTATCAGTGGGTAAACTTTCAAAATCAGCAAGGGATCAAATATTTACTTATTTCACACATTTTATATAGCGCCAATAATTCCACATCACTTTACAGAAATTTACAAACATTAGTGGCATTGTCCCCATTGTGACTCATAATCTAAATTTGCTGTGAGTATGTCTTTGGACTGTGGGAAAAAAATGAGTACTGGAAGGAAACCCTCGCAAACACAAGGAGAACATACAAACTCTATGCAGATGCTGTTCTTGGTTGGGTTAGAAACCAGGACTCCATTGCTGCTAGGCTGCTAATGTTTTTGCGTTGACAACTCAACGTTCCCGAGGTTGGAAGCCTATCACTGCTATACACACTGTGAGCCTCACTGAAGTCTTGGTGAAAACCACTTTCAAGATTATCTTCAAGCATGTTTGGATACTGCAACATGGGCGCATCCCTTTCCAGGGGGGAAATAACTGGCAAAATTTACTTTTGTATCATGGATCAAACAGACTGGCAACCCAGTAGTCAACACTATTTTGAATCCTAACAATACAGGCAGCAATCATTTTGCAGATAATATTGCAAGAAGGAACTAATGGGTCTGTCTCTCATTAGGTAGACGTCAATAGTGTGTTGGTGGCGGGATAACACTCAAGCTTGCTTCCTCCATCCCCTCCTGGCAACCATGGACAATAGAGAGGGAAACATTATCCTCTTCATCTCGTAACTCTTGCACGTCCATCACCTCCTCCTTCTTGTCCTTTTCCAATTATTCTTCCCATGGGAACCATCTGTGGGATCAGAAACCTGAACTTATAAATAGTGTTAACCCTTCCGCATCCTCCAGTGCTCCTCCTCTTCCCCCAGGACCATCACCACCTCCTCCAGCAGACTATTCAAAGTGTGCTCGAGCATGTAGATGACAGTAAAACTGATGCTGATTATGACATCGTCACCGCTAACCTTCTTAGCAGAAAACGTGCAGAAAGGAGCAGAAGCTCATCATCTGTTTTCACACCACAAGTGTGAATTGCACCATGTCTGTGCTGTATTGTGCGAGGCTATGTAAAATGACATACTTCACAAGGTCTCAGCGCTGCTGACACAGTCACTGCAACATGTGCAGAGTTGAATTTCACAGTGTAGTACTGGGGGACTATGACAACCATCAGCATTCGAAAACCATCTGTATCCACAAGGCAGAAAGGCTGAATTTCCGTGGAGAAAAGATTGGATTGGCCATCCAGTTATCACAGAGATTACAGGCCGTGAGATACACAGAACCACCACCTATAATCTTTGTAGTGAAGAGCTCTGAGCTGTTCCCTATTGTCCATACAATTACACAATTGGGCAATGAACCACAAAGGAGGCCACAGGCTGTTCACAAAAATTATTTATTAATTTACTAATCGTGAGCATACAGCATATACACCTCTGGATTAGAATGCAAGGAATATGTGTAAGTAGTGTAGCAGAGAGTGGTTTCGTCAAACTCAATCTGACAGGTGCCCCGCCCCTATCAAAGTGTATCAAAGTGTGTAACCCCGCCCCTCCCCTGTCTGACAGCTGGTAGTCAGCTGTCCCTGAGTCTGGCTGATTTCCCCTTTTGATATAGTTTGATATATTTTAATTTGATGCAGTTTGATATTATCCCCGTATTTGTTTTATATTAGATTTTGATAATCTCCTATTAGATGGACCCGTTATATATTTGATGCAGTTTGATATTATCCCTGTATTTGTTTTATATCAGATTTTGATAATCTCCTATTAGATGGGCCCGTTATATAATTATATCCTATTACATGGACCAGTTATATAATTATATCCTAGGATTCTCTTTTTTTTTTTACACGTGGTTTATAACACCAGTCTCATTATATGGGCACATTATGTTTATAATCGCATAAAACACACCGCAAGTTGGTCACCTCATTTACACAAACAGAAAAGACAGATTAACTAATTGCTACCAGACCGAAACAACAACAAAACTAGATGCAATATGTAAACACAGTAGTGCTTCAAATATTTATTCACACATTCCTAACCTACAGGAAAGCCACAGAAAAAACACATTTTAAGATAGCTGTAACTAATTTAAAATATTTATTGTCACATGCCACCCAGAAAGGTCAGTAAACAAGCATGACGGAAGCAACAAAAAAACAGATGCAGAGCACACAGAGAGGCTTAAAATATTTATTGTCACATAACACAACTACAGGAAATGCCGCATTATAAGACAGTTTAACTAATTGTTAGCACATGTTAGCTAACAATGGGGGTTATGTCCTGGTCAGACATTTAGATCAATGAAGGTGGCCAAGACACATCCATTTTTGTTGAATCTGATAACGGCGGTCTGAACAAAGGGTTAAGCCTGAAAATCTTGATGCCATAAAATCTGATACGATTCTATCATTATTCTGCAAGTCAGGCGTGAAATGTTGTTAAACCTTCTTAAATGGTAAGCCTCGCGCTAAATGGTGTAATACATATATGCAATAATGCCCGCATACACGACTATACAAATCCTGGATTTGCGCGTTCTGATAACAATAAGAGTCACAATTCTTGTTCAGGAATGTCACAAAATCGCGTGGAAAGATAATATTGTCCGCACGAAAGCCGTAACTATCAAAAAATATGCCCGTCTTATCATCGCAGAGTACGATTAATACCCAGTGGTGGCCAGCTTCATTCGCCGGGTCTGTATTCACAATATATGCCGCGGGTCTCTGAGTCACTCTTTCTTCCGGAAGCAAATCACACGGAAACACACCGGCGAATATGCGCTCTTTATAATTATCGGCTCTCAATACCGCTGTAAGCTGCAGACTGTCCATCGTTACTTAATTAAAATCGTACAAGATCTCTCGCCTATTATTAATTTCCAGAATGGAGTGGTTGACTGCAAAAACAATCATATTTATTGTGTGGGGTGTCGCTAGCGCAAAGCGGACTTCAGCACGCAGGTTACCTGTTTTAATGAGCGAGAAATGGCCTCCAGGCTCTTAAACAGGTGATAAATCAGAAGCAAATAGCGTGAATCCAGACATAAATTCTTCACGATCTATCGCAATGGCACAATCAACCTTTTGCTTGACAGATATATGGGCAAGCACCATATACTCTCTGATGGCTAAATAATCATTAAAATTAGGATTATAAGGTCTCGCGGGTATCTGCTGGCCATCCAGATATAATGCCGCGTGGTTGACGTGGTAGTGGTGAAAGTCCAGTGGGTTTTTTGTATAAGAACTGTTGAAGGCCTCATTATCTACAAACCCCAATATAACAGCTTTTGGTATCTGGCCTAGGAAGAGGTTCTCGTGGTTCGTGATCCGTGTCCCTGCGGCGATGCTGTACACTTTCAGTCATGTTCGGTCAATAGCGTACTTGGCTGTTGCGGATAGGAGGGCCTGGCTGTGACCGATTCGGACAGCCGGAGATACCTGCACTCTTTTCACATAGAGAGCCGCCTGCGAGATTTGCACCTTCAGCGGCTCGGCTTCTGCGGACATGAGGCAGAAAGTATCCTTATTTCTTGATAGCTTAACCTTAAGGTCAAGGCCATTCAATATTAACTTTGGTTGATTAAATATATCCCCAAAAATGGGCCCCAAGAGGTCGATGGATTTTGAGCGAGAAGCGGCACTGGCTCTTTTGATAAACCCTGCATTTGCGCCATCCAAGCGTCTGTCATTATGATGCCCCGCAGTGTCTTTATAGAACAAACGGGCTGTAAATTGTGATGCCAGCGTCTGTGAACTGTAATTCAAAAGGGTTTCTATGTACGCTCTATAGCTGTAGAGATTGTCCGATTGTGAGATAAGCCGGTCTCCCAGAGTAATATCGACCTGGTTAAAAAGAGTGGCTAGAGGGTAGTTTATGAGCGCCACACGCACACCATCGGCGATAGCCGTATTATCTTGCTTCACGATGCGACAGCTTAAGTACAGCAGCGTGTTGTTCAGATCATAATAATAATCACCGCTACCAGATATGTAAAATTCCAACGGTCCATTGTCTGACAGAGCCGCAATCGGCTGCACTTCTACAAATAGAGATTTCTCTATACTTGTTTGGGCCGGGGGTACGTCAAAAATATCCAGTTCAGATTTTGCGCGCTCTACAGAAGCGTCATGCAGGAAAGCCATGATAACTGATTAGAAGATGTCGTCCGCAGAGCGTCTTACTAGTTTCTGACGGGTGCGTCTCTTGGATGTAGTTTTATTCATGAGCATCGGCGGTATAGGCGGGCAAGCGCGCCTCTTTCTTTTTTGTGCTTTTTTAGCGACATAAATTATCCCAGATCCGTCTTGCTGAGATGGTGTATTTATCCTTTTCATAAGGGCCGTCGAGGCTGTCGTGACGGCGTCCGCAGCGATGTTCCGGACAGCCGTCTTAACGTGTGGTTTTACTAATTCTAAGCCTTTTCTGAAAAGCAGCACAGTGCGGTGAAATAAGCCTTTAAATATCCCGGCCAGGCTAGAGCCATACATGTACTCGCT
Organism: Ranitomeya imitator; assembly: GCF_032444005.1. NCBI lineage: Eukaryota > Metazoa > Chordata > Amphibia > Anura > Dendrobatidae > Ranitomeya > Ranitomeya imitator. The sequence continues at coordinate 593,223,303 of NC_091284.1, forward strand.
CCCGCGGAACCCCTCTAGCCCGTGCCCCGACTGGGCAGTATAGTAGCGGGCATAAACAGCGGGATCTCCATACACCCTTTGAGACGCCATTTTATCGTGTCAATACTGTCGAGGTTTAAAATGTAATCGCACTATACACTTGCCGTATCTGAATTTAACCGGCGTACCCTGGTCCGACATGACTGTAATGTTTATGGAGTCAAAGTGTTGTTTGCACAGTGGTATGTAATCAGGCCGCGAGTAGCGCACCGTGACAATATCATTATCATCGCCGCTAACTTCTACGGTTCGTAATAGTTGAACGTAACTGTCCCCTACAAGCTGATGTTGAATTATATCAGTGTATACAAAAAGCGAATAAAAACCGGCCTTTGAATCGGGGTAAAAGCGGCGATTCCACGGCATTAAAGCAACGGGGGAGTCATCGACGGTCTGTAGTCTGAAAATAAATTTTAGCTTAGTACCCAGAGCAAACTGTATAGGGGCTGGGTCGGGCAGGATCGCCTCTCGGCGTAGCTCATCATACCGTATTCTGTAGGCAGGCGTGGATAAATACAGCGCTTCTATTCGGGCATTGACCGCGCCAACTAGCTTATGAATGGTCGAGTAAAATCCTGATTTTATGTGATACTGTTCTAACGGTTCGTCGTGTTTAGCCGCGTAGAAGTTCCCTTCAAAAGCTTCAAACGTGTTCCACGTATGGGGTACTGTATTTCTGTTAACGCCACCTCATAATCTGCTGTAAGATGAACGGCCCTCGCTAACTTGGTATTGTAGGCCGATATGGTGTTATCGGGGTAGATTTTAATTGAGGAATTACTGGGTAATGTGACGAAAAACAAACCCGCTTCTATGGTTATATATCTGTCAACTCCGAAGCCGGGATCCAACTATTGAATTTTTTGGGGTACCCCAGCCATTTGACGAAGCAGTGACTGACACCCCTGACACGTTTTTTTCTCAAAATCTTTTCTACTCTGTAGACACGATTCTCATCCATAGGTATTTTTTGCAGCTCTTCCTTATAAAATGACCCCTTTACAGTCTCGCCGGCTAAATCACTGATTTTATAAAGAGGTTTATGAAATTTATTGGAGACTGCGGTAATTAAAAAAATCTCTTCGCTGTACGACTTTTTATAGGCCTTACAGAAGGTCCCCTTATAGCGCGATATTCTGACATTTTCTCCAACCTTTAAAGACGGTTTAATCGCTTTATTAGTAATAGTAGAACTGTAAATATTGCGCCAGATTTGCATCGCGTTTTGCGAACTCACTTCAGCGGGACTACAGCGGATCGTTGAGTGGTACATATGGTTGTAGCTATGCACCAAATCCGGTAAAATATCAATATACCTAAAGGTATTATGCTGCATAAGATAGCGCCACATACGGGTTTTTAATGTGCGATTAAAACGCTCTATCATAGCGGCCTTTACATCATTGTTTGTAAAAAAAAGTGATGAATATTCTGCATATTACATAGTTGCTTGAGTGGTGAATTTATAAATTCTTTGCCGCGATCCGTCTGCAATTTCTTCCGTATGCGCTTATCATTTTGAAATATTAATTCGAACGATCTGGCGATGGCCGCGCCGGTCTTGTTTGATAAGTCCACGCACCATGCGTATCTCGATAGAGTATCAATCACCGTCAGGATATATTTGACATTATCATTTTCCCTTGAATAGTCAATTAAACTTACGAGATCCACCTGCCACTGCGCATCACTGTCCGAGACGTAAATTTTATTTGTCAAAAAGCGCTTTCTAGCAGGCTTGTGTAGCGTGTAGGCGTCTTGCTTATTCAGCCAAGCAATCACATCAGATTTCTTTATTCCGCCCTCTCGTGTCGTCTAAATAATTTGTCAATTCCGCAGAACGACCCGGGTGCTTTAGGGCTAAAATATTGTCTCTCTAATGTGTGGTCATACGAATTAGACGCCATGATTGATTAATATGATTGGGACTCGGTGATCAATAACCGCCTGCTTCTTTCAGAAATTCAGCTGTATAAAATTTCCTGTTTTAATCCGGCTATATCGTGATTGTGCCAATACATGCAATAATTGTCTGTATGGGTGTGTTCTGGGTGTTAACAGAAGGCGTGTGGCGGGGCGTAACTGGGTGTGTTTCTGGGTGTTAACAGCTGGCTTGTTTTCTAACACTCGGGATAAATACAACTGTCTGTACCACTGCACTACACCAGACATCCACCAGAAGCCAGACTAGACTAACAGCAGAGCTATTCTAAATGTAAGTATATAAGACAGTTTTTAATAAGTTAGTATTATACTGATGGCTGCATTATTTGTTATAATAATTTAACCGCACATTTATTATGACATAATTTGTGTAATACAGTAGTTAATAGCTGTTAATACACCCTAACTAGCGTACTTACTTATTACCTATGTTTTGTTTAACACAGACATATTTATAGTCATATTTATACAGTAGGTGCATATTTAGTTGCGCTGTATAATATAGTTTTACTGCATAAACCATATTTGTGGTAAAATTAATATAGAAAGACTTATCCGTATTACCTATATTTGCTTAGTATAAACATATTTATACACGGGGCGCAGTTTTATTTGTTGGGGTATATAAATGAGTTTGTCTGTGTTGTAAAATTAATATAGATAGCACAAAAAATTTACACAGATAATTTATTTTAGATGGAATCCCAAAATTTTTTGGCTTTTTCTGACCAAGTTGAGGATTTGGTATTAGGTATGTTTCAAGCTTTATATAAATGCATCTGTTATTGTGCCATTCTAAGTAAGGGCTGTTTTGTATATTATTTTTATATCGCTTTATTCTTTCTTGTTTAAGATGAATTTATCAGGAACATCCCCGATGATGTAGATGAATTTATCAGGAACATCCCCGATGATTTTTTAAACAGCTTCAGCGTGCCTGCTCTGGAGTGTGATATACCTGGAGCTGAGTATAGTAACACTAATGAAGCTGCCGCAGCTGTATGGGATTTGTCGCAAGACATCATAGGTGCGTTGTGTGTCTGTGTGTGTGTGTATATAGCTTTTAAGTATTTAGACGAGTAAATATATATTAATTCTTTACAGATGTCGTCCTGAATATCTTTTAAGTATTTAGACGTGTAAATATATATTAATTCTTTACAGATGTCGACATGTTTCCAAAACCAATTACCTCGGAATACAATCAGATGCCTGTTTAGGAACTGTTGTACCAGACCCCCACACTGAGAAACAGCCCTGTTTCTAGAGCCCCTAAAAAACCGCGAGGACCGGAGGGCAAGAAAGGAAAAGGTAGCAATCATGTGAAAACTCGTTTTTGCACAGCCGCTCTGAGAAAATCCCCAATCGCCGCTACTAAGGCCTATATCTTTATTTATAGCTTGTAAAGTGAAGCCTAGGAGAATTGTATACACAAAAGAGAATATACCGCTGCTAATGGAGAACCTCACAGAAGCTCCAGAATCCGCCACGGCAATCATTCACCACACATCGCTAGCCCGTAAGTGTATATTTTGATATACCTGCACAGTCTCCGTACAATCAATGATACACGGGCTTCACCAATGAGAACCTGACCCCCACACATATCTGACACATGTATAATCTTTCCTACAGCTAAACACAAAGTCATGAGAAAAACGCCACCAGCACCACTACAGCCGCTACAGGTCACCGAGAATGGCGCAGCACCAGTGTGGATGGCAATACAGTTTGCTAATGGACCTGTTAGAACAACCCCGGTATCACCGATCTGTGTAGTGCAGGGTGCAGGAAACCCTGTGCCGATGGACCAGCGTGAAATACTCAATTCAAGTGCTGGACAGCCATCGACCAGCAGTGTGAATGACCCGGCGCGACTATATCCAGAAGTGGTAGAGGCAACATAAGCAAGAAACAAAGCATATTACAGAGCCAGCAAGCACATCCAGCGCCGTGGGTGTTGTGAATTCTGTTGTCGGGCTCCCTCCTGTGGTCATGAATGGTACTTCGGCTGGTTCTGTCCATTGACTTCCTCTGGTGGGTGTTTCTGAGTTTCCTTCCACAGGTGACGAGGTTAATTCATTAGCTGGCTGCTCTATTTAACTCCACTTAGATCTTTGCTCCATGCCACCTGTCAATGTTCCAGTATTGGTCTTGTTCACTCCTTGATCGTTCTTGTGACCTGTCTTCCCAGCAGAAGCTAAGTTCCTGCTTGTATTTTCTTTGGTTTGCTATTTTTCTGTCCAGCTTGCTATTTTTATTGTTGTTTTGCTTGCTGGAAGCTCTGGGACGCAGAGGGAGCGCCTCCGCACCGTGAGTCGGTGCGGAGGGTCTTTTTGCGCCCTCTGCGTGGTCTTTTTGTAGGTTTTTGTGCTGACCGCAAAGCTACCTTTCCTATCCTCAGTCTGTTCAGTAAGTCGGGCCTCACTTTGCTAAATCTATTTAATCTCTGTGTTTGTATTTTCATCTTTACTCACAGTCATTATATGTGGGGGGCTGCCTTTTCCTTTGGGGAATTTCTCTGAGGCAAGGTAGGCTTTATTTTTCTATCTTCAGGGCTAGCTAGTTCCTTAGGCTGTGCCGAGTTGCATAGGGAGCGTTAGGCGCAATCCACGGCTATTTCTAGTGTGTTTGATAGGATTAGGGATTGCGGTCAGCAGAGTTCCCACGTCCCAGAGCTCGTCCTTTATTATCAGTAACTATCAGGTCATTCCGTGTGCTCTTAACCACCAGGTCCATTATTGTCCTGACCACTAGGTCATTAACAGTACAGGTGGCCCAAAGTACTAATGCATCTCAATAGAGGGATAAGAGAAGTTCTGAGACCATTTTTTTTTCTTTGCAGTATGTTTTGTCTCTCTTTTCCCCTTTACCTCTGGGTGGTTCAGGACACAGGTGTAAACATGGACATTCAAGGTCTGTCCCCTTGGATGGATAATCTCACTACAAGGGTACAAAACATTCAAGATTTTGTGGTTCAGAATCCGATGTCAGAGCCTAGGATTCCAATTCGTGATTTGCTTTTTGGTGATAGATCTAAGTTCTTGAATTTCAAAAATAATTGTAAATTGTTTCTTGGCTTGAAACCTTGCTCCTCAGGTGACCCTGTTCAACAAGTAAAGATCATTATTTCTTTGTTACGTGGTGACCCTCAAGACTGGGCATTTTCCCTTGCGCCAGGAGATCCGGCATTGCGTGATGTTGATGCGTTTTTCCTGGCGCTTGGATTGCTTTATGACGAACCTAATTCAGTGGATCAGGCAGAGAAAATCTTGCTGGCTCTGTGTCAGGGTGAGGATGAAGCGGAGATATATTGTCAGAAGTTTAGGAAGTGGTCTGTGCTCACTCAGTGGAATGACTGTTCCCTGGCAGCAATCTTCAGAAAGGGTCTCTCTGAAGCCCTTAAGGATGTCATGGTGGGATTTCCCATGCCTGCTGGTCTGAATGAGTCTATGTCTTTGGCCATTCAGATCGATCGACGCTTGCGTGAGCGTAAAGCTGTGCCCCATTTGGCGGTACTATCTGAGCATGGGCCTGAGCCTATGCAATGTGATAGGACTTTGACCAGAGCTGAACGGCGAGAACACAGACGTCGGAATGGGCTATGTTTTTACTGTGGTGATTCCACTCATGTTATCTTTGATTGTCCTAAGCGCACTAAGCGGTTCGCTAGGTCTGCCACCATTGGTACCGTACAGTCTAAATTTCTATTGTCCGTTACTCTGATTTGCTCTTTGTCATCCTATTCTGTTATGGCAATTGTGGATTCAGGCGCTGCCCTGAATTTGATGGACTTGGAGTATGCTAGGCACTGTGGTTTTTTCTTGGAACCCTTGCAGTATCCTATTCCATTGAGAGGAATTGATGCTACGCCTTTGGCCAAGAATAAGCCTCAGTACTGGACCCAATTGACCATGTGCATGGCTCCTGCACATCAGGAGGATATCCGCTTTCTGGTGTTGCATAATCTGCATGATGTGGTAGTTTTGGGGTTGCCATGGCTACAGGTTCATAATCCAGTATTGGACTGGAAATCTATGTCTGTGTCCAGCTGGGGTTGCCAGGGGGTACATGGTGATGTTCCATTTTTGTCTATTTCGTCTTCCACTCCTTCTGAAGTTCCAGAGTTTTTGTCGGATTATCGGGATGTATTTGATGAGCCCAAAACCAGTGCCCTACCTCCTCATAGGGATTGTGATTGTGCAATTAATTTGATTCCTGGTAGTAAGTTTCCTAAGGGCCGATTGTTCAATTTATCTGTGCCAGAACACGCCGCTATGCGGAGTTATATAAAGGAATCCTTGGAGAAAGGCCATATTCGCCCGTCGTCATCACTGTTAGGAGCAGGGTTCTTTTTTGTGGCCAAGAAGGATGGTTCTTTGGGACCTTGTATTGATTACCGCCTTCTTAATAAAATTACAGTCAAATTTCAGTATCCTTTGCCGTTGCTGTCTGATTTGTTTGCGCGTATTAAGGGGGCTAGTTGGTTCACCAAGATAGATCTTCGAGGGGCGTATAATCTTGTGCATATTAAACGGGGCAATGAATGGAAAACAGCATCTAATACGCCTGAGGGCCATTTTGAGTACCTGGTTATGCCATTCGGGCTTTCCAATGCTCCATCAGTATTTCAGTCTTTTATGCATGACATCTTCCGAGAGTACCTGGATAAATTCCTGATTGTGTATTTGGATGATATTTTGGTCTTTTCGGATGATTAGGAGTCTCATGTGAAGCAGGTCAGAATGGTGTTCCAGGTCCTTCGTGCGAATTCCTTGTTTGTGAAGGGGTCAAAGTGTCTCTTTGGAGTTCAGAAGGTTTCATTTTTGGGGTTCATTTTTTCCCCTTCAACTATCGAGATGGACCCTGTTAAAGTCCAGGCCATTTACGATTGGACTCAGCCGACATCTGTGAAGAGCCTGCAAAAGTTCCTGGGCTTTGCTAATTTTTATCGGCGCTTCATCGCTAATTTTTCTAGTGTTGCTAAACCGTTGACTGATTTGACCAAGAAGGGTGCTGATGTGGTCAATTGGTCTTCTGCAGCTGTAGAGGCTTTTCAGGAGTTGAAGCGTCGTTTTTCTTCTGCCCCTGTGTTGTGCCAGCCAGATGTTTCGCTCCCGTTTCAGGTTGAGGTTGATGCTTCTGAGATTGGAGCAGGGGCTGTTTTGTCGCAAAGAAGTTCTGATGGCTCGGTGATGAAGCCATGTGCTTTCTTTTCTAGAAAGTTTTCGCCTGCTGAGCGTAATTATGATGTTGGTAATCGAGAGTTGTTGGCCATGAAGTGGGCATTTGAGGAGTGGGGTCATTGGCTTGAAGGAGCCAAGCATCGCGTGGTGGTCTTGACAGATCACAAGAATTTGACTTATCTTGAGTCTGCCAAACGGTTGAATCCGAGACAGGCTCGATGGTCGTTATTTTTCTCCCGTTTTGATTTTGTGGTTTCGTACCTTCCGGGCTCTAAGAATGTGAAGGCTGATGCCCTGTCAAGGAGTTTTGTGCCTGACTCTCCGGGTGTTCCTGAGTCGGCGGGTATTCTCAAAGAGGGGGTAATTTTGTCTGCCATCTCCCCTGATTTGCGGTGGGTGCTGCAAAAATTTCAGGCTGATAGACCTGACCGTTGCCCAGCGGAGAAACTGTTTGTCCCTGATAGATGGACTGGTAGAGTTATCTCTGAGATTCATTGTTCAGTGTTGGCTGGGCATCCTGGAATCTTTGGTACCAGAGATTTGGTGGCTAGATCCTTTTGGTGGCCGTCTTTGTCACGGGATGTGCGTTCTTTTGTGCAGTCCTGTGGGACTTGTGCTCGGGCTAAGCCCTGCTGTTCTCGTGCCAGTGGGTTGCTTTTGCCCTTGCCGGTCCTGAAGAGGCCCTGGACGCATATTTCTATGGATTTTATTTCGGATCTCCCCGTCTCTCAAAAGATGTCGGTCATTTGGGTGGTTTGTGATCGCTTTTCTAAGATGGTCCATTTGGTACCTTTGTCTAAATTGCCTTCCTCCTCTGATTTGGTGCCATTATTTTTCCAGCATGTGGATCGTTTACATGGTATCCCGGAGAACATCGTTTCTGACAGAGGTTCCCAGTTTGTTTCGAGGTTTTGGCGATCCTTTTGTGCTAGGATGGGCATTGATTTGTCTTTTTCCTCGGCTTTCCATCCTCAGACAAATGGCCAAACCGAACGAACTAATCAAACTTTGGAAACATATCTGAGATGCTTTGTTTCTGTTGATCAGGATGATTGGGTGTCCTTTTTGCTGTTGGCTGAGTTCGCCCTTAATAATCGGGCCAGCTCGGCTACTTTGGTTTCGCCGTTTTTCTGCAATTCTGGTTTCCATCCTCGTTTCTCTTCAGGGCAGGTTGAGTCTTCGGACTGTCCTGGTGTAGATACTGTGGTGGATAGGTTGCAGCAGATTTGGACTCATGTGGTGGACAATTTGACATTGTCCCAGGAGAAGGCTCAACGTTTCGCTAACCGCCGGCGCTGTGTGGGTCCCCGACTTCGTGTTGGGGATTTGGTTTGGTTGTCATCTCGTTATGTTCCTATGAAGGTTTCCTCTCCTAAGTTTAAGCCTCGTTTCATTGGTCCGTATAAGATTTCTGAGGTTATCAATCCTGTGTCATTTCGTTTGGCCCTTCCTGCTTCTTTTGCCATCCATAATGTGTTCCATAGGTCGTTATTGCGGAGATACGTGGCGCCTGTGGTTCCATTCGTTGATCCTCCTGCACCGGTGTTGGTTGAGGGGGAGTTGGAGTATGTGGTGGAGAAGATTTTGGATTCTCGTATTTCGAGACGGAAACTCCAGTACCTGGTCAAGTGGAAGGGTTATGGTCAGGAAGATAATTCCTGGGTTTTTGCCTCTGATGTTCATGCTGCCGATCTGGTTCGTGCCTTTCATTTGGCTCATCCTGGTCGGCCTGGGGGCTCTGGTGAGGGTTCGGTGACCCCTCCTCAAGGGGGGGTACTGTTGTGAATTCTGTTGTCGGGCTCCCTCCTGTGGTCATGAATGGTACTTCGGCTGGTTCTGTCCATGGACTTCCTCTGGTGGGTGTTTCTGAGTTTCCTTCCACAGGTGACGAGGTTAATTCGTTAGCTGGCTGCTCTATTTAACTCCACTTAGATCTTTGCTCCATGCCACCTGTCAATGTTCCAGTATTGGTCTTGTTCACTCCTGGATCGTTCTTGTGACCTGTCTTCCCAGCAGAAGCTAAGTTCCTGCTTGTATTTTCTTTGGTTTGCTATTTTTCTGTCCAGCTTGCTATTTTTATTGTTGTCTTGCTTGCTGGAAGCTCTGGGACGCAGAGGGAGCGCCTCCGCACCATGAGTCGGTGCGGAGGGTCTTTTTGCGCCCTCTGCGTGGTCTTTTTGTAGGTTTTTGTGCTGACCGCAAAGCTACCTTTCCTATCCTCAGTCTGTTCAGTAAGTCGGGCCTCACTTTGCTAAATCTATTTAATCTCTGTGTTTGTATTTTCATCTTTACTCACAGTCATTATATGTGGGGGGCTGCCTTTTCCTTTGGGGAATTTCTCTGAGGCAAGGTAGGCTTTATTTTTCTATCTTCAGGGCTAGCTAGTTCCTTAGGCTGTGCCGAGTTGCATAGGGAGCGTTAGGCGCAATCCACGGCTATTTCTAGTGTGTTTGATAGGATTAGGGATTGCAGTCAGCAGAGTTCCCACGTCCCAGAGCTCGTCCTTTATTATCAGTAACTATCAGGTCATTCTGTGTGCTCTTAACCACCAGGTCCATTATTGTCCTGACCACCAGGTCATAACACGTGGGTGCCGCAGCTCCGCTGGCTGGTGAAGCGCTTGATCGCGCGATTGATCAGCTAGCTGATGGTAAGCTATCTTCCGTACAACCGCTCATTATACGCGTGGCACACACTATGCAACCGCCCGCTGCATGTCTAATTGTACCTGCTAATTCCTCTGGGGCCGGCCCGTCAGGAGCCTCTAATTTGGGTGACATATCTCATGTCTGTGTATCTAACTCTGTTAATGTTAAGAAACGGTTAAAGAGGTCGTTACCAGCGGATGTTGAGGTGTGTAAAAAGCCACGGATTCAGGCGGCATCTACAAATCTGCTGCATGAATCCATCGGCTGGGGCCCCGCTGAAATGTCTGTGTTTCATGAACAGTTCAGCCGCTACTTACGCTACAAACTCTGGGCCCCCAAAATAATGTTTTTTTGTGATACTTTTGAAAAATTATTATCAACACAAATCCCAACACATGCTAATAAGGTCGAAGTATCCGCACTCCGGAACCTGCAACTGGATGGCGAGATAACAACTACAGCGACCCCATTATGACTGAATATGGTCGGCTACGGCATGCATAAACTGCCTAAACCCACACTACCCAGGCATAATAGGGCTAGAGTTATAAAGAGTACTCTAAAATTGTTGGTCGGCGCTAGACGGGCGCTATGCGCTAGGAGGCATCGTGGTGGCATGTGTCCTGCAATGCCTCTACAGACACCCCAGCCGTCGTCACAAGAGTCAGAACCGCATTCACATAGCCAAGACAACTCTGCAGATGCCGCGCATGCATCTGCACAAAATTCACAAGCCTCAGACGCTGGCGCTGTCGCTGATGGTAATGTGCGGAGCCCCGATCATACAGTATTTTTGCAACACATCCATCATCATCAAAGGGCCCTCTGCAATTTCAACGGCCATATACATACAGATCATTTTAGATTAGTAAATTTGGAGCATGCACGATCATTTGAAGAGGGCGTGAATATTGTTCATGAAGGCATTCAGGCATTACTGGATAGAATCATCAGGGACATTGAACCTGGCGACTTTGTACAGTTAGGGTTTGATGCTAGCGATACTTTAGACCCTATTTTCACTACAAAACAAACCCGTGAAGATTTTAATTCTGAATCTTTTTTAAATGCTGTTGCCAGCGCACTTCAAAGTAACACTGAATGCATATCATCCAATTCGCTAAAGCTAGTCGTCACCATCATTAAAAACCGACGCGGTGGCGTAAAACATTAGCTCACCCACCCAGTTCCTTGACTACTTTTCTGTGTTGCTGCCACACTTCATGTCCTCAGAATTCCCAACCTTTATTCTGGGAGACTCCAACATCCCCAAACCTCCAACTTTATCGAAGCTTCTATCACTACCCACTTCTTGTAGCCTCTCACAACCTTCAACCCCTGAAACACAAAAAGACAGTAGCAAGCCTGATCTGGTCTTTGTCCACCTCACTTCAATCTGCAACCTAGATAACTCACCTCTTACATTTTATTCCTCATGAAATTTGGAGTATAACCACAATGCACACATTTTTAGGCATACCCTAAAAGCACATCTGTTTAGGGCAACTGATCATGTTCCCAAATCAAAGTTCTTTTTATATGTAGCCTATTCTCTACTTCTCTGAACCTAATTCGCTATCAAACTCAAATGCTTCTAAAAGCCTCATGCAGCCTTTATCTTCCTCCCATTTCCTAAAGATGGTTGGACCGTCATTGCAAATAAGCACTTGTACTATGTCACCCCAACCTTATTGCAGATTGTAAGCTCTAAAGAGCAGAGTCATCATTATTTTTGCTTTAATTGTTTGATTATCGTAAACTTAGTAACTTTTGACAGTTTTATATGAACTGCTGACTTTTAAAGCTCTGCGTGCTTGCGCTTTATAAATAAAGGTTATTTTTATTAGTATATTGAAGATGGTGAAGTTCAAGCTCTTAGCTTTGCCAAGTGAAGGAGGAAACAATCTTTTTTGTGACCACAACTGCACAAACAAGGGCTGGCTGCTGTGTTGACACTGGGTGGAGCAGGGTGAACACGACAAACTGTTGAACTGTGAGAGAGGTGCAGTTGGAGACGTTATGGGTGGATTGAGAAATATGGGGTGTGCTAGGTATCTAAAATCAGTCAAAAACAGCAGGCATCATCACTTTTATATCAGCTGATGGACTCTCACCCCTTCTCTAGTGGGTAAACTAGTGGAGGTTCTGTGTCCGGAGGCCTGTGTGACAACACTTGCCACGGTGCGGGACGAGGAAGTATCAGAAGATGTGGTTGATTGGGTGGACGGTGGTTGGCGAGGCCCCCTGGTTTGCATTTTAGCACAGTGAGATTCCCAGATTTACCCATGTCGATCATGCATATGCCAGTTCATTCATGTAGTAGTCAAATTATTGCATTTTTTACTTTACTCTTTAGTTGGCAGATAATGTGATTTGTGTCATTTTTGCAGGTCTGAAAAAAAAAGACCCAAGCTAGGCAACTGCAGACTCGCGAATGTTGGTGGCCACTGACAGAGCTTGGGCTGAGCATGCATTGCTTATCATGGTTGCATAACCCTGTGTTTGCTTGAAGCCGCAATGTAACCTCATCTTCCTCCTTCTCCTTCTGTTCTGAGCTACTCAGCTGCATTAGTCTAGGTTTACACCAAGTGGCATCTACTATCTCATGATCATCCTCTCTGTTCTCCCAATCCGCACCCTGAGAGTCACGCTCCTCTTCATGCCCTGACAACACAGTACAGACCGCGAGTGCCTCAATTATGTGAATCTTATCAAGATCACCTTTACCCCCAAAGTTAACGTCTTTTGACAAGGGTTTGGATTCTGTTCGGACCCTACTTTGTTCGGTCCTGTAGCAACTTTGACGGTGACTGTAGTAGCCCCTCTAGTAACAGAAGTCATAAAAATGCTGCACAATTGCTCACTGCACCAAAACAAACCTACTTCTCATATCTCATATCATACCTGTCTCATAACTCTAAACAGCTATTCAGTTCTTTAAATTCTCTCATATGTCCACCAGCTCCCCCTCCCTCTTCTTTTATCTCAGTTGAAGACTTTACCTCACCAACTGTGACCTTGACCCAATAACGTTCAACCTCATTCCAAACCTTACCACAGTCTGATGTGTTGGTGTTGCCTGAGGGGCAGGTGTAGGCCCAGGCACTATGCTTATTTTACGTGCACTCCCTCCCAGTTAAAAGGACACCACACATCACCATAACATGTTACCTGCCAAAAGCTTGGCGACAATTTCTATTTAAGGCTCCCCCTCCAATATGGACCTGCCTGAACAATTTTGTCAGTTTGCCTTGCATGCTTGCTAAATGTCAGGTTCCCCAGGTTCACCTGTTTGTTTGTCTACCTGCTCGTACCTGTCTTTTATCTTCTGTCCATCAGTCAGTCCAGATTGCACCTGCCAGTGCACACCTGTCTAACACCAGGTCAAACCCTCACCTGCCAGTGCTTTTTTATTACTCAGCTAGTCCCATCTGTACCCATAGTTTCAGTGTCCCTACAGTGCCTGCCTGCCTTCTTTATCCCTCCTTTGATCTGTACCAGCCTACCTGCTCTAAGGGGTCAGCTGTCTCACTCTGTAGGTCAACCCTGGAGTATCACATACTGCAACCGCCTTGTCAATCTTTGGCTTGCGATTTTTGCCTGCTGCCACTTTTCCAAGGTTGGATTTGCTAGGCCACCTACATGCACCCCTCCAGGCTTTCAGTAGTATACAGAATAGTGGTTCCACAAACTTTCCGCCCATTACAGTCTCCTTGAGCAGGGTTGGCTGTAGTGGAAGCTTTGTGGTCTCTGCTATACTGTCGCTCCCTATTATACTAGATATACTCTATTGAAATTGATTGCATTTTGATGGTGTCTGTGCAGCGCCCCAGGGTCCTGGTCATTGCAGTAATGTCATTTTCCTCTGGGGGGAGTGATGTTATGTTTGGAGGCAATAAAGGAGATCTCTTTACCAGGTACCACAAACATACAACACATTTTATACTCCAGTCCACCAGGGGGAGCTATGCTCCTATTTATTAGGGCACTCTTCAAACTTAGGTAAAACTGGTGGCCTGGAGAGGAAGTCAGGCAGTTGCTGGCTGAGCTTCGCTCAGGTAGTTGGTCCCTGGCAGGGGTCGGAGCCTGTAAGAGGCCTAGACAGAATGTCACAGAGCCGCGCCTGCTCTAAGTGTGGCAGTTCCTAAGAAAAGACACGAAAAGAGAACTGTATTGTAGAGAGTGAGAAGAAGTCATAGCAAAGGAGTGGATACCAGAAGGAGTTCTGCCCTGCACAGGCTGCCTCCTTCTGAGGTGCAGGATCCAGGTAGCCGGAACACCGAGGGAGCAAAAGTCATTTATGCCTTGCTCCAGAGACCAGCAGGATAATTGCAAGTTACTGATCTGCCCCATACCCAGGAGGCAAGGTGGCACCCACGAGAGGCCGGGGCATGATAGAGTCCCTGTAAAAAGCCTGAAGCCACCGATCATATGGGTTTGTCCTATCCATATATCGATAACATCTACAACATCTGTGAGGACCTAGTGAGAGGCTTAGCAGTAAGGAACTACAACACCAAGGCGCTAGAGGAAGGCTACTGATTTCCACCTGGATAAGGGGACTCTGGATTTGCCTCCAAACCGGCCGGACTCTGCCTGCCCTGTGATCTGGTGCTCTGGACTGTGGATGCTAAAGCCTTCAGCAAAAAGGTAAAGAGACTGCAACCTTGTGTCCTCGCTCTTCACTGCGCCTCACACCATCCACCATCTACACACTGGGAAGCCCTGGGGACACACTTCACCTGTGGGAAGGTATACCATCTAGCTGCCATAACCTCATCCCAGCGGACCCCTTAAAGCAACATCGGTCATCCTGGCCGAATACCACAGGTGGCATCATGAACATATCCCTTTAAAGACCTTTCCCCTTTATAACAGACGTCCCGAGGGCCACGGACCGGGTCAGCCACCGTGACATCCCCCTTGAGAACTGAAGGACTCGGTACTGAGTACCCCTTGTCCTAAGGGAGCGCTCCATCTGCCACTATTTTTGGAAATGTGTAGACTCCTTGTCCTTTGCTGTACTGGAAGACGTGTCTGTTCCTATTATACTATTTCTACTATGATTAAATTGATGCCACTTTGTTGGTGTCTGCCACTAATTGTTGGAAATGTGAACACTCCTGGTTGGGTGTACATCTGCTAGGTTGGCTGTAGTGCAGGAGATGTTGTTCCCCATTATACTACTTATACTTTGTTGATATTTATGCCACTTTGGTAGTGTCTGCTGCTACTTTTTGGAAATGTGTAGACTCCTGGTTGGGTCTCCTTCATGTGTGCTGCCTGTAGCAGTAGTCCTCTGAGAAAGGCAGGCCTCCACTTCCTTTGAGTCAACTGCCCATAATATTATCCTTAGATTTTTCTGACAATACTAGTCTATGAAATTGACATTTGTACCTGAGCATACAAGCAGGTTGAGATGTTGCATTTGGTATCAGGGCTCCCTACTCTGATGCCTCACCGACCTCTTCTTCTTAATGTGAAGTTCAAAATTCAAAGCTGTAAATGCTGGCCCAGACCCTAAAACCTCATGCATGGCTGATTGCTGCTGTGCCATTCTTAAATTTGTACTGTGAGTGAATTGAGGCCACTTTCCTGGTGTCTACCCCTTATTTGATGTGTTTGGACAGCTTTTAGGCCCTTTTAAAAGTTTTGTGTATGCGTTTATTTTTGCCTCCCATTGACTCCAATGGCATTTGGCTATGTTCGGTGAATATTCAAAGACGAAATCAGCAAATATTGCAAATTTGGCGATCACATTCCAAATCGAACATTGAAATATTCGCTCATCTCTAGTGTTGAGCATTCCGATACCGCAAGTATTGGGTATTGGCCGATATTTGCGGTATCAGAATTCCGATCCCGAGTTCCGATATTTTTGCTATATCGGGAATCGGGATCGGGATGAATATTTATGTGTAAAATAAAGAATAAAAATAAAAATATGAATATACTCACCCTCGGACGCTCCCTGGTTGTAACCGCTGCAACCGGCAGTCTCCGTTCCTAAGAATGAGCGAGTGAAAGACCTGCGATGACGTCGCGGCTTGTGATTGGTCGTGTGAGTGGTCACATGAGCGGTCACGCGACCAATCACAAGCCATGACGTCATCGAAGGTCCTTCACCCGCTCACTCTTAGGAACAGAGGCTGCCGGTTACACCGCTAAGGTCCAGGGTCCGCCGCAGGGGTGAGTATATCAATATTTTTTATTTTTATTCTTTATTTTTTACATGAATATGGATCTCAGGACCTGAAGGAGAGTTTCCTCTCCTTCAGACCCTGGGAACCATTCCAGGATACATTCCGATATTTGTGTCCCATTGACTTGTATTGGTATCGGGTATCGGTATCGGCGATATCCGATATTTTTCGGATATCGGCCGATACAATCCGATACCTTCAAATATCGGACGGTATTGCTCCACACTACTCATCTCTAGTTATTAGAGATGGGTAAATCCAAACAGTAAAGTTTGGCATCGCTGCCAAACACCTACTGTTTGGGCATGGACACTGAACACAAACTTCACAAACTTACTGGAAATCGGCTACCCAAACCCCGTGTGTTTTTTGCGCTGTCATGTGCATGACAGCACGACAAACTCCACTTCTGGTCAGCGGTGAAACAATCATTGCCGGGAAGAGATCTGCAGTTTCCACGCTGTCAAATGACAGCGTGAGGCCACAACTGTTATCGGAGGTATAAAGTTCACCTCCGGTCACTAATATCAGCTGATGTTACTATTGCTCCCATCAGTTGATGCCTGCTGCCACTAATAACAGTGAGAGCAGGAGAAGCTGATGGGAGTATGCATCACCCTTATCCTGCACTGTAAATGAATAATTTTAGAAAAATAATGGCGTTGGTTATCCTTGTACTTTGGATAACCAGCCAGGCAAAACTCACAGCTGGGGGCTGCAGCCCTCAGCTGTCAGTTTCAGCAAGGCTGGTTATCAAAAACAGAGGGCTCCTCCTCACGCCATGTTTTTTAATTATTAAAAAAAAAATTAAAAATATGACGTGGGCCCTACAGCTACAGGGTAAGTGGGAAAAGCTGGGCAAAATGCTAGAATTTGTGCATTTAATAGATGTACATATTCTGAGCGGCAGCTGGCTACTGTTTTTAGGCTAGGGAGTAATAACCATGTGCTGTTATCAAAAATACAGGGGAACCCACAATGTTTTTTTTTAATTATTTACTTACAGCGCAGGTGCCGACTGTTGAATACTCCTATCAGTCGCTCTTGCTCTCACTGTTATTAGCTGCAGAAGGCTTTGGCTGATGGGAGTGGTAGTCCCATCAGCTAACACCAGTGACTGGATGTGAACTTTGTGCAGTATGGGAACTGCGGCTCTCTGACAGGTGGTGATGATTTCACCACCAATCATAAGTGGTGTTTGACGCGCTGTCATGCATATTACAGTGTGGCAAACACTGGATGTTGGGGCCGCCGTTCACTGGTCCACGTTAGAGTTCATGTCCACGTACTGTTCTGATACCAGATCAGAAACTTTTTGTAACTGTTCAGCTGAATCCGCCAGACCTGAACATCAAGTTGTCCACCCATCTTTACTAGTTATAATGTAAAGGTAGACCACAGATCACTTTTTAGCATCTTTTTAGGTCAACTAAACAGTAAAGGATTGTAACTTCCTTCTGCATGACTTTAACTTCTATTTATAGTATTGGAGGAATTATGACAGAATAATATGCAGCAGAAAATTGAACATGAAAAGTCAATGAGATAAAATACCTATTTTTTTAAATAAAGAATATTTTGGTCAATATTAGTGTTGAGCGATACCTTCCGATATTTGAAAGTATCGTTATCGGATTGTATCGGCCGATATCCGAAAAATATCGGATATTGCCGATACCGATACCCGATACCAATACAAGTCAATGGGACACAAATATTGGAAGGTATTCCTCGATGGTTCACAGGGTCTGAAGGAGAGGAAACTCTCCTTCAGGCCCTGGGATCCATATTCATGTAAAAATAAAGAATAAAAATAAAAAATATTGATATACTCACCCCTCCGGCAGACCCTGGACCTTAGCGGTGTAACCGGCAGCCTCCGTTCCTAAGAATGCAGGGTGAAGAACCTTCGATGACGTTGCGGCTTGTGATTGGTCGCGTGACCGCTCATGTGACCGCTCAAGCAACCAATCACAAGCCACGACGTCATCGCAGGTCCATCACTCGCTCATTCTTAGGAACAGATGCGGCCGGTTGCAGCGGTTACAACCAGGGCGCGTCCGAGGGTGAGTATGTCAATATTTTTTTTTTTTAAATTCTTTATTTTAGACATGAATATTCATCCCGATACCGATTCCCGATATCGCAAAAATATCGGAACTCGGTATCGGAGTTCCGATACCGCAAATATCGGCCGATACCCGATACTTGCGGTATCAGAATGCTCAACACTAGTCAATATACATGTCAAAAGTCACAAAAGATAATTTGTTTTTAAATCTTCTAGGTATAACACTGCACACTCAAAGGGCTCATTTATATTACAAATGCTGAATGTTGATTTCAATCCTATATTTATGCATGTTTTTAATAATGCATTTTTTTCAAAGCAATGTTTGAACACACAAAATAAATTAGTCAATTGGGAGTCTTTCTTAAACACCTTTTTTTCAAAAGGTGGGCAGCAATATATATATACATACTTATAATAACATGTTACATAGCCTCTTTAAATGTGAACTGCTTTAACAAGGATCATCGTTATTTACGGTATACCTTCAGCACAAACTAGAAATGAAAAGACAAAATTCTGAGCAGAAGGCAGAAGACATACACCTTCCTATAATATGCATATACATTTAGATTCCTTACTTAAGTTATTGTATGTTAGTTTCATTAAAAAAATCACATGGTATGAACTAAACCTAAATATATCTGCTTTTTTTATTTTCTGTCTCTTGGTCACATTTTTAATTTGTGTTCAAGGTATAAATAAAGAATCTGCTTGTTAAAATAGTTCATATTTAAAAATGATATGTAAAAGGGCTGTAGTGAAAGGATATGTAAAATTGCTGTACTGAAAGTGCATCCATATTTCACTTTGCTACTTTGTTTCTTTCACAGAATCATTCTCATCCACCTCAAAGGATTTTTAAATTTAAAAAGATAATAAAATCAACCATTCTTCAAATCAAAACTACTGTAAACATAAATCCATCATAGTGTATAAATTTGCTGAAAACAAGCTATAATGTATACAAACAAATGGCATAAGGAAGGCTTAACAGAATACATTACTTCTAGGTGAGTCAGGACCGATTTTAAAATAATCACAAATCTTCAGTTGCCCTGCAAATTACTTATCCTTATCCTCATTCATATGTTTTTAGAAATCCTTTTCTAGGTACAAAAAAGACCAAAACACCTGACCACCATAGGATAAGAAATCACCAGAAAGTCTTGAAGCTCAGCAATCAATAATATGCCTTTATTTAGTACAGTGGCAATTATACATAAAAATTAAACATAGAAAAATATGTTTTTAGCAATAAAACAATCGCAGGGACAATATTACATGGTACCCATACTCGACAAAGTAGCCCCCAATAAAAAAGGAGGAGCTTTTTTACTTTATCACTGTGCCAAAGATTATAAAAAAAATTGTATAAAACCAAAAAACAAAAAAAGTGTGCAAAATTTTTTTTGATAAAACACTATGTATGTGAATACAAATAACATAAACACTAGGGTTGAGCGAATTGGATCGGTCATTTTCATAAGTCGCCGACTTTTGGCAAAGTCGGGTTTCATGAAACTCGATCCGATCCCTGTGTGGGGTCGGCCACGCAGTACGTGACTTTCTCGCCAAAGTCACGTTTCAATGACGCGAAAAGCGCCATTTCTCAGCCAATGAAGGTGGACGCAGAGTGTGGGCAGCGTGATGACAGGTCTCAGTCCCCACCATCTTAGAGAAGGGCATTGCAGTGATTGGCTTGCTGTCTGCGGCGTCACAGGGGCTATAAAGGGGCGTTCCCGCCGACCGCCATCTTACTGCTGCTGATCTGAGCATAGGGAGAGGTTGCTGCCGCTTCGTCAGAAGCAGGGATAGCATTAGGCAGGGTACATTAACCCCCAAACCGCTTGTGCTGTAGCGATTTCCACTGTCCAACACCACCTTTTGTTTGCAGGGACAGTGGAGGCTATATTTTTTTTCCTCAGCGCTGTAGCTCATTGGGCTGCCCTAGAAGGCTCCCTGATAACTGCATTGCTGTTTGTACGCCGCTGTGCAAACCAACAGCTTTTTTCAAAGCACAAATCCTGTTGCTCCTTCCTTTCTGCACAGCTATCTTGTTTGTTTGTCCACACTTTTGACTTTTTTGTGCAGCAGTCCACTCCTTGTTATTGCTGCCTGCCATACTTTGCTGAGATTACTGCAGGGAGATAGTAATTGTAGGACAGTCCCTTTTTTTTTCCGTTATATCTCTTCAAGCCACTTTCTGCCACATAAAATATACTCTAATACAGTGGCCCAGATATATTCACTAGTCTCCCTGAAGAAAAAAAAAAAGGTGCAGATTAAAATTGGCAAATCTGCATCAGTGGCAGTCCTGTGTGTGGCATCTGTGTCTCATTTTCTGGCACAGAAAACATACAGTCTAACAGTGGGCCTGGTTTCTTGCCAATTCTCCCATAAATAAAAAAATAGTGGGAGATTAAGAGTGCCAGTCGTGTGTGTGGCATCTGTCTTTTATTTTGTGCCACAGAAAACCTAGTGTGTAACACTGGGTCAGATTTTTTTTAAATTCTCCCAGGAAAAAAAAAGTGGGAGTTTAAGATTGGCAATTCTGCCTCAGTGCAAGTCGTGTGTGTGTGGCATCTGTCTTTAATTTTGTGCCACAGAAAACCTAGTGTGTAATACTGGGCCTGATTGTTTTTTAAATTCTCCCAGAAAAAAAAAAATAGTGGGAGATTAAGATTGGCAATTCTGCCTCAGTGCCATTCGTGTGTGTGGCATCTGTCTTTTATTTTGTGCCACAGAAAACCTAATATGTAACACTGGACCTGATTTCTTGACAATTCTCCCACAATAAAGTTACAAAAAAAGTGGGAGATTAAGATTGGCATTTCTGCCTCAGTGCCAGTCGTGTGTGTGGCATCTGTCTGTAATTTTGTGCCACAGAAAACCTAGTGTGTAATACTGGGCCAGATTTTTTTTAAATTCTCCCAGAAAAAAAAAAGTGGGAGATTAAGATTGGCATTTCTGCCTCAATGCCAATCCTGTGTGTGCCATCTGTCTCTAATTTTGTGCCGCATTAAACCTAGTGTGTAACACTGTGCCAGATTTTTTGACAATTCTCCCAGAAAAAAAAGTGGGAGATTAAGATTGGCAATTCTGCCTCAGTGCCAGTGCTGTGTGTGCCATCTGTCTCTAATTTTGTGCCACAGAAAACCTAGTGTGTAACACTGGGCCAGATTTTTTTAAAATTCTCCCAGGAAAAAAAAATAGTGGGAGATAAAAATTGGCAATTCTGCCTCAGTGCCAGTTGTGTGTGTGGCATCTGTCTTTTATTTTGTGCCACAGAAAACCTAGTGTGTAACACTGGGCCTGATTTCTTGACAATTCTCCCACAATAAAGTTACAAAAAAAGTGGGAGATTAAGATTTGCATTTCTGCCTCAGTGCCAGTTGTGTGTGTGGCATCTGTCTTTAATTTTGTGCCACAGAAAACCTAGTGTGTAATACTTGGCCAGATTTTTTTAAAATTTTCCCAGAAAAAAAAGTAGTGGGAGATTAAGATTGGCATTTCTGCCTCAGTGCCAGTCCAGTGTGTGCCATCTGTCTCTCATTTTGTGCCACATAAAACCTAGTGTGTAACACGGTGTCAGATTTTTTGACAATTCTCCCAAAAATAAAAAAAAAATAGTGGGAGATTAAGATTGGCATTTCTGCCTCAGTGCCAGTCCAGTGTGTGCCATCTGTCTCTCATTTTGTGCCACATAAAACCTAGTGTGTAACACGGTGCCAGATTTTTTGACAATTCTCCCAGGAAAAAAAAATAGTGGGAGAATAAGATTGGCAATTCTGCCTCAGTGCCAGTCCAGTGTGTGCCATCTGTCTCTCATTTTGTGCCACAGAAAACCTAGTGTGTAATACTGGGCCAGATATTTTGACAATTCTCCCATAAATAAAAAAAAATAGTGGGAGATTAAGATTGGCAATTCTGCCTCAGTGCCAGTCCAGTGTGTGCCATCTGTCTCTAATTTTGTGCCGCATTAAACCTAGTGTGTAACACTGGGCCAGATTTTTTTAAAATTCTCCCAGGAAAAAAAAATAGTGGGAGATAAAAATTGGCAATTCTGCCTCAGTGCCAGTTGTGTGTGTGGCATCTGTCTTTTATTTTGTGCCACAGAAAACCTAGTGTGTAACACTGGGCCTGATTTCTTGACAATTCTCCCACAATAAAGTTACAAAAAAAGTGGGAGATTAAGATTGGCATTTCTGCCTCAGTGCCAGTTGTGTGTGTGGCATCTGTCTTTAATTTTGTGCCACAGAAAACCTAGTGTGTAATACTTGGCCAGATTTTTTTAAAATTTTCCCAGAAAAAAAAGTAGTGGGAGATTAAGATTGGCATTTCTGCCTCAGTGCCAGTCCAGTGTGTGCCATCTGTCTCTCATTTTGTGCCACATAAAACCTAGTGTGTAACACGGTGTCAGATTTTTTGACAATTCTCCCAAAAATAAAAAAAAAATTGTGGGAGATTAAGATTGGCATTTCTGCCTCAGTGCCAGTCCAGTGTGTGCCATCTGTCTCTCATTTTGTGCCACATAAAACCTAGTGTGTAACACGGTGCCAGATTTTTTGACAATTCTCCCAGGAAAAAAAAATAGTGGGAGATTAAGATTGGCAATTCTGCCTCAGTGCCAGTCCAGTGTGTGCCATCTGTCTCTCATTTTGTGCCACAGAAAACCTAGTGTGTAATACTGGGCCAGATATTTTGACAATTCTCCCATAAATAAAAAAAAATAGTGGGAGATTAAGATTGGCAATTCTGCCTCAGTGCCAGTCCAGTGTGTGCCATCTGTCTCTCATTTTGTGCCACATAAAACCTAGTATGTCACACGATGCCAGATTTTTTGACAATTCTCCCAGAAAAAAAAAAGTGGGAGATAAAGATTGGCAATTCTGCCTCAGTGCCAGTGCTGTGTGTGCCATCTGTCTCTCATTTTGTGCCACATAAAACCTAGTGTGTAATACTGGGCCAGATTTTTTTTAAATTCTCCCAGGAAAGAAAAATAGTGGGAGATTAAGATTGGCATTTCTGCCTCAGTGCCAGTCCTGTGTGTGCCATCTGTCTCTAATTTTGTGCCACATTAAACCTAGTGTGTAACACTGTGCCAGATTTTTTGACAATTCTCCCAGAAAACAAAAAGTGGGATATTAAAATTGGCAATTCTGCCTCAGTGCCAGTGCTGTGTGTGACATCTGTATCCAATTTTGTGCCACAGAAAACCTAGTGTGTAATACTGGGCCAGATTTTTTTTAAATTCTCCCAGGAAAAAAAAATAGTGGGAGATTAAGATTGGCAATTCTGCCTCAGTGCCAGTCCAGTGTGTGCCATCTGTCTCTCATTTTGTGCCACAGAAAACCTAGTGTGTAATACTGGGCCAGATTTTTTTAAAATTCTCCCAGGAAAAAAAAATAGTGGGAGATTAAGATTGGCAATTCTGCCTCAGTGCCAATCCAGTGTGTGCCATCTTTCTCATTTTGTGCCACATAAAACCTAGTGTGTAACATGGTGCCAGATTTTTTGACAATTCTCCCAGGAAAAAAAATAGTGGGAGATAAAGATTGGCAATTCTGCCTCAGTGCCAGTGCTGTGTGTGACATCTGTCTCTAATTTTGTGCCACAGAAAACCTAGTGTGTAATACTGGGACAGATTTTTTTTAAATTTTCCCAGGAAAAAAAAATAGTGGGAGATTAGGATTGGCATTTCTGCCTCAGTGCCAGTCCAGTGTGTGCCATCTGTCTCTCATTTTGTGCCACATAAAACCTAGTGTGCAACACGGTGCCAGATTTTTTGACAATTCTCCCATAAATAAAAAAAAATTAGTGGGAGATTAAGATTGGCATTTCTGCCTCAGTGCCAGTCCAGTGTGTGCCATTTCTCTAATTTTGTGCCACATAAAACCTAGTGTGTAACACGGTGTTAGGACTGGCGAAACGCACCAAAAAAGATGTAATAGATGCGTTCGCAGTCCGGGGTCCACCGTGCAGGTAAAAACCTGCTGCTAGTAAATGGCAGCGTAATATGGCGGTGGAAGCGAACCCGGTAAAACCACAGGTCCGCAATACCGCACTAAAGAGTGCAAGCAAGGAGTCAGCGAACACAACCCCAAGACACAGGATTGAAGTCCGATTAGACCACTTGCTGACACAACACCGCAACAGGGTGTGTTAGGCAACTCTTATAATTAGAGCACCGAAGTGCGAACTGTGCCGTGCTGGCAGGCACCACTAAGCACCCAGATGTGGGTCAGGAAGCGCACTACTGGCGCGTGGCGCCGCACTGGCGGTCACAGCAATAGACGCTGATACGTGTGTGACACGTTGAGTGATTAGTCGGGCGCTAGATAGCAGCCATACTCCATACGCGAACAGTCATACAATAGGGTAGGGGTATTTCATGAACGACTTGCACTCACAACAAACACACGTATTCAATTGTAAGACAATACTAGCGCATGGCCGTGCGGTCATGCGCAGTTTATATAGCAGCAGCACAGGAAGTGGCTACAGTACCTTTGCCCTTCCAAGACCTGCCAAAAGGACCAATGGAATGTGCTGCAGAGCCTGAGCACATGACCCTCGATCTCCAACAGGAGATCTTACCCTGGACATGCTCAGTACGTGCAGACAAGGACTTAGTCCCAGAGAAGTCCGCTCGCTGCTGACCAGCACTGACTTTAATGGCAGAGACTGGAGAAGCAGCAGTAACTCTCAGAACAGAGTGAGAATGAGCAAGACGCTGGGACCGATGTCTTTGCTGAGCAGACTCCACTGCGGCTGGACAAGAATGGGAGACCGCAGCGGAGGTGGCTCGAGATTCCCCCTGTGCAGAAGCGGGAACTCGACCCCTAACATTACCCCCCCTCCTTGGGCTTCGCTACGTTCGAAGGCAGCAATGAGCTGCTGAGCCTGAATGTGCTCAGCAGGCTCCCAGGATCTATCCTCAGGACCGTAACCCCTCCAATCCACCAAATAATTTTTTTTGCCACGAACCACCTTGTACCCCAAGATAGCGTTCACCTCGTAATCGTCCGTAGACGAACCCGACGTCCCAGTAGATGACTCAGAAAACCGGGACATGTAGACGGGCTTAAGGAGGGACACGTGAAAGGTGTCGGTGATACCTAGGCGTGGAGGAAGGGCCAGACGGTAAACCACAGGATTAACCTGTTCGAGGACCTTAAAAGGACCTAAGTAGCGAGGTGCAAACTTGGTAGACTCAACTCGCAGCCTGATGTTACGGGCGGAGAGCCACACTAAGTCGCCAGGAGCAAAGGTTGGAGCGGGGCGCCGATGTGCGTCGGCGGACGACCTCATTCTCTCCTTGGAAGCCTGAATGGCATCCTGAGTGCGATCCCAAATGTCCCGTTCCTCCACAGCCCAGTCTGCCACCCTGGAATCGGCGGAAGACACGGGCATGGGCACAGGTGCCCGCGGATGCTGACCATAGTTAAGGAGGAATGGAGTCTGTCCAGTGGAATCAGCAACGGCATTGTTAAGAGCAAACTCCGCCCACGGTAGCAAAGATGCCCAGTCATCCTGCTTAGCCGAAACAAAATGTCGCAGATATGTGACCAAGGTCTGGTTGGCTCTCTCTACCAACCCAGTCGTCTTGGGATGATAAGCCGAAGAGAGATTCAACTCGATACTGAGAAGACGACAAAGCTCTCTCCAGAACCGAGACGCAAACTGGGGACCTCGGTCACTGACAATTTTGTCTGGCATACCGTGAAGACGAAAGATGTGTTTGACAAACAACGCTGCCAAGGCCCGTGCAGAAGGTAACCGGGGAAGCGGCACCACATGCACCATTTTAGAAAAATGGTCGGTGATTACCCAAATAATGGTACAGCCACGAGACTTGGGCAGACCCACAACAAAATCCATCCCGACCATCTCCCAGGGCCTGTCTGCCACCGGCAGAGGGTATAACAAACCAGCTGGCCGTTGTCGGGAAGACTTATTCTTGGCACAAGAGACACATGCCTGAACGTAGTCTCCGACGTCACGAACCATATGTGGCCACCAGTACGTCCTCGCCAGTAGCTCAGATGTCCTTTTTGCCCCAAAGTGTCCACCCACTCTGGATGAATGAGCCAAAGCGAGAAACTCTGGATGCAAATTGATGGGAACAAAAGTCTTGCCCGGGGGCACAGACTCCAGCGAAACCGGATCTACAGTTCTCAGACTCTCCGAAGGGACAATGAGCCGAGGCTCGTCCTCCTCCTCCTCAGCTGACACGAAGGAGAAAGAGAGAGCGTCAGCACGAATGTTCTTCTCCCCGGCGAGATAATGTAGGGTAAAGTGGAACCGGGAGAAAAACAAGGATCATCTGGCCTGACGAGAATTCAGCCGCTGGGCTGTTTGTAAATAGACCAAATTCTTGTGATCCGTGAAAACTTGGAATGGGAACCGAGCACCCTCCAAGAGATGTCTCCACTCCGAAATGGCCAACTTCATTGCCAGCAACTCTCTATCCCCGATGGAGTAATTTATCTCCGCTGGTGTGAAGGTCTTTGAGAAAAAGGAGCATGGGTGCTTCCGACCCTGAGCATCCTTTTGATAGAGGACTGCTCCAGCACCAACGGATGAGGCATCCACTTCCAAAAGGAATGGCTTACCCACATCGGGACGATGTAAGATAGGAGCACTGGCAAAATGGGACTTTATAGAAGAGAAGGCCTTGGAGACCCCTTCGGACCACGATTTGGGATTCGCTCCCTTCTTGGTGAGGGATACCAAGGGAGCTACCAAAGTTGAGAAGTGGGGAATGAACTGGCGATAGTAATTTATGAACCCCATAAAGCTCTGCACCGCTTTAAGAGAATGGGGTTCCTGCCAGTCCATCACTGCTTGTAGTTTGGCAGGATCCATAGCCAATCCCTGGGCCGAGATGATATAGCCCAGGAAAGGCAAGTACTCCTGTTCAAACACACACTTCTCCAACTTTGCATATAAGGAATTCGCCCGTAAGAGTTCGAAGACTCTGCCAACATCTCTCCGGTGGGAGTCAATATCTGGAGAGAAGATGAGAATATCATCCAGATAGACTACAACCGAGGTGGAAAGCATATCCCGGAAGATATCGTTGACAAAGTCCTGAAAAACGGCTGGGGCATTACAGAGCCCGAAGGGCATCACCAGGTACTCATAGTGCCCATCCCTGGTATTGAAAGCCGTTTTCCATTCGTCCCCCTCACGGATGCGAATTAAGTTGTAGGCACCCCGCAGATCTAGTTTGGTGAATATCTTTGCTCCCCTTAGCCTGTCAAAGAGCTCCGATATCAGGGGCAACGGGTACTTATTTTTAATGGTGATAGCATTGAGACCCCTGTAATCAATGCAAGGACGTAATTCCCCGTTCTTCTTCTGTACGAAGAAGAATCCCGCCCCTGCAGGAGACACTGACTTCCTTATGAATCCTCTTGCCAAATTCTCCTGGATGTATTGAGACATAGCCTCCGTCTCAGGGAGAGAGAGGGGATATACCCTTCCCCGAGGAGGTTCAGCTCCAGGCAAGAGGTCAATAGGACAGTCATAGGGGCGATGAGGCGGTAGAGTCTCTGCTGCCTTTTTAGAGAATACATCTGCATAGCACTAATAGTACCTTGGAAGAGATGAAAGGTCTGCGGGTACCTCGGTAGTAGAGACCTGTACACACTCACTCACACATCTGCCCATACAAGACTTACTCCAACCCAATATTCTCCCAGAGGACCACTCAATATGTGTGGAGTGGTAACGGAGCCAGGGTATTCCCAGTAAAATCTCATCCATTCCCTCGGGTAGGACTAGAAGGGAAATAATCTCCTGGTGGGAAGGGGACATGGACAATGAGAATGGAATCGTCTGGTGTGTGATTTGTTGTGGAAGTGTCGACCCATTCACAACTCTAACAGTTACAGGTTTGGCGAGCATAACAAGTGGTACAGCGTGGCGCAGAGCAAAAGCAGAGGACATGAAATTTCCCTCTGCTCCTGAATCCACACAAAGCTCGACTGGTAGAGTGGATGAGTCAAACAGGATTATCCCTTTAAAGGACAGTTTGGAGGAAAAAGCCGCTGTGTCTAGTGAACCTCCCCCTAAAGTTACTAGACGCGATCGTTTTCCCGACCGCCGTGGACATTTATTAGTGTAATGTCCTCGTTGGTGACAATTTTTGCAAACCATGGGTACTCGAGCGGCCTGAGGCTTAGGTCCCGCTCGAGAAGCCTCCATGGGCTCATGGGAGTCGGACGCCAAAACGGAAGATTCAAGAGGTCTGGCGAAGGTGGGAGCCAGTTTAAAACTCTGCCTACACTGGGTCTGCTCTAACCTTCGTTCGTGAAAACGGAGGTCGATGCGGGTAGATAGAGAAATAAGCTCCTCCAGTGTGGCGGGTATCTCCCTGGTGGCTAAGGCGTCCTTCACGTGGTCTGCCAGTCCCCTCCAGAACACCGGAATTAGAACTTTATCCGACCACTCTAACTCCGAGGCTAGAGTCCGGAACTGGATGGCAAACTGACTGACCATGGACGAACCCTGAGTGATTGTCAATAACTGGAGCGCGGTATCGTGTGTAATACGGGGTCCCAAAAAGACATGCTTCAGAGCGTCCAGAAAGAGCGGAGTACTCTGTACCACACGGTCATCACGCTCCCAAAATGGCATTGCCCACTCCAACGCCCTGCCCGACAAGAGAGATAAAATAAATCCCACTTTCGCCCGTTCCGTAGGGAAACGCGCTGCCAGGAGCTCAAGGTGTATGGAGCACTGGCTTACGAATCCGCGACATTGTTTACTGTCACCAGCAAACTTGTCAGGAAGCGGGAGACGGGATAAAGTCGGGGCAGAGGTGGCAGCGGACAAACTGGCTGCGGCTACACTTGCAGCCTGAACAGCGACAGCAGTGACATCCACAGCTGAGGTTGAACGCTCTAGAGCCGCCAACCTTCCCTCCAGCTGCTGGATGTACCGCTGTAAATGCTGATCGTCTGCCATTTACTAGCCAGACCCTGGCGCTAGTATTCTGTTAGGACTGGCGGAACGCACCAAGAAAGATGTAATAGATGCGTTCGCAGTCCGGGGTCCACCATGCAGGTAAAAACCTGCTGCTAGTAAATGGCAGCGTAATATGGCGGTGGAAGTGAACCCGGTAAAACCACAGGTCCGCAATACCGCACTAAAGAGTGCAAGCAAGGAGTCAGCGAACACAACCCCAAGACACAGGATTGAAGTCCGATTAGACCACTTGCTGACACAACACCGCAACAGGGTGTGTTAGGCAACTCTTATAATTAGAGCACCGAAGTGCGAACTGTGCCGTGCTGGCAGGCACCACTAAGCACCCAGACGTGGGTCAGGAAGCGCACTACTGGCGCGTGGCGCCGCACTGGCGGTCACAGCAATAGACGCTGATACGTGTGTGACACGTTGAGTGATTAGTCGGGCGCTAGATAGCAGCCATACTCCATACGCGAACAGTCATACAATAGGGTAGGGGTATTTAATGAACGACTTGCACTCACAACAAACACACGTATTCAATTGTAAGACAATACTAGCGCATGGCCGTGCGGTCATGCGCAGTTTATATAGCAGCAGCACAGGAAGTGGCTACAGTACCTTTGCCCTTCCAAGACCTGCCAAAAGGACCAATGGAATGTGCTGCAGAGCCTGAGCACATGACCCTCGATCTCCAACGGGAGATCTTACCCTGGACATGCTCAGTACGTGCAGACAAGGACTTAGTCCCAGAGAAGTTTGCTCGCTGCTGACCAGCACTGACTTTAATGGCAGAGACTGGAGAAGCAGCAGTAACTCTCAGAACAGAGTGAGAATGAGCAAGACTCTGGGACCGACGTCTTTGCTGAGCAGACTCCACTGCGGCTGGACAAGAATGGGAGACCGCAGCGGAGGTGGCTCAAGATTCCCCCTGTGCAGAAGCGGGAACTCGACCCCTAACACACGGTGCCAGATTTTTTGACAATTCTCCCATAGATAAAAAAAAATAGTAAGAGATTAAGATTGGCATTTCTGCCTCAGTGCCAGTCCAGTGTGTGCCATCTCTCTCATTTTGTGCCACATAAAACCTAGTGTGTAACACGGTGCCAAATTTTTTGACAATTCTCCCAGGAAAAAAAAATAGTGGGAGATTAAGATTGGCAATTCTGCCTCAGTGCCAGTTGTGTGTGTGGCATCTGTCTTTCATTTTATGCCACAGAACATATACTGTATAAGAGTGGGCCACATTTCTTCAATATTCTCCCAGAAAAAATAAAAAGGGGGAGATTTTTATTGGTAGTGTGTGCATCTGCGTCAGTCCTGTTAGTGGCATATCTGTCTGCCACAGAAGCTGTGTACTGTTATACATTGTGCCTGATTTTCCCTGCAGTCTCACCCACCTATAAAGGGATATATAAATCCAACAGAAGTTTGAGTTCACCTTGTAACTGGTTTTACAGTAACAAATACCGTTAGTTTGGTTACGTTTTTCAAACAATGAGGAAGTCTGGTGGAAGAGGTCGTGGCCGTGGGCGGTCACTGCCAGCTGGTAATGATGGTAGTGGTGGTGGAGCATCAGGTGGTCGTGGGAAAAGCAATATAGCACCTAAGTCTCGAGTTGTTGAGCCAGGTTCGTCGTCTGGCTACACAAGGCCCCGAACGCTCCCTTTTCTGGGAGTAAGAAAACCGCTTTTAAAGCCGGAGCAGCAAGAACAAGTTTTGGCTTTCCTTGCTGACTCAGCCTCTAGCTCTTTCGCCTCCTCTTCTGAAACTGCTAAATGTAAAAGCAGCGCATCGTTAGTGGATGTTCACGGTCAGGGACAAGTCGCTTCCTTGTCTTCTTCACCAAGAACAACAGAGAAGGATGCGTCAGGCAACACAACGGGTTACTCCATGGAGCTCTTTACACATACCGTTCCTGGGTTAGAAAGTGAAACAGTTAACAGGCCATGCCCATTACAAGTTGAATCGGACATGGAGTGCACAGATGCACAGCCACAGCCAGATTACTATGCTGTTCCTTTGACTCAGACCACAACATTGCCCTCGCAGTGTACTGATCCAGAATCAGACCCTGATGAGACTATGGTGCCCCGTCACGAACGCTATACCACCGGCTTACACGGTGACACAGACGAAGTTGCACACGGGATAGAAGAGGAGGTCATAGATGACCCAGTTGTTGACCCCGATTGGCAGCCATTGGGGAAACAGGGTGCAGACGGCAGTAGCTCTGAAGCGGAAGAGGAGGAGCCGCACCAGGCATCAACCTCGCAACAGGTTCCATCTGCCAGGCCCGTATCTGGCCAAAAACGCGTGGCAAAACCAGTTGTAGGACAGTGTGGCCATCCGGTTAAAGAAGCTCAGTCTGCAATGCCTGAAAAGCATTTTTTTAAACAACATCCAAATGATCAGCGCAAAGTCATCTGTCAAAAATGTTCAACTACCTTAAGCAGAGGTCAGAATCTTAAAAGTCTAAATACAAGTTGCATGCGTAGACATTTAACCACCATGCATTTGCAAGCCTGGACTAACTACCAAACGTCCCTTAAGGTTGTAGCACCCTCGGCCAATGAAGCTAGTCAGCAACGCTACATCCCTTCCCTCACTGTAAGCCTACCATTTCCCGCACCACCTGCAGTAAATGTGCAGGTTTTGTCGCCAGGCCAAAGCAGTCAGGGAATCACCAGGTTCATGGTAGGAAACACTGCATGTAGGGCACCAGCAAGAATACCATCTCCAACCCTCTCTCAGTCTTCCATGTCCACCGGCACCCCCGCTAGTTCCACCATCTGCAACTCTCCAGTCCAGCTCACCCTACATGAGACTCTTGTTAGGAAAAGGAAGTACTCATCCTCGCATCCGTGTACACAAGGTTTGAACGTCCACATTGCTAGACTAATCTTGTTAGAGATTATGCCCTACCGGTTAGTTGAAAGCGAAGCTTTTAAAGCCCTGATGGACTACGCTGTACAACGCTACGAGCTACCCAGTCGACACTTCTTTTTGAGAAAAGCCATCCCAGCCCTCCACCAGCATGTAAAAGACCGCATCGTCCATGCACTCAGGCAATCTGTGAGTACACAGGTGCACCTGACAACAGATGCATGGACCAGTAGGCATGGCCAGGGACGTTACGTGTCCATCACGGCACACTGGGTTAATGTGGTGGATGCAGGGTCCACAGGGAACAGGAATATTGGGACAGTTCTGCCTAGCCAATGGTCTAGGAAACAGTTGGCTGTAGACGTCCGCCCCCACTCATCCTCCTCCTCATCCTCCTGCAGAAGCGAGAGCTCGTCCACAGACCACAGTCGCACGACCACTCCATCTGCAGCTGCCACTGTTGCACACGAGGTGTCCCATTATGGGACAGCTAGTGGCAAGCGTCAGCAGGCTGTATTGGCAATGAAGTGTTTGGGCGACAACAGACACACCGCGGAAGTTCTGTCCGAGTTCTTGCAGCAAGGAACTCAGTCATGGCTAGGCAGTGTATATCTTGAGGGCAGGCAAGGTATTGAGTGATAACGGAAAGGCTGCCATAGCCCTTTCACAACTGAACTACATTCCTTGCCTGGCTCACACCTTAAACCTGGTGGTGCAGTGCTTCCTGAAAAGTTATTCCTGCTCCTCAAAGTGCGCAGACTTTGCTCGCATATCCGCCGTTCGCCCGTACACTCCAGCCGTATGCAGAACCATCAGCGGTCTTTGAACCTTCCCCAGCATCGCTTAATCATCGACGTTGCAACAAGGTGGAACTCCACACTGCACATGCTTCAGAGACTGTGCGAACAGAGGCGTGATGTTATGTATTTGTGGGAGGATACACATACATGGGCAAGCAGTTGGATGGCAGACATGGAGTTGTCAGGTGTGCAGTGGTCGAAGGTACAAGACCTGTGTCAAGTCCTTCAGTGTTTTGAGGAATGTACATGGCTGGTTAGTGCAGACAATGCCATAATAAGAATGAGCATCCTCCTAATGCGTCTTCTGATGCAAAGTTTGATGCACATAAAGGAGCAGGCGTCTGCAGCCGAGGAAGAGGGAAGCCTTGATGACAGTCAGCCATTGTCTGGTCAAGGCAATCTACAGGATGAGGTAGCAGGCGAAGAGGAGGATGACGAGGAGGATGATGGGGATGAGTATTTTTTGAATGAGGAAACTTGTTTGGGGCCAATAGCAACTGATGGCGTTGCAAGGCCGGGTTCAGGTAATTGAGGGAGACAAGTGATGTAGATTTGCCTGAAATTGCCCCTCAACCCAGAACAACCGCAGATTTGACAACTGGAACTTTGGGCCACATGGCGGATTATGCCTGACGTATCCTCAAAAGGGACCCACGCATTATTAAAATGATGACCAATGACGATTACTGGTTGGCCTGCCTCCTTGATCCTCGCTATAAAGGCAAATTGCAAAATATTATGCCACATGAGAACCTCGAACAAATATTAGCAACCAAACAAGCAACTCTTGTAGACTGTTTGATTCAGGCATTCCCAGCACACAGCGATGGTGATGGTTCTCACACGAGCTGCAGGGGGCAACAGGGCAGATGTGTTAGAGGTGCACACATCAGAAGTGGCGTTGGACAGAGGGGTTTTCTGACCAGGTTGTGGAGTTATTTCGCAATGACCGCAGACAGGACAGGTACTGCAGCATCAATTCAAAGTGACAGGAGACAACATTTGTCCAGTATGGTTACTAACTATTTTTCATCCCTTATTGATGTTCTCCCTCAACCGTCATTCCCATTTGATTACTGGGCATCCAAAATAGACACCTGGCCTGAATTGGCAGAATATGCATTGCAGGAGCTTGCTTGCCCAGCAGCTAGTGTGCTATCAGAAAGAGTATTCAGTGCTGCTGGTTCAATATTGACCGAAAAAAGGACTCGTCTGGCTACCCAAATTGTTGATGATCTAACCTTCATTAAAATGAACCACTCATGGATTTCTAATTATTTTTCCCCACCTTTCCCGGCTGACACCTAGCTTTCCTATAAAAGGTCTTGCTTGTGGACTGGTCTTACTGACTGTTCCAATCTCTTAATTTGCAGCAGCTGTTTGTCCAGCATACGACATGTTTACACCTCCCTAAATGGGCTAACTATCCCCACGGGGCCGTGGTCTCGCCACTTGGCGCAATCACCCGTGAGAGTGCCGTTTGTCTGAAGAGGTGGGTGTGCCCGCTTTTGGTCGACGGCACTGCCACTGGGTCCCTCATAGTACAATAAAGTGTCTCTGGTGGTGGTGGCGCGCACCCAACGTCAGACACACCGTTGTAACATGAGGGGCCCTGGGCCTGTAACGCCGGTCACAAGAGAGTTCCCCCCCAGCTCAAACAGTGCTCTACCACTTGCAAAATTATCTCTCACAGCTCCAACAATGTTTACTCTATGCGCTGACATCCTTCAATGCATGGCATTGACAATACCAATTTGTTGACATGTATGATGCTAGTTAAAATAGTCAGGGTCAGTGTCCTATATTGACACCAGTAAATACTTAGCGCCAAATTACTATGTCTGAAACTCAGCAGAGGAGCCCACCCCTGTACCTAAGTATGCCACCCTTTTTTTTTGTTTTGTTGTTTTGCGAGACATTAACATCTATTTATTTTTTGGGAGTACTAACTGTGTCAGACACTCCTTCCAATCTTCCTCTGCTGACCACACCGATGCTGCCTATGTACATCTATCACATAATCGAAGGTGCTTTGAGCCTATTTTATTAATTTTAGGCCTACTAAGTGTGTCTGCGGTCCCTCCTTCCATTTGTCCTCCGCTGAGCACACCAATGCCGACCGTGTACCCATGTAACTTTTTTTCAACCTACAGTGAGCCTACTTTGTGCTGTAAGGCCTACTAGCAGTGTCTGTCTGCGCCACTTAATACAGCTGTCCTCCTCTAAAAAAAAAAAAGGCTGGATTTCAGCCTGTCAGAATTATAAAACTGCATTGGGGCCACAAGTTTCGTTGTGGTCTACAAACTGAGTCTTTCGCTCCAAGGTGTTCTCCTGATTGCCTTTACTGAGCTTCTATCTTCAGGCTCTTGTTAAATAGTATTTTAACCGAACAACTGCAGTGGGGCTACTAGTTTGGTTGGGGACTGCTAACAGTGTCTGCCGCTCCAAAGTGTTCTCCTGATTGCCTTTACTGAGCTTCTATCTTCAGGCTCTTGTTAAATAGTTTTTAATCGAACAACTGCAGTGGGGCTACTAGTTTGGTTGGGGCCTACAAACAGTGGCTGCCGCTCCAAGGTGTTCTCCTGGTTGCCTTTCCTGACCTTCAATCTTCAGGCTCTCGTTAAATAGTTTTTTAATCGAACAACTGCAGTGGGGCTACTAGTTTGGTTGGGGCCTACTAACGGTGTCTGCCGCTCCAAGGTGTTCTCCTGGTTGTCTTTCCTGAGCTTCTATTTTCAGGCTCTTGTTAAATAGTTGTTAAATGGAACAACTGCATTTGGCCTACTAGTTGGGTTGGGGCCTACTAACGGTGTCTGCCGCTCCTTGCTGTTCTCCTGGTTTCCTGTCCTGAAATTCCATTTTCAGGCTCTCGTTAAGTAGTTGTTAATATTACACTGAATTTGGCCTACTAGTGTGGTTGGGGCCTACTAACGGTGTATGCCGCTTCGTGCTGTTCTCATGGTTTCCTGTCCTAAAATTCCATTTTCAGGCTCTCGTTAAGTAGTTGTTGAAACAACACTGCATTAGGCCTACAAGTTGGGTCTGGGTTGTAGAGACGGTGTCTGCCGCTCCAAGATGTTCTCCAGGTTGCCTCTCCCTTGCTTCCTGTTGTGAATTCTGTTGTCGGGCTCCCTCCTGTGGTCATGAATGGTACTTCGGCTGGTTCTGTGTTATGCTGTGCTATCAGGCAACACAGTGTGCAGTAATCAGCGCACATACAGTGATATGGCAATAACCCAAAAACAATAGAACAAGCTCTGAGACGTGGAATCTCTGCAGACTGCAATACCTGAACCTATCCTCACACAACTAAAAGCAGCAGTGGATTGCGCCTAACACTACCTATGCAACTCGGCACTGCCTGAGGAGCTGACTAGCCTGAAGATAGAAATACAAGCCTGACTTGCCTCAGAGAAATACCCCAAAGGAAAAGGCAGCCCCCCACATATAATGACTGTTAGCAAGATGAAAAGACAAAACGTAGGAATGAAATAGATTCAGCAAAGTGAGGCCCGATATTCTAGACAGAGCGAGGATAGCAAAGAGAACTATGCAGTCTACAAAAAACCCTAAAGCAGAACCACGCAAAGGGGGGCAAAAAGACCCACCGTGCCGAACTAACGGCACGGCGGTGCACCCTTTGCGTCTCAGAGCTTCCAGCAAAAGAGAATAGCACAGCTGGACAGAAAAAACGGAAACAAAAACAAAGTAACACTTATCTAGCAGAGCAGCAGGCCACAGGAAAGATGCAGTAGCTCAGATCCAACACTGGAACATTGACAAGGAGCAAGGAAGACAGACTCAGGTGGAGTTAAATAGCAAGGCAGCCAACGAGCTCACCAAAACACCTGAGGGAGGAAGCCCAGAGGCTGCAATACCACTTGTGACCACAGGAGTGAATTCAGCCACAGAATTCACAACAGTACCCCCCCCTTGAGGAGGGGTCACTGAACCCTCACCAGAACCCCCAGGCCGACCAGGATGAGCCACATGAAAGGCACGAACAAGATCTGGGGCATGGACATCAGAGGCAAAAACCCAGGAATTATCCTCCTGAGCATAACCCTTCCATTTGACCAGATACTGGAGTTTCCGTCTAGAGACACGAGAATCCAAAATTTTCTCCACAATATACTCCAATTCCCCCTCCACCAAAACAGGGGCAGGAGGCTCCACAGATGGAACCATAGGTGCCACGTATCTTCTCAACAACGACCTATGGAATACATTATGTATGGAAAAGGAGTCTGGGAGGGTCAGACAAAAAGACACCGGATTGAGAATCTCAGAAATCCTATACGGACCAATAAAACGAGGTTTAAATTTAGGAGAGGAAACCTTCATAGGAATATGACGAGAAGATAACCAAACCAGATCCCCAACACGAAGTCGGGGACCCACACGGCGTCTACGATTAGCGAAAAGCTGAGCCTTCTCCTGGGACAAGGTCAAATTGTCCACTACCTGAGTCCAGATCTGCTGCAACCTGTCCACCACAGAATCCACACCAGGACAGTCCGAAGACTCAACCTGTCCTGAAGAGAAACGAGGATGGAACCCAGAATTGCAGAAAAATTGAGAGACCAAGGTAGCCGAGCTGGCCCGATTATTAAGGGCGAACTCAGCCAACGGCAAAAATGACACCCAATCATCCTGGTCAGCAGAAACAAAACATCTCAGATATGTTTCCAAGGTCTGATTGGTTCGTTTGGTCTGGCCATTAGTCTGAGGATGGAAGGCCGAGGAAAAAGATAGGTCAATGCCCATCCTACCACAAAAGGCTCGCCAGAACCTCGAGACAAACTGGGAACCTCTGTCAGAAACAATATTCTCAGGAATGCCATGCAAACGAACCACATGCTGGAAGAACAAAGGCACCAAATCAGAGGAGGAAGGCAATTTAACCAAGGGCACCAGATGGACCATTTTAGAAAAGCGATCACAGACCACCCAAATGACCGACATCTTTTGAGAAACGGGAAGGTCAGAAATGAAATCCATCGAAATATGTGTCCAAGGCCTCTTCGGGACCGGCAAGGGCAAAAGCAACCCACTGGCACGTGAACAGCAGGGCTTAGCCCTAGCACAAATCCCACAGGACTGCACAAAAGCACGCACATCCCGTGACAGAGATGGCCACCAGAAGGCTCTAGCCACTAACTCTCTGGTACCAAAGACTCCTGGATGACCAGCCAGCACCGAACAATGAAGTTCAGAGATAACTTTACTAGTCCACCTATCAGGGACGAACAGTTTCTCGGCCGGACAACGATCAGGTTTATTAGCCTGAAATTTCTGCAACACTCTCCGCAAATCAGGAGAGATGGCAGACACAATGACTCCTTCCTTGAGGATACTCGCCGGCTCAGATAACCCCGGAGAGTCGGGCACAAAACTCCTAGACAGAGCATCCGCCTTCACATTTTTAGAGCCCGGAAGGTACGAAATCACAAAATCAAAACGAGCAAAAAATAACGACCAACGGGCCTGTCTAGGATTCAAGCGCTTGGCAGACTCGAGATAAGTAAGATTCTTATGATCAGTCAATACCACCACGCGATGCTTAGCTCCCTCAAGCCAATGACGCCACTCCTCGAATGCCCACTTCATGGCCAGCAACTCTCGGTTGCCCACATCATAATTACGCTCAGCAGCAGAAAATTTCCTGGAAAAGAAAGCACATGGTTTCAACACTGAGCAACCAGAACCTCTCTGTGACAAAACCGCCCCTGCTCCAATCTCAGAAGCATCAACCTCGACCTGGAACGGAAGAGAAACATCTGGTTGACACAACACAGGGGCACAGCAAAAACGACGCTTCAACTCCTGAAAAGCTTCCACGGCAGCAGAAGACCAATTAACCAAATCAGCACCCTTCTTGGTCAAATCGGTCAATGGTCTGGCAATGCTAGAAAAATTACAGATGAAGCGACGATAAAAATTAGCAAAGCCCAGGAATTTCTGCAGACTTTTCAGAGATGTCGGCTGAGTCCAATCCTGGATGGCCTGGACCTTAACCGGATCCATCTCGATAGTAGAAGGGGAAAAGATGAACCCCAAAAATGAAACTTTCTGCACACCGAAGAGACACTTTGATCCCTTCACGAACAAGGAATTAGCACGCAGTACCTGGAAAACCATTCTGACTTGCTTCACATGAGACTCCCAATCATCAGAGAAGATCAAAATGTCATCCAAGTAAACAATCAGGAATTTATCCAGATACTCACGGAAAATGTCATGCATAAAAGACTGAAAAACAGATGGAGCATTGGCAAGTCCGAACGGCATCACCAGATACTCAAAATGACCCTCGGGCGTATTAAATGCCGTTTTCCATTCATCTCCCTGCCTGATTCTCACCAGATTATACACACCACGAAGATCAATCTTAGTAAACCAACTAGCCCCCTTAATCCGAGCAAACAAGTCAGATATCAATGGCAAGGGATACTGAAACTTAACAGTGATCTTATTAAGAAGGCGGTAATCAATACACGGTCTTAGCGAACCATCCTTTTTGGCTACAAAAAAGAACCCTGCTCCCAATGGTGATGACGATGGGCGAATATGTCCCTTCTCCAGGGATTCTTTCAATGGCTCCTTGTACTGTTATGCTGTGCTATCAGGCAACACAGTGTGCAGTAATCAGCGCACATACAGTGATATGGCAATAACCCAAAAACAATAGAACAAGCTCTGAGACGTGGAATCTCTGCAGACTGCAATACCTGAACCTATCCTCACACAACTAAAAGCAGCAGTGGATTGCGCCTAACACTACCTATGCAACTCGGCACTGCCTGAGGAGCTGACTAGCCTGAAGATAGAAATACAAGCCTGACTTGCCTCAGAGAAATACCCCAAAGGAAAAGGCAGCCCCCCACATATAATGACTGTTAGCAAGATGAAAAGACAAAACATAGGAATGAAATAGATTCAGCAAAGTGAGGCCCAATATTCTAGACAGAGCGAGGATAGCAAAGAGAGCTATGCAGTCTACAAAAAACCCTAAAGCAGAACCACGCAAAGGGGGGCAAAAAGACCCACCGTGCCGAACTAACGGCACGGCGGTGCACCCTTTGCGTCTCAGAGCTTCCAGCAAAAGAGAATAGCACAGCTGGACAGAAAAAACGGTAACAAAAACAAAGTAACACTTATCTAGCAGAGCAGCAGGCCACAGGAAAGATGCAGTAGCTCAGATCCAACACTGGAACATAGACAAGGACCAAGGAAGACAGACTCAGGTGGAGTTAAATAGCAAGGCAGCCAACGAGCTCACCAAAACACCCGAGGGAGGAAGCCCAGAGGCCGCAATACCACTCGTGACCACAGGAGTGAATTCAGCCACAGAATTCACAACAGTTCTGTCCATGGACTTCCTCTGGTGGGTGTTTCTGAGTTTCCTTCCACAGGTGACGAGGTTAATTCGTTAGCTGCTGCTCTATTTAACTCCACTTAGATCTTTGCTCCATGCCACCTGTCAATGTTCCAGTATTGGTCTAGTTCTCTCCTGGATCGTTCTTGTGACCTGTCTTCCCAGCAGAAGCTAAGTTCCAGCTTGTATTTCTTTGGTTTGCTATTTTTCTGTCCAGCTTGCTATTTTTATTGTTGTCTTGCTTGCTGGAAGCTCTGGGACGCAGAGGGAGCGCCTCCGCACCGTGAGTCGGTGCGGAGGGTCTTTTTGCGCCCTCTGCGTGGTCTTTTTGTAGGTTTTTGTGCTGACCACAAAGTAACCTTTCCTATCCTCGGTCTGTTTAGTAAGTCGGGCCTCACTTTGCTAAATCTATTTCATCTCTATGTTTGTATTTTCATCTTTACTCACAGTCATTATATGTGGGGGGCTGCCTTTTCCTTTGGGGAATTTCTCTGAGGCAAGGTAGGCTTTATTTTTCTATCTTCAGTAGGGTTGAGCAAAACGGGTCGAAATTTTTCAATAGTCGCCGACTTTTGGCAAGGTCGGGTTTCATGAAACCCGACCCCAGTGTGGCGTCGGCCATGAAGTCGGCAATCTTTTGAATCTAGAATCGGAATTCCGATACCGATTCCCGATATGTTTAAGATATCGGGAATTGGTATCAGAATTCAGATTTAAGTGTAAAATAAAGAATTAAAATAAAAAATATCGCAATACTTACCCTCTGACGCGCCCTGGTACTAACCGGGAACCTTCCTTCCTTAGAATCAGCCTTCCAGGACCCTGTGGTGACGTCGCGGTGACATCGCGGCTTGTGATTGGCCGCGCGGCCGCCCATGTGACCGCTCGCGCGGCCAATCACAAGCCGCGACGTCACCCGCAACGTCACCAAAGGTCCTGGAAGGGCTGATTCTTAGGAAGGAAGGCTGCCGGAAAGAAGCAGGGCGCGTCCGATGGTGAATATATTCCTATTAGGTATATACTCACCCTCGGACGCGCCCTGCTTCTTTCCGGCAGCCTTCCTTCCTAAGAATCAGCCCTTCCAGGACCTTCGGTGATGTCGCGGGTGACGTCGCGGCTTGTGATTGGCCGCGTGAGCGGTCACATGGGCGGCCGCGCGGCCAATCACAAGCCGCGACGTCACCGCAACGTCACCGCAAGGTCCTGGAAGGCTGATTCTAAGGAAGGAAGGTTCCCGGTTAGTACCAGGGCGCGTCAGAGGGTAAGTATTGCGATATTTTTTATTTTAATTCTTTATTTTACACTAAAATATGGATCGCAGGGCCCGAAGGAGAGTTTCCGCTCCTTCAGACCCTGGGAACCATGGAAACCCAATGCACTGCATTGGGTTTCGGGTTTCGTCCGACCCCAACCCCGACTTTTTTATAGGATCGGCCGATTTCACTCGACCCGACTTTTTCAAAAGTCGGGTTTCGTGAAACCCGACCCGATCCTATTAAAGTAAAGGTCGCTCAACCCTAATCTTCAGGGCTAGCTAGTTCCTTAGGCTGTGCCGAGTTGCATAGGGAGCGTTAGGCGCAATCCACGGCTATTTCTAGTGTGTTTGATAGGATTAGGGATTGCGGTCAGCAGAGTTCCCACGTCCCAGAGCTTGTCCTTATTATCAGAAACTATCAGGTCATTCCGTGTGCTCTTAACCACTAGGTCCATTGTTTTCCTGACCACTAGGTCATAACAGTACAGGTGGCACAAAGTACTAATGCATCTCAATAGAGGGAGAGGGAGAAGTTCTGAGACCATTTTTTTTTCTTTGCAGTGTTTTTTTGTCTCTCTTTTCCCCTTTACCTCTGGGTGGTTCAGGACACTGGTGTAAACAAGGGCAGTCAAGGTCTGTCCTCTTGGATGGATAATCTCACTACAAGGGTACAAAACATTCAAGATTTTGTGGTTCAGAATTTGATGTCAGAGCCTAGGATTCCAATTCCTGATTTGTTTTTTGGTGATAGATCTAAATTCTTGAATTTCAAAAATAATTGTAAATTGTTTCTTGCCTTGAAACCTCGCTCCTCAGGTGACCCTGTTCAACAAGTAAAGATCATTATTTCTTTGTTACGTGGTGACCCTCAAGACTGGGCATTTTCCCTTGCGCCAGGAGATCCGGCATTGCGTGATGTTGATGCGTTTTTCCTGGCGCTTGGATTGCTTTATGACGAACCTAATTCAGTGGATCAGGCAGAGAAAATCTTGCTGGCTCTGTGTCAGGGTCAGGATGAAGCGGAGATATATTGTCAGAAGTTTAGAAAGTGGTCTGTGCTCACTCAGTGGAATGAATGTGCCCTGGCAGCAATCTTCAGAAAGGGTCTCTCTGAAGCCCTTAAGGATGTCATGATGGGGTTTCCCATGCCTGCTGGTCTGAATGAGTCTATGTCGTTGGCCATTCAGATCGATCGACGCTTGAGTGAGCGTAAAGCTGTGCTCCATTTGGCGGTACTATCTGAGCATGGGCCTGAGCCTATGCAATGTGATAGGACTTTGACCAGAGCTGAACGGCAAGAACACAGACGTTGGAATGGGCTGTGTTTTTACTGTGGTGATTACACTCATGCTATCTCCGATTGTCCTAAGCGCACTAGGCGGTTCGCTAGGTCTGCCACCATTGGTACAGTACAGTCTAAATTTCTATAGTCTGTTACTCTGATTTGCTCTTTGTCATCCTATTCTGTTATGGCATTTGTGGATTCAGGCGCTGCCCTGAATTTGATGGACTTGGAGTATGCTAGGCGCTGTGGTTTTTTCTTGGAGCCCTTGCAGTATCCTATTCCATTGAGAGGAATTGATGCTATGCCTTTGGCCAAGAATAAGCCTCAGTACTGGACCCAATTGACCATGTGCATGGCTCCTGCACATCAGGAGGATATCCGCTTTCTGGTGTTGCATAATCTGCATGATGTGGTCGTTTTGGGGTTGCCATGGCTACAGGTTCATAATCCAGTATTGGACTGGAAATCTATGTCTGTGTCCAGCTGGGGTTGCCAGGGGGTACATGGTGATGTTCCATTTTTGTCAATTTCGTCTTCCACTCCTTCTGAAGTTCCAGAGTTTTTGTCGGATTATCGGGATGTATTTGATGAGCCCAAAGCCAGTGCCCTACCTCCTCATAGGGATTGCGATTGTGCAATTAATTTGATTCCTGGTAGTAAGTTTCCTAAGGGCCGATTGTTCAATTTATCTGTGCCAGAACACGCCGCTATGTGGAGTTATATAAAGGAATCCTTGGAGAAAGGCCATATTTGCCCGTCGTCATCACCGTTAGGAGCAGGGTTCTTTTTTGTGGCCAAGAAGGATGGTTCTTTGAGACCTTGTATTGATTACCGCCTTCTTAATAAAATTACAGTCAAATTTCAGTATCCTTTGCCGTTGCTGTCTGATTTGTTTGCTCGTATTAAAGGGGCTAGTTGGTTCACCAAGATAGATCTTCGAGGGGCGTATAATCTTGTGCGTATTAAACAAGGCGATGAATGGAAAACAGCATTTAATACGCCCGAGGGCCATTTTGAGTACCTGGTTATGCCATTCGGGCTTTCCAATGCTCCATCAGTATTTCAGTCCTTTATGCATGACATCTTCCGAGAGTACCTGG
Source organism: Ranitomeya imitator (assembly GCF_032444005.1). NCBI lineage: Eukaryota > Metazoa > Chordata > Amphibia > Anura > Dendrobatidae > Ranitomeya > Ranitomeya imitator. The sequence continues at coordinate 593,267,078 of NC_091284.1, forward strand.
ATAAATTCCTGATTGTGTATTTGAATGATATTTTGGTCTTTTCGGATGACTGGGAGTCTCATGTGAAGCAGGTCAGAATGGTGTTCCAGGTCCTTCGTGCGAATTCCTTGTTTGTGAAGGGGTCAAAGAGTCGCTTTGGAGTTCAGAAGGTTTCATTTTTGGTGTTCATTTTTTCCCCTTCTACTATCGAGATGGACCCTGTTAAAGTCCAGGCCATTTACGATTGGACTCAGCCGACATCTGTGAAGAGCCTGCAAAAGTTCCTGGGCTTTGCTAATTTTTATCGGCGCTTCATCGCTAATTTTTCTACTGTTGCTAAACCGTTGACTGATTTGACCAAGAAGGGTGCTGATGTGGTCAATTGGTCTTCTGCAGCTGTGGAGGCTTTTCAGGAGTTGAAGCATCGTTTTTCTTCTGCCCCTGTGTTGTGCCAGCCAGATGTTTCGCTTCCGTTTCAGGTTGAGGTTGATGCTTCTGAGATTGGAGCAAGGGCTCTTTTGTCGCAAAGAAGTTCTGATGGCTCGGTGATGAAGCCATGTGCTTTCTTTTCTAGAAAGTTTTTGCCTGCTGAGCGTAACTATGATGTTGGTAATCGTGAGTTGTTGGCCATGAAGTGGGCATTCGAGGAGTGGGGTCATTGGCTGGAAGGAGCCAAGCATCGCGTGGTGGTCTTGACAGATCACAAGAATTTGACTTATCTCGAGTCTGCCAAACGGTTGAATCCGAGACAGGCTCGATGGTCGTTATTTTTCTCCCGTTTTGATTTTGTGGTTTCGTACCTTCCGGGCTCTAAGAATGTGAAGGCTGATGCCCTGTCAAGGAGTTTTGTGCCTGACTCTCCGGGTGTTCCTGAGCCGGCGGGTATTCTCAAAGAGGGGGTAATTTTGTCTGCCATCTCCCCTGATTTGCGGCGGGTGCTGCAAAAATTTCAGGCTGATAGACCTGACCGTTGCCCAGCGGAGAAACTGTTTGTCCCTGATAGATGGACTAGTAGAGTTATCTCTGAGATTCATTGTTCAGTGTTGGCTGGGCATCCTGGAATCTTTGTTACCAGAGATTTGGTGGCTAGATTCTTCTGGTGGCCGTCTTTGTCATGGGATGTGCGTTCTTTTGTGCAGTCCTGTGGGACTTGTGCTCGGGCTAAGCCCTGCTGTTCTCGTGCCAGTGGGTTGCTTTTGCCCTTGCCAGTCCCGAAGAGGCCCTGGACGCATATTTCTATGGATTTTATTTCGGATCTCCCCGTCTCTCAAAAGATGTCGGTCATTTGGGTGGTTTGTGATCGCTTTTCTAAGATGGTCAATTTGGTACCTTTGTCTAAATTGCCTTCCTCCTCTGATTTGGTGCCATTATTTTTCCAGCATGTGGTTCGTTTACATGGTATCCCGGAGAACATCGTTTCTGACAGAGGTTCACAGTTTGTTTCGAGGTTTTGGCGATCCTTTTGTGCTAGGATGGGCATTGATTTGTCTTTTTCCTCGGCTTTCCATCCTCAGACAAATGGCCAAACCAAACGTACTAATCAAACTTTGGAAACATATCTGAGATGCTTTGTTTCTGCTGATCAGGATGATTGGGTGTCCTTTTTGCCGTTGGCTGAGTTCGCCCTTAATAATCGAGCCAGCTCGGCTACTTTGGTTTCGCCGTTTTTCTGCAATTCTGGTTTCCATCCTCGTTTCTCTTCAGGGCAGGTTGAGTCTTCGGATTGTCCTAGTGTGGATACTGTGGTGGATAGGTTGCAGCAGATTTGGACTCATGTGGTGGACAATTTGACATTGTCCCAGGAGAAGGCTCAACGTTTCGCTAACCGCCGGCGCTGTGTGGGTCCCCGACTTCGTGTTGGGGATTTGGTTTGGTTGTCGTCTCGTTATGTTCCTATGAATGTTTCCTCCCTTAAGTTTAAGCCTCGTTTCATTGGTCCATATAAGATTTCTGAGGTTATCAATCCTGTGTCATTTCGTTTGGCCCTTCCTGCTTCTTTTGCCATCCATAATGTGTTCCATAGGTCGTTATTGCGGAGATACGTGGCGCCTGTGGTTCCATCCATTGATCCTCCTGCCCCGGTGTTGGTTGAGGGGGAGTTGGAGTATGTGGTGGAGAAGATTTTGGATTCTCGTGTTTCGAGACGGAAACTCCAGTACCTGGTCAAGTGGAAGGGTTATGGTCAGGAAGATAATTCCTGGGTTTTTGCCTCTGATGTTCATGCTGCCGATCTGGTTCGTGCTTTTCATTTGGCTCATCCTGGTCGGCCTGGGGGCTCTGGTGAGGGTTCGGTGACCCCTCCTCAAGGGGGGGTACTGTTGTGAATTCTGTTGTCGGGCTCCCTGCTGTGGTCATGAATGGTACTTTGGCTGGTTCTGTCCATGGACTTCCTCTGGTGGGTGTTTCTGAGTTTCCTTCCACAGGTGACGAGGTTAATTCGTTAGCTGCTGCTCTATTTAACTCCACTTAGATCTTTGCACCATGCCACCTGTCAATGTTCCAGTATTGGTCTAGTTCTCTCCTGGATCGTTCTTGTGACCTGTCTTCCCAGCAGAAGCTAAGTTCCAGCTTTTATTTCTTTGGTTTGCTATTTTTCTGTCCAGCTTGCTATTTTTATTGTTGTCTTGCTTGCTGGAAGCTCTGGGACGCAGAGGGAGCGCCTCCGCACCGTGAGTCGGTGCGGAGGGTCTTTTTGCGCCCTCTGCGTGGTCTTTTTATAGGTTTTTGTGCTGACCGCAAAGTAACCTTTCCTTTTCTCGGTCTGTTCAGTAAGTCGGGCCTCACTTTGCTAAATCTATTTCATCTCTATGTTTGTATTTTCATCTTTACTCACAGTCATTATATGTGGGGGGCTGCCTTTTCCTTTGGGGAATTTCTCTGAGGCAAGGTAGGCTTTATTTTTCTATCTTCAGGGCTAGCTAGTTCCTTAGGCTGTGCCGAGTTGCATAGGGAGCGTTTGGCGCAATCCACGGCTATTTCTAGTGTGCTTGATAGGATTAGGGATTGCGGTCAGCAGAGTTCCCACGTCCCAGAGCTCGTCCTTATTATCAGAAACTATCAGGTCATTCGGTGTGCTCTTAACCACTAGGTCCATTGTTGTCCTGACCACTAGGTCATAACAGCTTCCATCTTGAAGCTCTCATTAAGTAGTTGTTGAAACAACACTGCATTAGGCCTACAAGTTGGGTCTGGGTTGTAGAGACGGTGTCTGCCGCTCCAAGATGTTCTCCAGGTTGCCTCTCCCTAGCTTCTATCTTGAAGCTCTCGTTAAGTAGTTGTTGAAACAACACTGCATTAGGCCTACAAGTTGGGTCAGGGTTGTGGAGACGGTGTCTGCCGCTCCAAGGTGTTCTCCAGGTTGCCTCTCCCTAGCTTCTATCATGAAGCTCTCTTTAAGTAGTTGTTGAAACAACACTGCATTAGGCCTACAAGTTGGGTCTGGGTTGTAGAGACGGTGTCTGCCACTCCAAGGTTTTCTCCAGGTTGCCTCTCCCTAGCTTCTATCTTGAAGCTCTCGTTAAGTAGTTGTTGAAACAACACTGCATTAGGCCTACAAGTTGGGTCTGGGTTGTAGAGACGGTGTCTGCCGCTCCAAGATGTTCTCCAGGTTGCCTCTCCCTAGCTTCTATCTTGAAGCTCTCGTTAAGTAGTTGTTGAAACAACACTGCATTAGGCCTACAAGTTGGGTCAGGGTTGTGGAGACGGTGTCTGCCGCTCCAAGGTGTTCTCCAGGTTGCCTCTCCCTAGCTTCTATCTTGAAACTCTCGTTAAGTAGTTGTTGAAACAACACTGCATTAGGCCTACAAGTTGGGTCTGGGTTGTAGAGACGGTGTCTGCCACTCCAAGGTTTTCTCCAGGTTGCCTCTCCCTAGCTTCTATCTTGAAGCTCTCGTTAAGTAGTTGTTGAAACAACACTGCATTAGGCCTACAAGTTGGGTCTGGGTTGTAGAGACGGTGTCTGCCGCTCCAAGATGTTCTCCAGGTTGCCTCTCCCTAGCTTCTATCTTGAAGCTCTCGTTAAGTAGTTGTTGAAACAACACTGCATTAGGCCTACAAGTTGGGTCAGGGTTGTGGAGACGGTGTCTGCCGCTCCAAGGTGTTCTCCATTTTGCCTATCCCTAGCTTCTATCTTGAAGCTCTCGTTAAGTAGTTGTTGAAACAACACTGCATTAGGCCTACAAGTTGGGCCAGGGTTGTGGAGACGGTGTCTGCCGCTCCAAGGTGTTCTACAGGTTGCCTCTCTCTAGCTTCTATCTTGAAGCTCTCGTTAAGTAGTTGTTGAAACGACACTGCATTAGGCCTACAAGTTGGGTCTGGGTTGTAGAGACGGTGTCTGCCGCTCCAAGGTGTTCTCCAGGTTGCCTCTCCCTAGCTTCTATCTTCAGGCTCTCATTAAATTGTTTTTAATATAACACTGCATTTGGCCTACTTGTTTTGTTGGCCCTACTAACAGTGTCTGCCGCTCCTTGATGTTCTCCTACACTGAACAAACCAGTGCCGCCTGTTTACTTCTGTTACCAATTTTGAACTGCATTTAGCCTACTTACTGATTTGGGCCTACTCACTGTGTCAGCCTCTCATTACAGTTGTAACTGTATGTTTATGTGTGGGGGTAGTGATTAGTGCAAACTATTATCTGAAAAGAAAAAGCTAACAGAAAAAAGCAAATAGGGAGAAAACAAATGCCGGTGAAAAGAAAAGTCTAAGACAGCAGGCCCTAACTCTGATAAGTGAACTGTGTCACTTATCAAAATTGGGCTGCTGCTGGATGTGCACACATGGGTGGTGCAAGCGAGGGGGTGAAAAGGAAAAATGGAAAACAGCCGGCTAGAGCTTTGATAAGTGAACTGCGTCACTTATCAAACTTTGGCAGCTGTGAGATGTGCGTACGGAGTTGGCGCAAAGGGGGGTGGAGGGTGGTAAAAAGAGGTGGAAGGGGAGATGGGGGATTGGGGTGGATGAAGAGAGATCAGGCAGGGATCAGGGACCAACACTCATGATTGTAGTCAGGTGGTGCAAAGGGGGGGTGAAATAAGGAAAATGGCAGGCACAAGCTCTGATAAGTGAACTGCATCACTTATTAACGTTCGGTGGCTGCGGGATGTGCGTACAGAGTTGGCACAAAAGGGGCTGAGAAAAAAAAGCGAGCACGAGTGTTGATCGGTGAACTGCATCACCAATCAATGCTCAGCGGCTGCTAAATGTGCGCATGGAGGTGGCGCAAAGGGGGGTGGAGGGGGTAAAAAGAGGAGGAAGGGGGACGGGTTTTTGGGGTTGATGAATAGAGATCGGGAAGGGATTAGGGACCAACACTTATGGTTGTAGTCAGGTGGTGCAAAGGGGTAAAAAATAAAATGAAATCAGCAGGCAAAAGCTCTGATAAGTGAACTGTGTCACTTATCAAAGTTCGGCGGCTGTGGGATGTGCGTGCGAAGTTGGCGCAAAGGGGGCTGGGAAAAAAAGCAAATACGAGTGTTGATTGGTGAACTGCATCACCAATCAATGATCAGCAGCTGCTAAATGTGCGAATGGAGGTGGCGCAAAAGGGGTGGAGGGGGTTAAAAAAGAGGGAAAGGGGGATGGAGGGATTGGGTGGATGAGGAGAGAAAGGGCAGGGACCAGGGACAAACACTTATGGTTGTAGTCAGGTGGCGCAAAGGGGAGTGAAAAAAAAGGAAAATGGCATGCTTGAGCTCTGATAAGTGAACTGCATCACCAATCAACGCTCGGCAGCTGCTAAATGTGCACATGGGGCAGCGCAAAAGCGGGTGGTGGGGTAAAAAGAAGGGGAAGGGGGATGGGGAATTGAAGTGGATGAAGAGAGATTAAGCAGGGATCAGGGATCAACAAATATGGTGGTAGTCTCTCTTCTTTCTTGTTTCTTCTGTCTTTTTTCTTCAGCAGGAATTGTGGTGTCACAGGCTTCTGTGGCACCACAAGGCCCAGCACGGGAGGAGATCTAGCATTGTGGCTGCTCTGCAGGAATACTTAGAAGGTGTGAGGATTCCTGCAGAGCAGTCAGACAGGTCACACACAGGTGACAGACAGGTCACAGAGCACATACTACTGCTGTTCCCTGTGATTGATATGATCGACAATTACATTGATCGCACCAATCAGCAGCTGCAGGCCATACTAGGCCTGTCCTAGGCAGGTACCAGCAGGGAACAGTGTGGTAACACTGCTGCTGTGCCCTGCGATTTGCGAGAGCGATGGGATCGTTGATCACGCCAATCCCAGGGGTTTTCACTGATGCCTGGCATTGACAGGCACTGGGCTAGGGTCAAGTACATCAATACTCAATCCTAGCCTGGGACCTCACTGTTTCAGCCAATCTGACTTAGAAAGGCTGCGATTGGCTGTTCAGAATTGAACAGCCAATCACAGCGATCGAGAGGCCGGATGGAGGAGGACGCAGCCTGGAATGCCGACACCATCTTCGTACAGGTAAGATGGCATCAGAATTTTAATGTGATCACCATGACGTAAGTCACAGTGTCACATTAAAGGGCATGACATACTATTCCGTTCATCAGAATTAAGTCCCAGGTCACATGGACGGAATAGTACATCTGATCGGAGAAAGGGGTTAATATTTGTGGGGTTGATGTCACCTTTGCATTGTCAGGTGTCATCAAGCCCTTAGGTTAGCAATGGAAAGTATCTAAAAGACATCTATCCATTACTAACCCAGTAGTCATAGTGTAAATAAAAAACACCCAGGATAAAGCACTTTATTATAAATAAAAATCCACACCCTGTTTTACAAATGTAAAATGAAACTGTGTTTTATTTAAAAATAACAAACACCTTAGGCTGCCGTCACACTAGCAGTATTTGGTCAGTATTTTACATCAGTATTTGTAAGCCAAAACCAGGGGTGGACCAGTTAGGGGAAAAGTATAATAGAAAAATATGCACCACTTCTGGATTTATCACCCACTCCTAGTTTTGGCTTACAAATACTGATGGAAAATACTGACCAAATACTGCTAGTGTGATGGTAGCCTTACTCAGTAAAGGTAGATCCAGGATATACCGTATATACTCGAGTATAAGCCAACCCGAGTATAAGCCGACCCCCTAATTTTGCCACAAAAAACTGGGAAAACTTATTGACTCGATTATAAGCCTAGGGTAGGAAATGCAGCAGCTACCGGGGAATTTCAAAAATAAAAATAGATGCTCCATACCGTTCATTATTGCCCCATAGATGCTCCATATAAAGCTGTGCCACATATAATGCTCCATACATTTCATTATGGCCCCATAGATGCTCCATATAAAACTATGCCACATATAATGCTCCATACTGTTCATTATTGCCCCATAGATGCTCCATATGAAGCTGTGCCACATATAATACTCCATACATTTCATTATGGCCCCATAGATGCTCCATATAAAACTGTGCCACATATAATGCTCCATACCGTTCATTATTGCCCCATAGATGCTCCATATAAAGCTGTGCCACATATAATGCTCCATACCGTTGATTATTGCCCCATAGATGCTCCATATAAAACTGTGCCATATATAATGCTCTATACCGTTCATTATGGCCCCATATAAAGCTGTGCCATATATAATGCTCTGCACCATTCATTATGGCCCCATAGATGCTCCATAGAAAGCTGTGCCATATATAATGCTCTGCACCATTGATTATTGCCCCATAGATGCTCCATATAAAGCTGTGCAATATATATTGCTGCTGCTGCAATACAAAAAAAATCACATACACACCTCTCTTCGCTCAGGACGCCGGCGCTTTCAATATTTACCTGCTCCTCGTGCGGCTCCGTCTCCAGCACTGATGCTCAGCAGAGGGCGCGCGTCTATAAGAGGTCTATAATGATATTTTATTATAAGATATTACAACTGGCCTGAAATTGTTGGAATGTTTGGCTTGCTTATAAAGTTGGCTTATTTGCATCTTAGATGTTAATTATATTCAGTTATATGAACCAGTCAAGAGTTTCAAACTATAAAATGCTTGGTGGTACACTTGTGACTTGCTATCTGTTATTTATGTCAACAGCTGTTAGACACTACAATGGACTAATCATTCCATTATGTTTACATCACTTAAATATCTGTACTCTAAATTCCCTGGACATGAACATGGATGCATAGTAGTATTACATTCATAATAACCTTATGTTAGGAGAAGATTTAAGGTTAGAATGCAAACATCATCTCTGAGATATCACTCAAATTCAACCATCATAGTCAAATATTAATGATTATAACTAGTAATGAGCGAACGTGCTCACCACTACTCGGTACTCGCCCGAGTATCACTGTGCTCAGTGTACTCGGTGAGCACCGAGTATTTCCGGGATTATTCGACGGGAGCTCTGGTCTCCTTTTAATTTTGGTGTTTTTTAGAGCACCAATCAGCATGCAGGGATAGTCAGCCATGCACTGTAATACAGCAGCCATCTTTGTTGCGGTATTACAGTGATTGGCTGGCCACAAAGCATCATCAGGTCTATAAGAGACCTGGCACCGCCCTGCTCACCGCATTCTGCTCTAGACTCAGCTAGCGTAGGGAGAGCTACTGCTGAGATAAGGTCAGATTTTTACATTTATTAGTTAGTGTGGGTCTACTATCACAGAATCCACAAATACTGATAAACCAATAGTCCTTTTAGGGCTAATTCGGGGGTATATAGATTGCAGCACTATGTAGGCAGGGGAGTCTATGTGCACATATACACATCAGTGCAAGGCCTGTATATATCACTGCATACCTAAAAAAGCTCCATTCCTGTCTGCTGCTGCATATTGTATATGCACATAGCTGTAGGTATCTGTGGCAATGTTTTTTTTCAGCTTAGTGCTGCTCATTTTATTAGAAAGCAATCCATAGCCCTCTTTTTGCCACATTGATTTGTTTGGTCATGCTGCAGAATACAGCCAGGTAATTGCAAGACAAAAACGTGAAAATCTAACAACTTTAATTTTGTTTTTGTTCCAGGCATCAGATGTGAGTGCGCAGAAAAATCTGGCCTTTTTTTTTTGTAATATATTATTTTTCGAAGTGTCTTACAACATTTCAGGCACCATTTTGCTCCCCCCAAAATCTGCAGCTGGCCCAAAAATATTAAGCTATAGTTCTTATATTTAAGACTGTGATTTGTACACCACACACATTGCAAATCATTGAGCAAAACATCTTACAATTTTAGTAGTCCAATTTTTTTTTCATGTCATAGTCTACTTATTGACAGAATTTTGATGGGCCCCAACAAATCAAGGTTATATTTTTGATCAGTCTGTTATCTCCGTCAGATGCCTGGTGTATATGTGGTAAAAATCCTCACTTTGCAGGCTTGCGTTGCATTGTTTTGTCTGCTAACCTTGGTCTACTCCTTATTTTTTGGTTATTTTTTTTAAACCCACACATTTAAACCATCTGTTATCTCCGTCATATGCCTGGTTTATCTGTGGTGTCAAAATTCTCGCTTTGCAGGTATACGTTTGCAGTGTTTTGACTGCTAGCCTTGGTCTACTCATTATTTATTGGTTGAAGTTTTTTTTAAAAAATACAAGGCCACACATTTAAACAGTGTGTTATCTCCGTCAGACGCCTTGTGTATCTGTGATGTCAAAATCCTCGCTTTGCAGGCATACATTGCATTGACATATCTGATAGCCTTGTTCTACTATTTTTAGGCTAAAAATTAAAAAAATATATATTTAAACTGTCTGTTATCCCCTTGAGATGCCAGGTATATCTGTGGTCTCCAACTACTTGCTTTTCAGCCATGCTGATCACATTAAAGTTTTCTCAAAATTAATCCATTTCTATGGAACTTTAATATATTTCAGTAGTCTATTTAAAATGGGCTAGGCAAGGGGCAAGGGATGGGGAAGTGGACGTGATGCTGATGGTGCATGCAGAGGACGAGGCCGTGGCCAAGCTGAAAGTGGGCTACAGCAAAGACCCACATCTTCTCGCTCGACCTTCCTGTCCCAATTTCTAGGGGACCACAGCACACCACTATTGAAGCCAGAGCAGTGTGAAACGGTTGTTAGTTGGATAGCTGATAATGCTTCCAATCACTTAGCCACCACCACCACCATGTCGTCCACACAGTCAAGTCTGAGTAGCCGTGAGTGTGCACTGCATATTACTCACCCTTATCCTCCTTCCTCCCACCATGCCGACTGCCCTGAGACAACTGATCCCACACTTGGACACTCCAAAGAGCTGTTCACTGTTTCCTTTAAAGATTCTGGACTCTCGGCTGGTCAAGTTGAAGTGGGGTCAGATGAGATCACATGTAGCTATGTCCAAAGATTTTAACCCCTTTCTGCCATTAGACGTACTATTGCGTCCATGTGGGGTGGGCTTTACTTCCCAAGGACGCAATAGTACGTCATATGCGATCGGCAGCGCTCACGGGGGGAGCGCCGCCGATCGCGGCCGGGTGTCAGCTGTTTATCGCAGCTGACATCCGGCACTATGTGCCAGGAGCGGTCACGGACCGCCCCCGGCACATTAACCCCCGGCACACCGCGATCAAAGATGATCGCGATGTGCCGGCGGTACAGGGAAGCACCGCGCAGGGAGGGGGCTCCCTGCGGGCTTCCCTGAGCCCCCCGCAGCAACACGATGTGATCGCGTTGCTGCGAGGGTCTCACCTCCCTCCCTGCTCCCTCCAGCCCCGGATCCAAGATGGCCGCGGATCCGGGTCCTGCAGGGAGGGAGGTGGCTTCACAGAGCCTGCTCAGAGCAGGCACTGTGAAGCAGCCTGCACTCCTATCAGATCAGTGATCTGACAGAGTGCTGTGCAAACTGTCAGATCACTGATCTGTGATGTCCCCCCCTGGGACAAAGTAAAAAAGTAAAAAAAAAAAATTTCAAATGTGTAAAAAAAATAAAAAAAAATATTCCAAAATAATGAAAAAAAAAAAAAATATTATTCCCATAAATACATTTCTTTATCTAAATAAAAAAAAAAAACAATAAAAGTACACATATTTAGTATCGCCGCGTCTGTAACGGCCCGACCTATAAAACTGGCCCACTAGTTAACCCCTTCAGTAAACACCGTAAGAAAAAAAAAAAAAAAAACGAGGCAAAAAACAACGCTTTATTATCATACCGCCGAACAAAAAGTGGAATAACACGCGATCAAAAAGACAGATATAACTAACCATGGTACCGCTGAAAGCGTCATCTTGTCCCGCAAAAAACGAGCCGCCATACAGCATCATCAGCAAAAAAATAAAAAAGTTATAGTCCTTAGAATAAAGTGATGCAAAAATAATTATTTTTTCTATAAAATAGTTTTTATCGTATAAAAGCGCCAAAACATAAAAAAATGATATAAATGAGGTATCGCTGTAATCGTACTGACCCGAAGAATAAAACTGCTTCATCAATTTTACCAAACGCGGAACGGTATAAACGCCTCCCCCAAAAGAAATTCATGAATAGCTGGTTTTTGGTCATTCTGCCTCACAAAAATCGGAATAAAAAGCGATTAAAAAATGTCACGTGCCCGAAAATGTTACCAATAAAAACATCAACTCGTCCCGCAAAAAACAAGACCTCACATGACTCTGTGGACCAAAATATAGAAAAATTATAGCTCTCAAAATGTGGTAACGCAAAAAATATTTTTTGCAATAAAAAGCGTCTTTCAGTGTGTGACGGCTGCCAATCATAAAAATCCGCTAGAAAACCCGCTATAAAAGTAAATCAAACCCCCCTTCATCACCCCCTTAGTTAGGGAAAAATTTAAAAAATGTATTTATTTCCATTTTCCCATTAGGGCTAGGGTTAGAGTTAGGGCTAGGGTTAGGGCTAGGGCTAGGGTTAGGGCTAGGGTTAGGGCTAGGGTTAGGGTTAGGGCTAGGGTTAGGGCTAGGGTTAGGGCTAGGGTTAGGGTTAGGGTTAGGGCTAGGGTTAGGGCTAGGGTTAGGGCTAGGGTTAGGGTTAGGGCTAGGGTTAGGGCTAGGGTTAGGGCTAGGGTTTTTATCGTATAAAAGCGCCAAAACATAAAAAAATGATATAAATGAGGTATCGCTGTAATCGTACTGACCCGAAGAATAAAACTGCTTCATCAATTTTACCAAACGCGGAACGGTATAAACGCCTCCCCCAAAAGAAATTCATGAATAGCTGGTTTTTGGTCATTCTGCCTCACAAAAATCGGAATAAAAAGCGATTAAAAAATGTCACGTGCCCGAAAATGTTACCAATAAAAACATCAACTCGTCCCGCAAAAAACAAGACCTCACATGACTCTGTGGACCAAAATATAGAAAAATTATAGCTCTCAAAATGTGGTAACGCAAAAAATATTTTTTGCAATAAAAAGCGTCTTTCAGTGTGTGACGGCTGCCAATCATAAAAATCCGCTAGAAAACCCGCTATAAAAGTAAATCAAACCCCCCTTCATCACCCCCTTAGTTAGGGAAAAATTTAAAAAATGTATTTATTTCCATTTTCCCATTAGGGCTAGGGTTAGAGTTAGGGCTAGGGTTAGGGCTAGGGTTAGGGCTAGGGTTAGGGTTAGGGCTAGGGTTAGGGCTAGGGTTAGGGCTAGGGTTAGGGTTAGGGCTAGGGTTAGGGCTAGGGTTAGGGCTAGGGTTAGGGTTAGGGTTAGGGCTAGGGTTAGGGCTAGGGTTAGGGCTAGGGTTAGGGTTAGGGCTAGGGTTAGGGCTAGGGTTAGGGCTAGGGTTAGGGTTAGGGCTAGGGTTAGGGCTAGGGTTAGGATTAGGGTTAGGGCTAGGGCTAGGGCTACAGTTTGGGTTGGGGCTAAAGTTACAGTTAGGGTTTAGATTACATTTACGGTTGGGAATAGGGTTGGGATTAGGGTTAGGGGTGTGTCAGGGTTAGAGGTGTGGTTAGGGTTACTGTTGGGATTAGGGTTAGGGGTGTGTTTGGATTAGGGTTTCAGTTATAATTGGGGGGTTTCCACTGTTTAGGCACATCAGGGGCTCTCCAAACGCGACATGGCGTCCGATCTCAATTCCAGCCAATTCTGCGTTGAAAAAGTAAAACAGTGCTTCTTCCCTTCCGAGCTCTTGTTACCCTTGGGAAAATACAAAACTCGGGGCTAAAACATATTTTTTGTGGGAAAAAAAAAGATTTTTTATTTTCACGGCTCTGCGTTATAAACTGTAGTGAAACACTTGGGGGTTCAAAGTTCTCACAACACATCTAGATTAGTTCCCTGGGGGGTCTAGTTTCCAATATGGGGTCACTTGTGGGGGGTTTCTACTGTTTAGGTACATTAGGGGTTCTGCAAACGCAATGTGACGTCTGCAGACCATTCCATCTAAGTCTGCATTCCAAATGGCGCTCCTTCCCTTCCGAGCTCTGCCATGCGCTCAAACGGTGGTTTCCCCCAACATACGGGGTATCAGCGTACTCAGGACAAATTGGAAAACAACTTTTGGGGTCGAATTTCTCCTCTTACCCTCGGGAAAATACAAAACTGGGGGCTAAAAAATAATTTTGGGGGGAAAGATTTTTTTTTTTAATTTTCACGGCTCTGCGTTACAAACTGTAGTGAAACACTTGGGGGTTCAAAGCTATCACAACACATCTAGATGAGTTCCTTAGGGGGTCTAGTTTCCAAAATGGTGTCACTTGTGGGAGGTTTCTACTGTTTAGGTACATTAGGGGCTCTGCAAATGCAATGTGACACCTGCAGACCATTCCATCTAAGTCCTCATTCCAAATGGAGCTCCTTCCCTTCCGAGCCCTCCCATGCGCCCAAACAGTGGTTCCCCCCCACATATGGGGTATCAGCGCACTCAGGACAAATTGGACAACAAATTGTGGGGTCGATTTTCTCCTGTTACCCTCGGGAAAATACAAAACTGGGGGCTAAAAAATAATTTTTGTGGGAAAAAATTTTTGTTTTATTTTTACGGCTCTCCATTATAAACTTCTGTGAAGCCCTTGGTGGGTCAAAGCGCTCAGCACACATCTAGATAAGTTCCTAAGGGGGTCTACTTTCCAAAATGGTGTCACTTGTGGGGGGTTTCTACTGTTTAGGTACATTAGGGGCTCTGCAAACGCAATGTGACACCTGCAGACCATTCCATCTAAGTCTGCATTCAAATGGCACTCCTTCCCTTCTGAGCCCTCCCATGTGCCCAAACAGTGGTTCCCCCCACATATGGTGTATCATCGCACTCAGGACAAATTGGGCAACAAATTTTGGGGTCCAATTTCTCCTGTTACCCTCAGGAAAATACAAAACTGGGGGCTAAAAAAATAATTTTTGTGGGAAAAAAATTCTGTTTTATTTTTACGGCTCTGCATTATAAACTTCTGTGAAGCACTTGGTGGGTCAAAGTGCTCACCACACCTCTAGATAAGTTCCTTAGGGGGTCTACTTTCCAAAATGGTGTCATTTGTGGGGGGTTTCAATGTTTAGGCACATCAGTGGCTCTTCAAACGCAACATGGCGTCCCATCTCAATTCCTGTCAATTTTGCTTTGAAAAGTCAAACGGCGCTCCTTCCCTTCCGAGCTCTCCCATCCACCCAAACAGTGGTTTACCCCCACATATGGGGTATCAGCGTACTCAGGACAAATTGTACAACAACTTTTGGGGTCCAATTTCTTCTCTTACCCTTGGGAAAATAAAAAATTGGGGGCAAAAAGATAATTTTTGTGAAAAAATATGATTTTTTATTTTTACGGTTCTACATTATAAACTTCTGTGAAGCACTTGGTGGGTCAAAGTGCTCACCACACCTCTAGATAAGTTCCTTAGGGGGTCTACTTTCCAAAATGGTGTCACTTGTGGGGGGTTTCAATGTTTAGGCACATCAGTGGCTCTTCAAACGCAACATGAGGTTACATCTCAATTCCTGTCAATTTTGCATTGAAAAGTCAAACGGCGCTCCTTCCCTTCCGAGCTCTCCCATCCGCCCAAACAGTGGTTTACCCCCACATATGGGCTATCAGCGTACTCAGGACAAATTGTACAACAACTTTTGGGGTCCAATTTCTTCTCTTACCCTTGGGAAAATAAAAAATTGGGGGCGAAAAGATAATTTTTGTGAAAAAATATGATTTTTTATTTTTACGGTTCTACATTATAAACTTCTGTGAAGCACTTGTTGGGTCAAAGTGCTCACCACACCTCTAGATAAGTTCCTTAGGGGGTCTACTTTCCAAAATGGTGTCACTTGTGGGGGGTTTCAATGTTTAGCCACATCAGGGGCTCTCCAAACGAAACATGGCGTCCCATCTCAATTCCAGTCAATTTTGCATTGAAAGTCAAATGGCACTCCTTCGCTTCCGAGCTCTGCCATGCGCCCAAACAGTGGTTTACCCCCACATGTGGGGTATTGGCATACTCAGGACAAATTGTACAACAATGTTTGGGGTCCATTTTCTCCTGTTACCCTTGGTAAAATAAAACAAATTGGAGCTGAATTAAATTTTTTGTGAAAAAAAGTTAAATGTTCATTTTTATTTAAACATTCAAAAAATTCCTGTGAAGCACCAGAAGGGTTAATAAACTTCTTGAATATGGTTTTGAGCACCTTGAGGGGTGTAGTTTTTAGAATGGTGTCACACTTGGGTATTTTCTATCATATAGACCCCTCAAAATGACTTCAAATGAGATGCGGTCCCTAAAATAAAATGGTGTTGTAGAAATGAGAAATTGCTGGTCAACTTTTAACCCTTATAACTCCCTAACAAAAAAAAATTTTGTTTCCAAAATTGTGCTGATGTAAAGTAGACATGTGGGAAATGTTATTTATTAAGTATTTTGTGTGACATATCTCTGTGATTTAATTGCATAAAAATTCAAAGTTGGAATATTGCGAAATTTTCATAATTTTCGCCAAATTTCCGTTTTTTTCACAAATAAACGCAGGTACTATCAAATAATTTTTACCATTGTCATGAAGTACAATATGTCACGAGAAAACATTGTCAGAATCACCAGGATCCATTGAAGCGTTCCAGAGTTATAACCTCATAAAGGGACAGTGGTCAGAATTGTAAAAATTGGCCCGGTCATTAACGTGCAAACCACCCTTGGGGGTAAAGGGGTTAACAGCCACGGTAACATGAAGGCGATGGTGGGAAAGTGTCACAAGAGGTGGACGATGATGAGACAAAATTGCCAGAAAGTCAGGAGGAGGAGCAGTGTGCGGATGTGGAAGACGAGGTGGTGGATGACATAGGAACTGACCCAACCTGGCAGGAGGACATGCAGAGCGAGGACAGCAGCACACATGGGGAAGGAGGCATATCACCCCAACAGGCAGGAAGAAGCAGCGTGGTGGCCGCAGACAGAAGGAGTGCATCCGATCCCCGTAACACCAACATGACAGAAGTTGCCATTCCAACTGTTAGATCTTCCCGAGTCTGATTATTTTGTCAAGACTCTGCCGATAATCCCAAACAGGCCATTTGCAGCACCTGCCATGACCGCATCAGCAGGGCTAGCAAAACTACCAGCCTGACCACCATTGGCATGATCAGGCACATGGCAGCAAAGCACCTGACTTTGTGGGCCAAACCCCTGGCTCCAGGACCACTGTCTACAGGTGACACCACTGCTTCTTCTACTGTTTTGAGTAGAAGCCAATCCCCAGTTCACCGTGCATGTGAAGATGCCTCGTGTTTCTGTGGTGTCAAAATCCTCGCTTTGCAGGCATACATTGCATTGACATATCTGATAGCCTTGTTCAACTCAGTATTTAGTGGCTAAAAATTAAAAAAAAATATTTAAACTGTTTGTTATATCCTTGATATGCCCGCTGTATCTGTGGTCTCCAACTACTTGCTTTTCAGCCATACTGATCACATATAAGTTTTCTCAAAATTAATCCATTTCTATTGAACTTTAAAATATTTCAGTAGTCCATTTAAAATGGGCAAGGCAAGGGGCAAGGGACGAGGAAGTGGACGTGATGCTGATGGTGCATGCAGAGGACGAGTCCGTGGCCAAGCTGAAAGTGGGCCACAACAAAGACCCACATCTTCTCGCTCGATCTTCCTGTCCCAGTTTCTAGGGGACCACAGCACACCACTATTGAAGCCAGAGCAGTGTGAAACGGTTGTTGGTTGATAGCGGACAATGCTTCCAGTCACTTAGCTACCACCACCACGTCTTCCACACGGACAAGTTTGAGTAGCCGTGAGTGTGCACTGCATATTACTCACCCTGATCCTCCTTCTTCCCACCATGCCGAGTGCCCTGAGTCAACTGATTCCACACTTGGACACTCCAAAAGCTGTTCACTTTTCCCTTTAATGATTCTTGACTCTCAGACGGTCAACTTGAAGTGAGGCAAGATGAGATCGCATGTAGCGATGCACAAGGATTTGAGCAACCACGGTCACATGAAGGTGATGGAGTGAAAGTGTCACAAGAGATGGACGATGATGAGACACAATTGCCAGAAGTAAGGAAGACCAGGGTGCGGACGTGGAAGATGAGGTGGTGGATGATATAGTATCTGACCCAACCTGGCAGGAAAACATGCAGAGCGAGGACAGCAGCAAACAGGGGAAGGGAGTCGTAGCACCCCAACAGACAGGAAGAAGCAATGTGGTGGCCACAGACAGAAGGCGGGTAACCGTTCCCCGTAGCACCAACACGACGGAAGTTGCCAGTCCAACTGTTAGGTCATCCCAAGTCAGGTTGTTTTTTAAAGACTCTGGTGATAACCCCAAAAAAGAGAATGGAAAATGCGGTCTTTGAGGAGCACTGAGACAGATGGAGCAGGCAAATTGTAAAATGGAAAGACGCAAACCTTTATCATTCCAATTAATCCACAACGCAATTCAACAGCAGATTGCTGCCTTTATCAGGTGATATAACAATAAGACAAGGGGAAAACCCCAAAAAGGCCATTTGCATCACTGACCAGTCCAGCATCAGCAGTGGAAGCAAAACTAGCAGCCTGACCACCACCGGCATGATCAGGCACATAGCAGCAAAGCATCCGACTTTGTTGGCCGAACCCCAGAGAATAAGAACAGTGTCTATGGTCCACACCACTGCTTCTTCCACTGTTGTACATGGAAGCCAATCCACTGTCAATGGTGCATGAGAAGATGCCTCCTGCCCTGCACCTGTCGCTGCACGCACTCAACTAGCACCATCATCAAGCACGTGTACGTCCTTGTCCCAGCCCAGCATTGACATATCCATATCCCAGTCATTGGAGCTCAAGTGCAAATGAGCAGCCAACACCCCACAGGCCATACTATGAAATTCACGCATTTTGCAACTGTTTGCACTCGAAATGCTGCCTTTAGGCTTGTGGAGGCGGAAGCTTTTCGTAACCTGATGGCAGCGGCCATTGCTCGGTATTCAGTCTTCAGCCTCCACCTTCTCTCCCGGTGTGCCGTCCCCGCATTACACAGATATGTGTCCCACAACATTAGTCATGCCCTCAACAATGCAGTTATTGGGAAAGTCCAAGAGAAGTATAACGTTTGATAATCCAAATTAGTATTAAACAAGAAAAACCAAAAAACTAATATTAAAATAACTTTATTTCAAACTGCTAGGATTAAAAACTAACACAACGCCCAAACCCCATGTGGTGAGAGTGGGTCAATAAAAACCTGGCCCGATAGATAAATAAATAAAGGGCAACGGGTGGGAGTAAATAAAGTATAGACCCTACACGTCCCTGAGATCCTCCCTGCCTGTCTGCGGAGGTTGGCACCCTCTTGGACGCAATATGGCGCCCCCGCTCCTCGACGGCTGACCCTGTAAGCCCTATTGGTCCCTATACCTACGTGGGAAAACTGTGGCACTTATGATGCTGCCAAATAGCCCAAACACTAGGGCCCAAAGAATAATAATGGACAAAACAAAACGATGCCAAGTGGTAAATCACCAAAAATAACAACTAAGCCCACGTGGGCTGGTCTGACCGTACACCGCCTTACAAAAACTGCCTATACTTAGGGCTAGTACACCCTGCCGAGTCCCTAGCCAGGCATCCCTGCCTACCAGCGGAGGTTGGCACCCTCTTGGACGCAAATGGCGCCCCCGCTCCTCGACGGCTATCCCTATTAACCCTTACTGAATCCCTATAAAAAATTGGGGATCCTGTATATGGGTGGTGCCTATAGGAGCTACACTAGTGAGCCATAGTAACGGACCCCTACAACCAATCCTATGTTTGAGACAGCCTAGTAGCAGTACATACAGGTATGAATTAGCCTCTTGACTTTTCATTTCCAGGGTGGGGGCTATTTAATGGTGTTTTGGCCAGCGGATCCCTTGTACCTACAACCAGGCACAGCACGCATCTCCGATGTGATTTAGACACACGGAATCCTATTTTCCCATATGCCTCCTGAGGAACCACATCATGGGGCGGAAACGCGTAGAGGCAAAATCTGAACACAGATAAGTGTATCGGGTTTTTTATTTGTTTTTTTGTTTTTTCACCACCTATGTACCTTTAACCAGCTTATATGTATATATGAGTATTCTGTTACCTCGGATTTAACTCTAATTATACCTAATGTCCTTCATCGGTACATATACATCTGTGGTTGGAGGTGTCATATCTATCTTCCACTTTGTGCAATAATTGCTACAAAGCTTTGCTAACCATTAGGTATATCCTGGTCTTTGCTGGTTTAAGTTAGCTTTATTGGTCTGACCGAGTTGTAGGGGTCCGCTACTATGGCTCACTAGTGTAGCTCCTATAGGCACCACCCATATACAGGATCCCCAATTTTTTATATTTGAATATTAGTTTTTTGTTTTTTCTTATTGGGAAAGTCCACCTAACCATGGGCACGTAGATAAGTGCTTGTGGGCAGGAACGATACATCTCACCGATGGCACACTGGGTTAACTAACATAGTGGAAGCCGGGACCCAGTCAGACCATGGATTGGAACACATCCTCCTGATGCCGAGGATTGCGGCCCTAGGTCAATTGAGGTGCCCCCACAGTTTACAGCTCCTGCACTTCATCCTCCTCCTCTTCAGCCTCCATCTCTGAAATGACCACATCAGTCAGAAGCTGGATGCACTGCAGCAATCCCTCAGCTAAGCGGCAACAGGCAATGCTGAAGATAATATGCTTAGGTGATAAACCGCACAATGCTGAAGAGTTGTATACAACTCTGAAAAAGCAAGCAGATCTGTGGCTGACACCCCTGAATCTACAGCCAGACATGGTTGGGTGTGACAATGGTGGAACCTGGTGGCAGCTATGAGGCGAGGCGAGTTCACACACGTTCCATGCCTGGCCCATGTGCTTTACCTTGTGGTTCAGAGGATGCATTGCAGGTGGAACATGATGAGATTGAGCAAGGAACCATACAGGATGATTACACAGAGCCCAACCTTATCCCACCGTGGTGACAATAAGGAAGAGGAGGAGAAAGAGCTGGAGGAAGAAGAGGACTAGTTTCATGCGCTATAGACAGTACTACCTGCCAACTGTCATACAGTCTGTAAGCGTTTATGGCCTGAGAATAGTGAGGAGGTGGAGAGCATGCAGGGCCGGCTCCAGGTTTTTGAGGGCCCCTGGCGAAAGAGTCTCAGTGGGCCCCCCCTTTAACACATACCCCGATTCATGATCGCATATAAAGACAGCCATGTAGTATATAACACTGCCCACATAGTATATAGCAGCCCATGTAGTATATAGCAGCCAACGTAGCATATAGCAGCCCATGTAGTATATAGCACAGTCCACGTAGTATATAGCAGCGCAGCCCACGTAGTATATAGCAGCCCACGTAGTATATAGCAGCGCAGCCCACGTAGTATATAGCAGCGCAGCCTACGTAGTATATAGCAGCACCACTCACTCAGGCACTGGTAGGACTAGGAGCTCCTCCTGAATCTGCCTCATAACTTCAGCAGCAGGGCAGCCAGCCAGGGGCGGAGATCAGAGCAGAGAAGGTGCTCTCTCCGCCCACAAAAAATGTCACACTGGCTGCCTTCTCTTAACCCCTATGTGTGCCTGCCTGGCTGCACTGACTGAGTGAGGAGATGCTTGTGTCAGAGCTGGCACATAGGGGTTAAGAGAACGCAGCCAGCAGTGACTTTGTGGGCAGAGAGAGCATGTTATCTCCTGCTCCGCTCTCCCAGCTGTATCTATGACAGCGTGAGTGGGCCCCCCTCTCTCCCCAGGGCCCCGGCATTTGTCCAGGTGCGCCGGGTGCTGACGCCGGCCCTGAGAGCACGATCAGTCATCCTGTTGGTGAGGACACAGAAGTCTTGCATGTTAGGCTACGTTCAGACTAGCGTTGTGCGCCGCTGCGTCGGCGACGCGACGCACAACGCACTGAAAAACGCGGCAAAACGCACGCAAAAACGCTGCGTTTTGCGACGCGTGCGTTGTTTTTTGCCGAAAATCGGACGCAAGAAAAATGCAACTTGTTGCGTTTTCTTGGTCCGACGCTTGCGGCAAAAAAGACGCATTTGTCGCAAAACGCAACAAGCAAAAACGCATGTGTCCCCCATGTTAAACATAGGGGCGCATGACGCGTGCGTCGCATCTGCGTCGCCCGACGCGGCGCCGACGCACACTAGCACAACGCTAGTCTGAACGTACCCTTAGCAGTGTGGCATGCATGGCTGAGTTTATGTTACTCTGCCTTTCCTGTGACCCTCGCACTTCTGGTCAGTGACACCTCTAGACCCACGTTGCAAGAAGAACTTTCTATCTCTTATTCCTGAGGCGGACAGATTTACTAAAATTGGGCAGTATCAGAAGGCCTTTGTTGCAGAATAATTATAAAAATTTCCATCTGAAAACTCTGACGGCAGAGGTCAGAGTTCATTGGACAACCAAGGAGACATGACTTCAATCCAGCAGAAGTAGGGGAAAACTGTGAAAGTTCTAGGAGTGTTTTCTTAGACCCTCCCATCGCACAGGCCCTGAGGCATGGGGTACTCTCACAAGAAGCACAAACTTTGGGAAGATACTGAGGGAGTACCTTGCTGACCATACCAGCATCCTCTGTGATTCCTCTGTGCCAAGCTGGACATGTGGCCTGAACTGGCTCTCTATGCCTTGGAGGTTCTGGCCTGCCCTGCCGCTATCTTTTTGTCAGAGCGGGTTTTTAGTGCTGCTTGTGGAATTTTAACTGATAAGCGCATCTGCCTGTAAACTGAAAATGCTGACAGGCTGACTGACTAACTGCATAAGCAATAGTAGTGTATGAGACCCACTTATTAATAATTGAAACAGCAAAGCATGGCGGGCTGATGGCTTTCTAAGAATAGTGAGGGCTGACGACTTGCCATTTAAGAATAGTAAAGGCTGACTGATAGCCCTATAAAAATAGGCTTTGTGACTTTCAGAGTCCTTCCTTCATAAATGAAACAGGATGTGTCTGATGATATGATTAGAGAACACGGCACTCAGTAAATATGAGGATTGGCGGTGCTCTAGTAGGGTGTCCACCCCGTAGATAACAGATGAATAAAACTTGGCACTCAATTTGAGAAGAAAAGCTTCTTAGTTTATTGATGCATCCAGACAAACAAAAGTGCTAAACGTTTTCGGTCCACACCGGACCTTCGTCAGAGCATTTCTTTGACATTGACTATGAAACATATAAATGAATACAGTGTCACATGATGCGGAAATATACGTCATATAATGCAAAAAACGAAAAAGAGATCTAATGGTGAAAAAACGAAAATCTACGTGATGCTCCATCTGGTTCAGGGAGACATGTGCCAGAGAGATGAGTCTATCCAGAACAATAGGTGCTCCGTGCGAGGTGTAGATATAGTCCGTGCTGAGATGCTGGATAAGGGAAGTAACAATAGTGCTGGAGATGGAAGGACGCTGGTAATAGTGCGACCTCAGGCCGAGAGGGTCTAGCTCAGTGAGGAGAGTAAACAAAAGGATACATAGCAGAAATGCACTCTACAGATACTAGAAACGCAGACATGAGATACAGAATACGCCTCCAGTGAAGCTATATGGAATAGCATAGTGGATGGTCTAACGTGAGGACCTAGAAGAATAAGAGATACGTGAGTCTGTGCACATAACTGTAACTGGGCATCCCAGAAAACAGGGAAAAAAAAGGAAAATGAATGAGGAAGAGAGAACAAAAAACGTAGGTAACATGGGTCCTGAAAGGGAAAAGTGGAAAAGGAGAATGATGTAAATGAAGCCTAACGGAAAATGAACGTCTGGAGCTACACACAGAAGAGAGGTAGAGTAATGGAGTAAGTGGGAGCAACATACTACCTGGATGAGGAAGCCAGAAAGCCTGGATGAGCGTTAGCAAGAACAGAAAATCCAAGAGCTGCAGTATGCTGCAAAAAGCCAAAGCCGAGGGGAAAGGGTTAACAGGGACACCACACATAATGAATACTAATGAAAAGCCAGATAAGCAGCATGAGTGTATGTACCTGGAGGATCACAATGGAGAGTGCCGCGTCATGAAAAGGCACAGAGCCTGAGGGGAGTAGCGGCGCTGTGAGGAGAGAATGTGACCAGGTCAGGAAATACACAATGGGGCAGAGAACAGTAAATAGAGGAGGGGAGAGGCGCAGTAACCGCCGACATACCTGGATCCTAAGCGCTCAGTGGAGCAGGGCAGAGAGGAGCAACGCTGCAGGAGGGGCGGCACTTCCGGGTATAAGTCCTGGTGACTCATGACGTAATCATGGTCATGTGACCACCCACAGAAGGTGCATGCACAGACAGCGCTAGTGGGAAGGGGAGGGCAGAGAGAGTCCCTAAATGTACAGGACGCTGGGAGCGGTCATGTGACCGCAGGCAAAAATGCCTGACCATACAATAAGTGTGTGAATGAGGCAGTGTAAAGAAGATGACTAGGGGAGGAAGCTCATAGCTATAGCGCTATGCAAAGAAATAGAAGACAAGAAAGAGAAGAGAAGAAAAAAAGAAAGGAAACAGGACCCATAATAGAATAGGGGAAGATTGTGATGTCATACCGTGCAGGGTATAAACGGTGCCCAGTATAGTGAACGTAGTGCAATCTAGCGATTCTAGAGGAAAGAAGAAAAGAACAAATTAGTATATACATAATATACAAAATACAACAACAATGTACAATAATTTACAAAAGGGCCGATACGTCATATTCCCTATTAAGACCTTTAGGCTCTAGGGTCTGGAGGGTAAAAATCCAGAAAGCCTCTCTTTTTTTGAGGATTTTAATCCTATTAAGACCTCTCCTATTTGGTTCAATTTGTTCCAGAACCTGGAACCTAAGTTGCGCGATATTATGGTTCTTTTGATGGAAGTGATATGGAAGGGGCAGATGGTTTTTATTGCAGCGAATAGTGGATTTATGCTGTGAGACCCTGTCCCTAATGGGTTGGGTGGTTTCCCCAACATAGGCAAGCCCGCAGGGGCATTTAATAAGGTATACTACGTATGAGGAGTCGCATGTATAATAGCCCCTAATCGGGATGCCCTGACCCGTGTGTGGATGGAACACTTTGGAACCTTTTTGAACGTTATTACATTGGAGGCAGCCAAGACAGGGGAATGTACCCCGCTTTTGTGTCTGTAAAAAAGTTTGTCTGGATATGGTGCTCCTGGAACCCACATCCGCCTTCACTAGTTTGTCCCGTAAGTTTTTTGCCCTGCGAAAACAGGATAAAAAGGGTAACTTAAACTCAGGGATAGTCGGATAACTTTTCTGCAATAAACCCCAATGGCGTCTAATGGTAGATTGTACTATATTGGAAAACGGATGAAAAGTGCTGACAAAGGGGATACGTTTATTATTGTCGTTAGACCTGTTGGTAACACCAGTCTGTCTAGCTAGAAGTAGTGTCTTTTGTGGATAACCACGGTTAGAAAATTTTTGTTGCATCTCGTTTAGTCTAGTGTTTCTGGTGGTTTCATCCGAAACTATCCTGTGTATCCGTTGGAATTGTGATTTCGGGATCGCATTTTTAATGGAGGGGGGGTGGCAACTATTGTAATGCAGGAGACTGTTCCTGTCAGTGGGTTTTAGGAATAGGTCAATAGATAACTCACCATGATCGTTTTTACAGATAAGGGTGTCCAGAAAGCTTATCCGATCCATGTTATGTTGCAAAGTGAATTTTAATTCTGGCCACACGTTGTTAAGGTGTTGGTCAAAAGAGATAAGTGAGTCAATAGGGCCATCCCAGATGCAGAATATGTCATCTATGTAGCGGCGCCATAAGCGCGAGTGGGTTTGAAATAGAGGATGGGTGTATACAAAATCTTGCTCGAAGGATGACATATATGCAATAGCATACGGGGGCGCTACGTGCGAGCCCATAGCGGTGCCCTGTTGTTGAATAAAGAAGGTGTCCTCAAACATAAAGTAGTTCTCCCTGAGAACTAAGTTTAAAAGGTCCGTGCAAAAACGACGTATCTTTATGTGGGTGCCTGCTTCATTGAGGAGTCTGTCTACAGCTAATATACCTTTCTCATGTGTTATGGATGTGTAAAGGCTGCTCACGTCCCAGGTGACCAACAAGGAGGAGGAGGGGATAGCGCCCAGTGCCCTAATGAGTCCCAGGAAATCATTAGTGTCAAGGATAAAAGAGCTGGTAGATTTGACCAAAGGCGTAAGAATCTTTTCCAACACTATAGCAGGAGGGGATAGAATGGAGTCAGTAAGGGACACTATAGGACGTCCAGGAGGTTTGAACAGGCGTTTATGGATTTTGGGCAGAAGATAGAAAATGGGAGTTATGGGATCAGTTTTGATAAGGAAACTCCTGAGCTTATTGTCAATAGTGCCCTCCTGTTCATGGAACTCAAGTAGGGTCTTGATTTTCTGGGCAATATTATTGAGAGGATTTTGTGAGGTCACTCTGTATATATCAGAGTCATTCAATTGCCTGTAAGCCTCTTCCATATAGTCAGCCCGATCCATGATCACTATTGCCCCACCCTTATCAGCGGGTTTAACCACAAGTGTTTTATCAGCAGATAACTGATCAAGGGCCAGTTTCTCGGATGGCAATAAGTTAGTGTGAGAGTGGAATTTGCCCAAGTGTAAATCGCGGTGGAAGGCATCAATGTCCCTTTCCACCAGCGAGATAAAAGTCTCGATAGGTGGACTATTTTTGGGAGGCATAAAAGAGCTTGGGGAACGAAGGCCCAAGCCCCGGAGGCCTAGGAGAGATTGTCCCGCCTGTGAGGGAGGGTCACCTGAAGGTAGATGAGTGGAAAAATGGACACGTAAACGGAGGTTACGGAAGAACCTCTGTAAATCCATATTAAGTTCAAACGAATTGAACTTATAAGTTGGACAGAAGGACAAGCCTTTCTGGAGTAAAGTCAATTGGGAAGTGTCCATGGATTTTGACGAGATGTTAATCACCAGTGGGGGTTGCGTACCTGTGATCTGGTCGACATGTGGCTTCTGGAGTCCCCGGCGACATTGGCCCCCCCGCCTCGTCTTCCTTTTGAGCGTCCCCGGCTGTTGCCTAAAAAATTGCTGGATGTGTAGGTATTTGAGGTGCCAGGTCTGCTGTCGGCTGAGCCTGAGGAACTTAGGGAGGTCCGACGCCTGAAGCCTCGCTGGGGTTCCCGCCACTGGTACACTCTGTTCTGGAGGTAATCTTCGGTGTCCCTTAAAAATTTCGACCTTTTCTTTTTTTCCAGGTCGAGTCTGTGTGTGCGCAGGGTCTCCTGGTTTTGTGCTTTGAGATCTTGGAAGGCCTCCTGGGACATGGTGCTGGTTAACTGGTTTTCTATGGCACATATCTGCGAGTTGACGGTATCCAGGTTCTGTTGCAAATAAGACAAGGTTAATGTCATCAAATCAGCAGAGCACTTGTTTAAAATGTGCTCGAATTTAGTGCAATATTCCTTGTCGTCCTTAAAGAAAGTGGGTTGTAAGGGGACCCGTAGGCCCCTTGGTATGCGTTGGACACGGAGATATTCGGCAAGAGTGATAATATGTAGTTCAAGATTGACTGCTCTTTTTGACTCACGTTCCAGATCCCTATGTTTAATCTCTTGCGTGGGGATCTGGAGAAAGTCACTGGATGCAGTCACTTTGGATAGGATTTCAGCTGTCTCTGTAGCGTTGAAGGAAAAAATTCCACTTGACATCGTCTATGGTGCTCGTGTGCGGACAAACAGGATACGATTAGAGAACACGGCACTCAGTAAATATGAGGATTGGTGGTGCTCTAGTAGGGTGTCCACCCCGTAGATAACAGATGAATAAAACTTGGCACTCAATTTGAGAAGAAAAGCTTCTTAGTTTATTGATGCATCCAGACAAACAAAAGTGCTAAACGTTTTCGGTCCACACCGGACCTTCGTCAGAGCGTTTCTTTGACATTGACTATGAAACATATAAATGAATACAGTGTCACATGATGCGGAAATATACGTCATATAATGCAAAAAACGAAAAAGAGATCTAATGGTGAAAAAACGAAAATCTACGTGATGCTCCATCTGGTTCAGGGAGACATGTGCCAGAGAGATGAGTCTATCCAGAACAATAGGTGCTCCGTGCGAGGTGTAGATATAGTCCATGCTGAGATGCTGGATAAGGGAAGTAACAATAGTGCTGGAGATGGAAGGACGCTGGTAATAGTGCGACCTCAGGCCGAGAGGGTCTAGCTCAGTGAGGAGAGTAAACAAAAGGATACATAGCAGAAATGCACTCTACAGATACTAGAAACGCAGACATGAGATACAGAATACGCCTCCAGTGAAGCTATATGGAATAGCATAGTGGATGGTCTAACGTGAGGACCTAGAAGAATAAGAGATACGTGAGTCTGTGCACATAACTGTAACTGGGCATCCCAGAAAACAGGGAAAAAAAAGGAAAATGAATGAGGAAGAGAGAACAAAAAACGTAGGTAACATGGGTCCTGAAAGGGAAAAGTGGAAAAGGAGAATGATGTAAATGAAGCCTAACGGAAAATGAACGTCTGGAGCTACACACAGAAGAGAGGTAGAGTAATGGAGTAAGTGGGAGCAACATACTACCTGGATGAGGAAGCCAGAAAGCCTGGATGAGCGTTAGCAAGAACAGAAAATCCAAGAGCTGCAGTATGCTGCAAAAAGCCAAAGCCGAGGGGAAAGGGTTAACAGGGACACCACACATAATGAATACTAATGAAAAGCCAGATAAGCAGCATGAGTGTATGTACCTGGAGGATCACAATGGAGAGTGCCGCGTCATGAAAAGGCACAGAACCTTATTAAATGCCCCTGCGGGCTTGCCTATGTTGGGGAAACCACCCAACCCATTAGGGACAGGGTCTCACAGCATAAATCCACTATTCGCTGCAATAAAAACCATCTGCCCCTTCCATATCACTTCCATCAAAAGAACCATAATATCGCGCAACTTAGGTTCCAGGTTCTGGTTATAGGAAGCGATTGCAGTTATTTATTTCAAAGGGTTTGCAACAATATATTAAGTTGAGGGTGCCAACAACTTAGTCTAACCCATTTTTGGGGCTCTGTGTGAAATAATGCACTATTTGCCTTTTTTCCTGTTTTTGTGTGTTGTTATAATACACACAAATGAAATAAAGACTTGTATTATTAATATTTCTTTTTCTGGAACAATTTTAAGGGTACCAAAATTTTGCCCATGACTGTAGGTGTGTAAATTGCAGATGATGCATAACCATGAACAAGCATCTTACACCTCTCAACTAGAATTTTGGACCACTATTCTTTTGCAAACTGCTTCAGATCTCTGATACTTGAAGGCTGCCTTCTCCCAAAAGCAATTTTTAGATCTGTTCATGGGTGTTCAATTGGATTTCGATCCAAACTGATTGCTGGCCACTTCAGAACTCTCTGGCACTTTGTTGCTATCCATTTTTAGGTGCTTCTAGAAGTATGTTTGGGGTCATTATCCCACTGGAAGACTCATGACCTAGGATGCAAACTCAGCTTTATGACATTGGACACAACATTGCAACCCAAAATCCTTTGGTAATCTACAGATTTCATGTCTTGCACACAGTCAAGGTGCCCAGTGTGAGAGGCAGCAACCAAGCTTAAAACATCTTGCAACCTCCACCATATTTTACTGTAGATACTGTGTTCTCTTCTTTGTAGGCCTCATTCCATTTTTGTTAAAGAGCAGAATAATGTACTTTACCAAAAAATCTTGGTTTCATAAGTCCACAAGATGCTTTCCCAGAAGGATTTTGGCTTACTCATGTACATTTTGGCAAAATGCAGTCTAGCTTTTTTATGGCTCTGTGAACAGTGAGGTTCACCTGGGTGTCCAGCTATAGCATTTCAGTTGATTAAAATGTAGGTGGATAGTACTGTCAATGATGCGCCCTGAGCCTTCAGAACAATTTGAATTTGTTTGGAACTTGATTGAGGCTGTTTATCCATCATCCGGACTATTCTGCATTGCAACCTTTCATCAATTTTTCTCTGCCATCTACATCCAGGAAGATCAGCTACAGTGGCATGGGTTTGAAACTCCTTGATTATGTTGCACACTGTGGCAAAGGAACATCAAGATCTCTAGAGATGGACTTGTAACCTTGAGACTGTTGATATTTTTCATCATTTTTGCTTTTCAAAATCCATAATTTTACAAAGGTGCCATAAATTTTGTGCTGCCCATTTTGGGGGTTTTCTGTGAAATTATGCTTAATTTGCACTTTTTTTCTGTTTTTTTGCTGTGTTTTTTTGTATAAAAAAAGTATAATTGCAATAATTTTCTGCAAGAAATACCATATTTTTCAGATTATAAGATGCACTTTTGTTCCCCCAAATTTTGTAGGAAAGTGAGGGGTGCGTCTTATAATCTGAATCTGTGTGATGTGCTGTGCTGTAAAGTAGGGGGGCGGCTCTGGAGTGGTGTCAGGGGGGCTGGAGTGGGCTGGCTGCAGGCTGCAGAGACAGCAGGAGGTCCTGTGCTCCCGCTCATTAGCCTCATGTAATATGCACTGCACCCGCTGTCCATGACCTTGGTGCTGAAGTCGCACTGAGTTGGTTGACACTGGAGCAGTGCATATTGCATGTGCCTGCACTCCCCCTCCTCCCGTCATGAATATGCCCCCCTGCAGGCACACACATATTAAAATAACAAACACTTGACTCACTTTCTGATGATGGCTCCCTGCTCCCAGTTCTCCCATGGCTCTTCCTGTGCCTGTGCCGACATCCGATCATGTGATCAGCACAGCACAGTGATGTTATCACTGTGAGCCCAGGTCACATGATCTGAAGCCTGGGAAACAGGAAGTGCAACCGAGGAGCTGGGAGCACGGAGCCATAATCAGAAGGTGAGTTAAGTGTTTATTTATCATGTGCCTGCCAGCAGGGGGGCATGTAGTGAATGGGGGCCATATGTGTGCCTGCAAGGGGCTTGTAGTGACTGGGGGGCTATGTGTGTGCCTGCAGGGGGTCATGTAGTGACTGGCGGGCTATGTGTGTGCCTGCAGGGGGCATGTACAGTAGGGACTGGGGGGCCATGTGCATGCATGCAGGGGGGAATGTAGTTACTGGGGGGCTATGTGTGTGCCTGCAGGGGGCATGTAGTGACTGGGGGGGCAATGTGTGTGCCTGCAGGGGGGCATGTAGTGACTGAGGGGCCATGTGCGTGCCATAGAGAGAGGGGGGCCATGTGCGTGCCAGCAGGGGGGCATATATAGAGAGAAAGGCATGTGCCTGCCAGAAGGGGGCTTATAGTTATGGGGGGCCATATCCAGGATGAGATGGGGGACAGTGTGCCAGCAGCACAGGGGGCAATGTGCCAGGATGGGGATTATATAGATACCAGGGACATATATATGATTTGTAAGATGGACACTCTCATTATAAGACAGACCCCGATTTAACATAAAATTATTTTTTTCTCTTTTTCTTCACCAAATTTGGGGGTGCATCTTATAATCTAAGTGCGTCTTATAAAGCGAAAAATATGGTACTTCATTTTCTGAAGCAATTTCAAGAGTTACAATACTTTTGGCCATGGCTGTACAATATAAAATTGCACTAACAATTGAGAATATATCACATAGAACCTATCAAGGAAAGTAGGATATTGTGAACATTGTTTTACACTATGACAGTACTATACATATTACAATGTTCTAGGAGTGAATCAAAGTTTTGTTCCATAAACATATTTTATGTCTTTATTTTTCTTAGAGAGCTCTATTATAGCTATTATAATTAAGTGTAAGTTAATATAAATATGAAACAGATTGTCTAGTCATATGGTCTCCAATTAAAATATATCAACGGGTTTACATCTCAGTCATTGTTTTTCTTTACAATCTTTTAATTTCCACAATGCTTATTTAAAACTAGATGGTGGCCCGATTCTAACGCATCGGGTATTCTAGAATATGCATGTCCACGTATTATATTGCACAGCCTACGTAGTTTATTGCCCAGCCACATAGTATATTGCCCAGCCACATAGTATATTGCCCAGCCACATAGTATATTGTCCAGTCATGTAGTATATTGCCCAGTATATTGCCCAGTAGTAGTATATTTCCCAGCTATGTAGTATATTGCCCAGTGGCGTATTATATTGCCCAGCCGCATAGTATATTGCCCAGTCACGTAGTATATTGCCAGTCACGTAGTATATTGCCCAGTTACGTAATATATTGCCCAGTGATGTAGTATTTTGCCCAGCCACGTAGTATATTGCCCAGCCACATAGTATATTGCACAGCAACATAGTATACAGCACAGAGCCATGTAGTATACAGCACAGACACGTAGTATATTGCCCAGTCACATAGTATATTGCCCAACCATGTAGTATATTGCCAAGCCACGTAGTATACAGCACAGAGCCATGTAGTATACAGCACAGACACGTAGTATACAGCACAGACACGTAGTATACTGCCCAGTCACGTAGTATATTGGCCAGTCACGTAGTATATTGCCCAGCTACATAGTTTATTGCTCATCCATGTATGTCACAGGTTAAAAAATAAAAAATAATATACTCACCTTCCCAGGGTTGGTATGAGCGCAGGACCTGTGATGATGTCGTGGTCACATAACCGTGACGTCAAGGCAGGTCCTTCTCGCATAGCATCCTTGGCACCGGAACTTGCCGCTTGCACTGCCGAGGACAGGGTGCGATGTTGGAGGGTGAGAATAACGATTTTTTTATTATTATTATTTGTAACATTAGATCTTTTTACTATAGATGCTGCATACGCAGCATCAATAGTAAAAGTTGGTCACACAGGGTTAATATCTGCGTTAATGGAGTGCGTTACATCGCGTTATAACGCGCTCCGGTAACGCTGCCAATAACCCTGTGTGAGAGCTGACTGGAGGGGAGTATGGAGCGAGCACTGACTGCGGGGAGGAAGGAGCGGCCATTTTACCAGCGGACTGTGCCCATCGCTGATTGGTCGTGGCAATGGTTGTGGGCATTTTGCCACGACCAATCAGCGACTTGGTTTTCCATGACAGACAGAGGCCGCGACCAATGAATATCCGTGACAGACAGACAGAAGGACAGACAGAAAGACGGAATTGACCCTTAGACAATTATATAGCAGAAGAGAAGGCTATCTGAATTATTTCATTCAGAAATTGATACTTGGAGAATATTCACACGATTCACTATAGAACATTTTGGTCTACCAGCCTGTAAAAATCTATCTTCGTGTAGAAAGATAAAACTTGAGTTAATTAAATAATTTTACATTCGAGTCAAAAAACACATTTTAAGAAATAAGGCTGCACCCAGGTAAAGATCACATTTTATTGTTCTACAAGCACAAGTAAAGTTGTTTTCAACCTCACTCAGGTCATAGCATATTTATATATATATATATATATATATATATATATATATATATATATATATATATATATATACACATTGCAGACCAAAAGTTTGGACACGCCTTCTCATTTAAGGATTTTTCTGTATTTTCCTGACTAGGAAAATTGTACATTCACACTGAAGGCATCAAAACTATGAATTAACACATGTGGAATTATATACTTAACAAAAACGTGTGAAACAACTGAAAATATGTCAAATATACTTAGGTCCTTCAAATTAGCTACCGTTTGCTTTGATGACTGCTTTGCACACTCTTGGCATTCTCTTGATGAGCTTCAAGATTCAAGAGGTAGTTACCGGAAATGGTTATCACTTCACAGGTGTGCCCTGTCAGGTTTAATAAGTGGGATTTCTTGCCTTATAAATGGTGTTGGGACCATCAGTTGTGTTGTGCAGAAGTCTGGTGGATACACAGCTGATAGTCCTACTGAATAGACTGTTAGAATTTGTATTATGGCAAGAAAAAAGCAGCTAAGTAAAGAAAAACGAGTGGCCATCATTACTTTAAGAAATGAAGGTCAGTCAGTCTGAAAAATTGGGAAAACTTTGAAAGTGTCCCCAAGTGCAGTGGCAAAAACCATCAAGCACTACAAGGAAACTGGCTCACATGAGGACTGGCCCAGGAAAGAAGACCAAGAGTCACATCTGCTTCTGAGGATAAGTTTATCCGAGTCACCAGCCTCAGAAATCACAGGTTGACAGCAGCTCAGATTAGAGACCAGGTCAATGCCACACAGAGTTCTAGCAGCAGACACATCTCTACAACAACTGTTAAGAGGAGACTTTGTGCAGCAGACCTTCATGGTAAAATAGATGCTAGGAAACCACTGCTAAGGACAGGCAACAAGCAGAAGAGACTTGTTTGGGCTAAAGAACACAATGAATGGACAGTAGACCAGTGGAAATCTGTGATTTGGTCTGATAAGTCCAAATTTGAGATCTTTGGTTCCAACCACCGTGTCTTTTTCAAATGCAGAAAAGGTGAACGGATGGACTCTACATGCCTGGTTCCCACCATGAAGCATGAAGGAGGAGGTGTGATGGTGTGGGGGTGCTTTGCTGGTGACTTTATTTATGATTTATTCAAAACTGAAGGCATACTGAACCAGCATGGCTACCACAGCATCTTGCAGCAGCATGCTATTCCATCTGGTTTGCGTTTAGTTGGACCATCGTTTTTTTTTTCAACAGTAAAATGACCCCAAATACACATCCAGGCTGTGTAAGGGCTATTTGAACAAGAAGGAGAGTGATGAGGTACTACGCCAGATGACCTGGCCTCCACAGTCACCAGACCTGAACCCAATGAAGATGGTTTGGGGTGAGCTGGGCTGCAGAGTGAAGGCAAAAGAGCCAACAAGTGCTAAGCATCTATGGGAACTTCTTCAAGATTGTTGGAAAACCATTCCCGGTGACTACCTCTTGAAGCTCATCAAGAGAATGCCAAGAGTGTGCAAAGCAGTCATCAAAGCAAAAGCTGGCTACTTTGTAGAGCCTAGATTATAAGACATAACAAAAAAAGTGTGAAACAACTGAAATTAAGTACATAATTCCACATGTGTTCATTCATAGTTTTGATGCCTTCAGTGTGAATGTACAATTTTCATAGTCAGGAAAATACAGAAAAATCTTTAAATGACACACTAGCATGTACAATATATATATATATATATATATATATATATATATACACATATACACTGCTGAAAGAAATGAAGCGAACACTAAAATCCCACATCCTAGATATCACTGAATTACATATTCCAGTTGCAAATCTTTATTCTTTATTCATTACATAGTGGAGTGTGTTGAGAACAATAAAAACCAAAAATGTAAATCACAACTAATATCAGACGGAGGTCTGGAGTTGGAATGATGCTCAAAATCAAAGTGGAAAATGAAGTTACAGGCTGATTCAACTTCAGTGGAAATTCCTCAAGACAAGGAAATGATGCTCAGTAGTTTGTGTGGCCTCCACGCGCCTGTATACCTTCCCTGCAATGCCTGGGAATGCTCCTGATTAGGCGGCGGATGGTCTCCTGAGGGATCTCCTCCCAGACCTGGACAAAAGCATCCACAAACTCCTGGACAGTCTGTGGTGCAATGTGACATTGGTGGAAGGTGCAAGACATGATGTCCCAGATATGTTCAATCGGATTCATGTCTGGGGAACAGGTTGGCCAGTCCATAGCTTCAATGCCTTCACCTTGCAGGAACTGCTGACACACTCCAGCTACATGAGGTCTGGCATTGTCCTGTATTAGGAGGAACCCAGGGCCAACAGCACCAGCACATGGTCTCACAAGATGTCTGAGGATCTCATCTCGGTACCTAATGGCAGTCAGGCTATCTCTGGCGAGCACATGGAGGGCTTGGAGGGCTGTGCGGCCCTCCAAAGAAATGCCACCCCACACCATTACTGACCCACTGCCAAACCGATCATGCTGAAGGATGCTGCAGACAGCAGAT
Organism: Ranitomeya imitator; assembly: GCF_032444005.1. Taxonomy (NCBI): domain Eukaryota; kingdom Metazoa; phylum Chordata; class Amphibia; order Anura; family Dendrobatidae; genus Ranitomeya; species Ranitomeya imitator. Next base: position 593,302,288 of record NC_091284.1, read on the forward strand.
TGCTCTCCATGGCGTCTCCAGATTCTGTCACATCTGCGACATGTACTCGGTGTGAGCCTGCTTTCATCTGTGAAGAGCACAGGGTGCCAGTGGCAAATTTGCTACTCCTGGTGTTCTGTAGCAAATGCCCAGCATCCTGCATGGTTTTGGGCTATGAGTACAACCCCAATCTGTGGACATCAGGAACTCAGACCATCCACATGGAGTCGGTTTCTAACCATTTGTGCAGACATCTGCATATTTGTGGCCTGCCGGAGGTCATTTTGTAGGGCTCTGGCAGTGCTCCTCCTATTCCTCCTTGCACAAGCTGAAGTAGCGGTCCTGCTGCTGGATTGTTGCCCTCCTACGGCCCCTTTCATGTCTCCTGGTGTACTGGCCTGTCTCCTGGTACCGCCTCCAGCCTCTGAACACTACACTGACAGACACAGCAAACCTTCTTGCCACAGCTCATATTGATGTGCCATCCTGGATGAGCTGCACTACCTCATCCATTTGTATGGGTTGTAGAGTCTGTCTTATGCTATCACAAGTGTGAAAGCACAACCAACATTCAAAGGTGACCAAAAAATCAGCCAGATAGCATTAGTACTGAGATGTGGTCTGTGGTCCCCACCTGGAGAACCACTGCTTTCTTGAGTGTGTCTTGATAATTGTCAATAATTTCCATCTGTTGTTTATGTCAACAATATAAGCAACAAGAATATTTTTTCCAGGTATGGACATTGTTATAATTGGTAACTTTTGTAGAAAATCACTTAAATATTTCCCCTAACGCCTCTGATCCACAGTAGTATATCACAAACTGAAATTAGTTGTGACCAGACAATCACAATCAAGTTAAAAGTGATATCCTTGACTTGAGTGAACCTAAGCACTAACAGGCATGTAGTTGCAAACAGAGGCAACTATCTGTCTGTTGTACCCGCGCCTGTCATTGGCAGCTTCTGCTGGATATTCAACTGCTCCCTGTTAACAGAGCAGCAGATTCTCTTCCTGTTGACAGGGCAAGACTACTGACTTCATGCTGATTGCTGATTGACAGTCAGCTTCCCCAAATTAGAGCTTGATGTCAATCAGCAAGACACCAGTAGACCAGCCCTGTCCACAGGAAAATAAACTGCTGCTCTGTTAATGTGATGTCAGCTGAAGTCTTTGACCGCTCTGTGCTGGTGGAAAATCATGTCAGGCACAACAGGCAAGCAGGAAACATAGTAGCATAGTTAGCAAGACGAAAAAAGACATTTGTCCATCCAGTTCAGCCTATAGTCTGTCAGAATAAAGCCCCAGATCTACGTCCTTCTAAAGAACCTAATAACTGTAAGATACAATATTGTTCTGCTCCAGGAAGACATCCAGGCCTCTTTTGAACCTCTCAACTGAGTTTGCCATCACCACCTCCTCAGGCAATGTATTCCAGGTTCGCACCTTCTCTCCTCCAGATGCAGATAATGCCTCCTTGTGATCGTCACCTTCCTTGGTATAAACAGATCCTAGGAGAGATATTTGTATTGTCCCCTTTTATACTTATACATGGTTATTAGATCGCCCCTCAGTCATCTTTTTTCTAGACTAAATAATTCTAATTTTGCTAATCTCTCTGGGTATTGTAAAAACTACCTACCTGTTAGTGCTTAGGCACAATTTTTTTTTGTCCCGGATATCCCTTATAATTAAATCTTTCTGTTTTCCAAAAATGCATCTCATTATACATATGTAGCTCCTCTTAGCTCCTCCCTCATTCCCTCTTCATAATATTTTCTAAGCACCTACTGCTAGCTCTTATTTCAGTAATGGAAAAATCTGTCTTCTCTAAATATTGATTTTACTAAGGAAACAAGTTATTTTTAGGGCAATGAAAGGGATAGGGATTAGGAAGAAAATAATTACACTGGAATGAAAAAAAATACATTATGGAAAGCATTTTCATATAATAAGATGTTTGAGAAATCGTTCCCAATCAAAATTTTAATTCTATATCATGTAGGCCATACAATTTTTGATACATCATATAACAATTTTTTCTATATTTCAAATACATTTTCTAGTCACTCAAACAAAAAGTGGTGCTGTAACCTTTCTAAAAATACAATAATTTGGGATTTTTTTTAAAAAAGTCTTCTTTAAAATGGTTTAATTAACAGCTATGTACTTTTTGTTTTAGGCAAGCCATTTTCGCAGACCGCTAAGTAGAAATGGTGTATTATTCATTCCTAACTCTAATTGAAAGGTTAAACTTCTGCATTCATTTTGCATTTCACATTAGCTAAAGGCTTTGTACAGATACACTATTATATTTTTTTGGCACCACATTAAAATGAAGGGGAAATGTCATCTTTTTCAATGACCAGAAAATTATTTCCTACCTGCAGCAATTAATGACTTTGCTTTTGTTGTTTTGTAATATAATACAACATTCTTCAAAAGCCCAGATCCGGACTGGGACTAATGTTAATTGCATTGAAACCACGTCATTCTGCATTGTTTAGCTTATTGACACTATAGCAAGGCTATAACCATAGCAAAAAAACAGAAACAATATTAAATAGATGACTTAGACTATTTTTAATAAGTCTATGAGTTCAGACGCCAGCATTCTAAGGAATACCAGCCTATCAAGCAAAAAGCATAAATTCAATTACCAGTCTGGGCCTGTCAATGCCAGGTTATATTACCTTCACTTATGAAGGAGTAATAAAGTGAAAACTGGGTCATGATCTGATAAGTTTATTAGGCTAATAAAGTTGACATTTTGTACTTGCTAGAATATACTCAAGAGTCTGTATAGCAAGATTGTATCTACACGTTGAAAAGCACTGCTCTTTGTAGCAGGACTCAGGCAAAGTATTGAGCATTTTGCAAATATATACAGCATTTCCATCTACTAATTATTTATAAAAAAATCCAACTACCATATGATTTACATTCATAAATTACAATAAAGCCTCTTGCATAAAATGCTTACTTTATATGATGTTCTTCTTTTAATAATTATATCATCATCAGAAATTTGACAATTAAGTTTACTATAGCAATATTAAAAAATACAGTCCAATGGGAAAAGGTGTTCAACCTTTTCCCATTGGACTGTATTTTTTAATATTGCTACAGTAAACTTAATGTACATGTGCCTTTTTAATCTATATATCTATGCATTTTTTATTTTAATGAAAACCAATCTTCTTACAATAGCTTAAAAATCACATTCAGTAGGTTTATAGACAATGTTTAACCCCTTTCTGCCAATGGACGTACTATTCCGTCCATGTGGGGTGGGCCCTACTTCCCAAGGACGGAATAGTACGTCCAGCGTGATCGGCCGCGCTCACGGGGGGAGCGAGGCCGATCGCGGCCGGGTGTCAGCTGCCTATCGCAGCTGACATCCGGCACTATGTGCCAGGAGCGGTGACGGACCGCCCCCGACACATTAACCCCCGGCACACCGCGATCAAACATGATCGCGATGTGCCGGCAGTATAGGGAAGCATCGAGCAGGGAGGGGGCTCCCTGCAGACTTCCCTGAGCTCCCCGCAGCAACGAGATGTGATCGCATTGCTGCGAGGGTCTCCTACCTCCCTCCCTGCTCCAGGCCCAGATCCAAGATGGTCACGGCATCCGGGTCCTGCAGGGTGGGAGGTGGCTTCACAGAGCCTGCTCAGAGCAGGCACTGTGAAGCCTGCAGCACTGTAAGTCAGATCGGTGATCTGACAGAGTGCTGTGCACACTGTCAGATCACCGATCTGTGATGTCCCCACCTGGGACAAAGCAAAAAAGTTTAAAAAAAAAATGTCCACACGTGTAAAAAAAAAAAAAAAAAAATTCCTAAATAATGAAAAAAAAAAATATTATTCCCATGAATTAATTTCTTTATCTAAATAAAAAAAACAAACAATAAAAGTACATATATTTTGTATCGCCACGTCCGTAATGACCCCACCTATAAAACTTTATCAGTAGTTAACCCCTTCAGTAAACACCGTAAAAAAAAAAATTAAAACGAGGCAAAAAACAACGCTTTAATATCATACCGCCGAACAAAAAGTGGAATAACACGTGACCAAAAAGACAGATATAAATAACCATGGTACCACTGAAAGCGTCATCTTGTCCTGCAAAAAACGAGCCGCCATACAGCATCATCAGCAAAAAAATAAAAAAGTTATAGTCCTCAGAATAAAGCAATGCAAAAATAATTATTTTTTCTATAAAATAGTTTTTATCGTCTAAAAGCGCCAAAACATAAAAAAAAATATAATTGAGGTATCGCTGTAATCGTACTGACCGCATAATAAAACTGCTTTATCCATTTTACCAAATGCAGAACGGTATAAACGCCTTGTTAGGGTTGGCGGAACGCACCAAATATATAATTTATTAAATGGAATTGGTGCGTTCGCAACCCGGGATCCACCGTGCAGGAAAGCACCTGTTGCTAAATAATGGCGGCTCTATATGGCGGTATATACCAACTCTGTTAGCTTCACAGAGTAACCGCGAGAGGAAAGCTCTGTGCCCTGTTAGACTTTCACAGAGGCACAGGCCAACTACCCAGATGTGAGCAGTGAGTGGTCATGCATGCATACAAAACACCTCGCCGGAGATGCCAGCATTCTAGGGGCTTATTTCAGCCGGGTCCCTGAACACACTTAAACACAATCTCCTCGCCGGAGGTGCCAGCATTCTAGGGGCTTATTTCAGCTGGGTCCCTGAACACATTCAAACACATGACCACATTGGCGCAAAGCATATAGCATAAGACGATACTAGCGCATGGCCGTGCGGTCATGCGCATTTTATATAGTTGCAGCACAGGAAGCTGCTACCGAAGTTTTTGCCCTTTCAGGACCTTCCAGAAGGACCAATGGAAAGTGCTGCAGTACCTGAGCATGTTTTGCCCTTTCAGGACCTTCCAGAAGGACCAATGGAATGCACTGCAGCACCTGAGCATGTGACCGAACATGTGGCCCTCGACCTCCAATGGGAGACCCTGCCCTGGGCATGCTCAGTGTGAGCAAACAAGGACTTAGTCCCAGAGAGGCTCGCTCGCCACAGATCAGTGCAGGGTACCATAGGAAAACCAGAAAAGGCAGTAGTGACCCTATGCACCGAATCAGCCCCAGCGAGACGCTGGGAGCGACGTCTCCGCTGAGCAGAGCCCACTGCGGCCGATGCTGAATGGGAGACCGCAACAGACAGGGATCGAGATTCCCCCTGTGCAGCAGAGGAAACTCGACTCCTAACATTACCCCCCCTCCTAGGGCCCCCCCCCCCTTGAGCCTCACTACGCTCAAAAGCTGCGATAAGCAGCGGAGCCCGAATGTGCTCCACAGGCTCCCAGGTTCTATCCTCTGGGCCGTGACCCTTCCAGTCCACCAGATAAAATTTCTTGCCACGTACCACCTTGCACCCCACAATAGCTTTCACCTCAAACTCATCCGTGGATGAACCCGATGTCCGAGCAGATGACTCGGAAAACCGGGACAAATGAACGGGCTTTAAGAGGGAAACGTGGAAAGTATCGGTGATACCAAGGCTTGGAGGAATAGCCAAACGGTAGACCACAGGGTTGACCTGTTCCAGAACCTTAAACGGGCCAATGTAGCGAGGAGCAAACTTAGTGGACTCAACTCGCAGCCTGATGTTACGGGCGGAGAGCCACACTAAGTCGCCAGGAGCAAAGACCGGAGCGGGGCGCCGGTGTGTATCAGCCGAAACCCTCATTCTCTCCTTGGAGGCCCGGATGGCATCCTGTGTGCGGTCCCAGATGTCACGTGCCTCCACCGCCCAGTCTGCCACCCTAGAATCGGTGGATGACACGGGCATGGGCACAGGGACACGCGGATGCTGGCCGTAATTAAGGAGAAAAGGAGTTTGACCAGTGGAATCGGCTACGGTGTTGTTCAGGGCAAATTCCGCCCAAGGTAGCAAAGATGCCCAGTCATCCTGCCTAGCAGAGACGAAATGTCGCAAATATGTTACCAGAGTCTGGTTGGTTCTCTCCACCAACCCATTCGTCTCGGGATGGTATGCAGAGGAGAGGTTTAACTCTATGCTGAGTAAACGGCAGAGCTCTCTCCAAAACCGAGATGCGAACTGGGGGCCCCGATCGCTGACAATCTTATCAGGCATACCATGCAAACGGAAAACGTGTTTAATGAACAACACCGCCAAGGCCCGTGCTGAGGGTAACCGAGGAAGCGGCACCAAATGCACCATCTTGGAGAAATGGTCGGTGACAACCTAATTAATGGAGCAGCCACGCGACTTGGGTAGACCCACCACAAAGTCCATCCCGACCATCTCCCAGGGCCTGTCTGCCACCGGTAGAGGTTAAAGCAACCCAGCAGGCCGTTGCCGAGGAGACCGATTCGGGGCGCAAGAAACGCATGCCTGAATATAGTCCTTGACATCTCGGGCCATATGCGGCCACCAGTATGTTCTCGCCAGAAGCTCAGATGTCCTCTTGGTCCCAAAATGCCCACCCACTCTGGAGGAGTGAGCCCAAGAGAGAACCTCCGGTCACAAGTTAGCTGGTACGAAAGTCTTGCCTGGGGGCACAGACTCTAGCGAAACCGGAGCTACAGTTCTCAGGCTCTCAGAAGGGACAATAAGCCGAGGCTCCTCCTCCTCCTCCTCCGATGACACCACGGAGCGAGAGAGAGCGTCAGCACGAACGTTCTTCTCCCCGGAGAGGAAATGGAGAGTAAAATGGAACCGGGAGAAGAACAGGGACCATCTAGCCTGGCGAGAATTCAGCCGCTGGGCCGTTTGCAGATACACCAAGTTCTTGTGGTCAGTGAAGACTTGGAAGGGAAAGCGAGCTCCGTCCAAGAGATGTCTCCACTCCGAAAAAGCCAACTTCATGGCCAGCAATTCCCTGTCCCCGATGGAATAATTCCTCTCCGCTGGTGTGAAGGTCTTGGAGAAGAAGAAGCAAGGATGCTTCCGACCTTGAGCATCCTTTTGGAAAAGGACTGCTCCAGCACCAATGGATGAGGCATCCACCTCCAAGATAAATGGCTTATCAACATCGGGGCGATGTAGGATGGGAGCGCTAGTGAAGTGTGACTTGATCGAGAGAAAGGCTTTGGAGACCTCCTCTGACCACAACTTGGGATTTGCTCCCTTCTTGGTGAGGGCAACCAAGGGAGCTACCAAAGTTGAGAAGTGTGGAATGAACTGGCGATAGTAATTAATGAACCCCATAAAGCGCTGCACCGCTTTAAGAGAATGGGGTTCCTGCCAGTCCATCACAGCCTGTAGCTTGGCAGGATCCATAGCCAAACCCTGGGCAGAGATGATATAACCAAGAAAAGGCAAGGACTCCTGCTCAAACACACACTTCTCCAACTTGGCGTAGAGGGAGTTTGCCCGTAAGAGGTCGAAGACTTTGCGAACATCTCTCCGATGGGAGTCAATATCTGGAGAGAAGATGAGAATATCATCCAGATAGACTACGACCGAGGTGGTGAGCATATCCCGGAAAATGTCGTTCACAAAGTCTTGGAAAACGGCTGGGGCATTACAGAGTCCGAAGGGCATCACCAGATATTCATAGTGCCCATCCCTGGTGTTAAAAGCCGTCTTTCATTCATCCCCCTCACGGATGCGAATAAGGTTGTAAGCACCCCGCAGATCTAACTCTGTAAATACCCTCGCTCCCCGTAGCCTATCAAACAGCTCAGATATCAGGGGTAGTGGGTAATTGTTCTTAACGGTGATGGTGATAAGACCCCTGTAGTCTATGCATGGACGTAAGTCTCCAGTCTTCTTCTGTACGAAGAAGAACCCTGCCCCTGCCGGTGACATTGACTTCCTAATGAATCCTCTTGCCAGATTCTCCTGGATGTACTGGGACATTGCCTCCGTCTCCGGGAGAGATAACGGATAGACTCGACCCCGGGGAGGCTCAGCACCAGGCAAGAGGTCAATAGGACAGTCATAGGGGCGGTGAGGCGGAAGGGTCTCCGCAGCTCTTTTGGAGAACACGTCTGCATAGGGCCAATAGTGCTTGGGGAGAGAGGAAAGATCTGCGGGTACCTGTGTAGTAGCAACCTGAACGCACTCCCTCAGACATCTACCCTCGCAAGATTTACTCCATCCCAAAATTCTCCCAGAGGACCACTCAATATGAGGAGAATGGTAGTGAAGCCATGGTATCCCCAACAGGACCTCATCAATTCCCTCAGGAATGACTAATAGGGAGATTATCTCCTGATGTGATGGAGACACAGATAGCGTGAAAGGAATGGTTTGGTGGGTAATCTGTGAAGGTAGTGTTGACCCATTTACCACTCGAACGGTTACCGGCTTGGCGAGCATCACCAAGGGTATTGCGTGACGCTGGGCAAAAGCGGAAGACATAAAGTTACTCTCTGCCCCAGAATCCACGCATAGCTCGACCATAAGAGTGGATGGGCCGATGGTAATTGTCCCCTTGAAGGACAACTTTGAGGCAAACGTCGCCTTGTCTAGTGTACCTCCTCCAACTGCCACTAGACACTGACGTTTCCCCGACCGCTGAGGACCCTTGGAGGCAAGGTGTCCTGACTGCTGGCAAATATGACGGACCTTATGTGCACGGGCAGACTGAGACTTGGATCCCGCTCGTGTCACCTCTAAGGCCTCATGTGACTCGGATGCCTGGACTGGAGATTCCAAAGGTTTGGCGAAGGTGGGAGCCAGCCGAAACCTCTGCCTACACTGGGCTCGCTCCAACCTCCGCTCGTTAAAACGGAGGTCAATACGAGTAGATACGGCTATGAGCTCCTCCAGTGTGGCGGGAATCTCCCTAGTGGCCAAAGCGTCCTTCACATGGTCAGCCAGCCCCCTCCAAAATACGGGAATGAGGGTTTTATCTGGCCATTCCAACTCAGACGCTAATGTCCGGAAGTGAACAGCAAAATGGCTGACCATGGTTGAACCCTGTGTCAAAGCCAGCAGTTGGAGCGCTGTATCATGGGTGACTTGAGGTCCTAAAAAGACCTGTTTCAGAGTGTCCAGAAACCTAGGAACACTCCGCACCACATGATTGTTGCGCTCCCACAGCGGCGTAGCCCACTCCAACGCTCTGTCCGACAGGAGAGAAATTATGAATCCCACCTTTGCCCGCTCAGTAGGGAAACGTGCAGCCAGAAGCTCGAGGTGTATACCACATTGGCTCATGAAACCCCTACAGGACTTACTGTCCCCAGAGTATCTCTCAGGCAAAGGAAGGTGAGATAGGGTCGGAACAGAGGTGGCAGTGGGTAAAGCTGCTGCAGCCACGCTAGCAGCCTGAACAGCTATTGCGGTAACATCCACAGCCGAGGTTGCACGCTCAAGAGACGCCAACCGGCCCTCCAGCAGCTGGATGTACCCCTGCAATCGCTGTTCATCCGCCATTACTTAGCCAGATCCTGGCGCTAGTATACTGTTAGGGTTGGCGGAACGCACCAAATATATAATTTATTAAATGGAATTGGTGCGTTCACAACCCGGGATCCACCGTGCAGGAAAGCACCTGCTGCTAAATAATGGTGGCTCTATATGGCGGTATATACCAACTCTGTTAGCTTCACAGAGTAACCGCGAGAGGAAAGCTCTGTGCCCTGTTAGACTTTCACAGAGGCACAGGCCAACTACCCAGATGTGAGCAGTGAGTGGTCATGCATGCATACAAAACTCCTCGCCGGAGATGCCAGCATTCTAGGGGCTTATTTCAGCCGGGTCCCTGAACACACTTAAACACAATCTCCTCGCCGGAGGTGCCAGCATTCTAGGGGCTTATTTCAGCCGGGTCCCTGAACACATTCAAACACATGACCACATTGGCGCAAAGCATATAGCATAAGACGATACTAGCGCATGGCCGTGCGGTCATGCGCAGTTTATATAGTTGCAGCACAGGAAGCTACTACCGAAGTTTTTGCCCTTTCAGGACCTTCCAGAAGGACCAATGGAAAGTGCTGCAGTACCTGAGCATGTTTTGCCCTTTCAGGACCTTCCAGAAGGACCAATGGAATGCACTGCAGCACCTGAGCATGTGACCGAACATGTGGCCCTCGACCTCCAATGGGAGACCCTGCCCTGGGCATGCTCAGTGTGAGCAAACAAGGACTTAGTCCCAGAGAGGCTCGCTCGCCGCAGATCAGTGCAGGGTACCATAGGAAAGCCAGAAAAGGCAGTAGTGACCATATGCACCGAATCAGCCCCAGCAAGATGCTGGGAGCGACGTCTCCGCTGAGCAGAGCCCACTGCGGCCGATACCGAATGGGATACCGCAGCAGACACGGATCGAGATTCCCCCTGTGCAGCAGAGGAAACTCGACTCCTAACACGCCTCCCCCAAAAGAAATTCATGAATAGCTGTTTTTTGGTCATTCTGCCTCACAAAAATCGGAATAAATAGCGATCAAAAAATGTCACATGACCGAATATGTTACCAATAAAAACGTCAACTCGTCCCGCAAAAAACAAGACCTCACATGACTCTGTGGACCAAAATATGGAAAAATTATAGCTCTTAAAATGTGGTAACGCAAAAAATATTTTTTGCAATAAAAAGCGACTTTTAGTGTGTGACGGCTGCCAATCATAAAAATCCGCTAAAAAACCCGCTATAAAAGTAAATCAAACCCCCCTTCATCACCCCCTTAGTTAGGGAAAAATTAAAAAATGTAAAAAATGCATTTATTTCCATTCTCCTATTAGGGTTAGGGTTAGGGTTAGGGCTAGGGTTAGGGTTAGGGTTAGGGCTAGGGTTAGGGCTAGGGTTAGGGTTAGGGCTAGGGTTAGGGTTAGGGCTAGGGTTAGGGTTAGGGCTAGGGTTAGGGCTAGGGTTAGGGTTAGGGCTAGGGTTAGGGTTGGGGCTAGGGTTAGGGCTAGGGTTAGGGTTAGGGCTAGGGTTAGGGCTAGGGTTAGGGTTGGGGCTAGGGTTAGGGTTAGGGCTAGGGTTGGGGCTAGGGTTAAGGCTACAGTTAGGGTTGGTGCTAAAGTTAGGGTTAGGGTTTGGATTACATTTACGGTTGGGAATAGGGTTGGGATTAGGGTTAGGGGTGTGTCTGGGTTAGAGGTGTGGTTAGGGTTACCGTTGGGATTAGGGTTAGGGATGTGTTTGGATTAGAGTTTCAGTTATATTTGGGGGGGTTTCCACTGTTTAGGCACATCAGGGGCTCTCCAAAAGCGACATGGCGTCCGATCTCAATTCCAGCCAATTCTGCGTTGAAAAAGTAAAACAGTGCTCCTTCCCTTCCGAGCTCTCCCGTGTGCCCAAACAGGGGTTTACCCCAACATATGGGGTATCAGCGTACTCAGGACAAATAGGACAACAACTTTTGGGGTCTAATTTCTCCTGTTACCCTTGGGAAAATACAAAACTGGGGGCTAAAAAATAATTTTTGTGGGAAAAAAAAGGATTTTTTATTTTCACGGCTCTGCGATATAAACTATAGTGAAACACTTGGGGGTTCAAAGCTCTCACATCATATCTAGATGAGTTCCTTAGGGGGTCTACTTTCCAAAATGGTGTCACTTGTGGGGGGTTTCTACTGTTTAGGTACATTGGGGCTCTGCAAACGCAATGTGACGCCTGCAGACCATTCCATCTAAATCTGCATTCCAAATGGCGCTCCTTCCTTTCCGAGCCCTCCCATGTGCCCAAACGGTGGTTCCCCCCACATATGGAGTAACAGCGCACTCAGGACAAATTGGACAACAACTTTTGGGGTCCAATTTCTCCTGTTACCCTCGGGAAAATACAAAACTGGGGGCTAAAAAATAATTTTTGCGGGAAAAAAATTTTGTTTTATTTTTACGGCTCTGCATTATAAACTTCTGTGAAGCCCTTGGTGGGTCAAAGTGCTCACCACACATCTAGGTAAGTTCCTTAGGGGGTCTACTTTCCAAAATGGTGTCACTTGTGGGGGGTTTCAATGTTTAGGCACATCAGTGGCTCGCCAAATGCAACATGGCGTCCCATCTCAATTCCTGTCAATTTTGCATTGAAAAGTCAAACGGCGCTCCTTCCCTTCCGAGCTCTCCCACGCGCCCAAACAGTGGTTTACCCCCACATTTGGGGTATCAGCGTACTCAGGACAAATTGTACAACAACTTTTGGTGTCCAATTTCTCCTGTTACCCTTGGTAAAATAAAACAAATTGGAGCTGAAATAAATTTTTGTGAAAAAAAGTTAAATGTTCATTTTTATTTAAACATTCGAAAAATTCCTGTGAAACCCCTGAAGGGTTAATAAACTTCTTGAATGTGGTTTTGAGCACCTTGAGGGGTGCAGTTTTTAGAATGATGTCACACTTGGGTATTTTCTATCATATAGACCCCTCAAAATGACTTCAAATGAGATGTGGTCCCTAAAAAAAAATGGTGTTGTAAAAATGAGAAATTGCTGGTCAACTTTTAACCCTTATAACTCCCTAACGAAAAAAACATTTGGTTCCAAAATTGTGCTGATGTAAAGTAGACATGTGGGAAATGTTACTTATTAAGTATTTTGTGTGACATATCTCTGTGATTTAATTGCATAAAAATTCAAAGTTGAAAAATTGCGAAATTTTCAAAATTTTTGCCAAATTTCCGTTTTTTTCACAAATAAACGCAGGTAATATCAAAGAAATTTTACAACTATCATGAAGTACAATATGTCTCAAGAAAACACCGGGATCCGTTGAAGCGTTCCAGAGTTATAACCTCTTAAAGGGACAGTGGTCAGAATTGTAAAAATTGGCCCGGTCCATAACGTGCAAACCACCCTTGGGGGTAAAAGGGTTAAAGTGTTAAAATCTGCATGTTTAAAATGACTGGAAATGTAATCAGATAAATAGGAAATTGACAAATACATGTAAAGCATTTATTAATCACCATTATTGCATCAAAATCATGAAATAATTAAAATATACTTAGATAAAAATAATTAAACAGCAAAGAAAGCACATTTTCTATAACCACATAGATTGCAGAAGCACCCACCCTCTCATCAACCCATTGGGGACCCACTCTACAGTTGTATTTCATGTGTTACACCCGCAAGTGGCGCACGTAGTTCCTGGGAAGAGGTGTAGCTAAATGGCTACCTAGTGTTCACTGGAGCTCCTGATGGTGGAGACAGTCTGGGCTGAAGGTAGCTGCCTGGTACCACTCCTAGTTAGAACCTGGTAATGCAGCTGATGATCCCAGAGGTCAGGTTCCCTGACACTGATTACGGACTAGGACTCGGTTTAGACTAGTAAATTCTGGCTCCTCTCCATAAACGTTTCTAACATGGATTCGAGATACTTTCAGATTGGGCTGATTTGGAAATTGGATTTAGCAGACAGGATAGAATTGGCAAGGCGATGAAATCTCAGGCACTGGCCTCACATGCATCAGGGAAACAGGTTCAGGCCTTGGCCACACATGGACCAGGGAAGCAGGTTCAGGCTGTGTCCCCACATAGACAAGGGGATCAGGTTCTGACACTGGCAGCACATGGACAAGGGGAACAGGTTCAGGCTGTGACCGCATACATACAATGGGAGCAGGTTTAGTCACTGGCCCCACACAGACCAAGCATTCAGGTTCAGGATGCTTGCCGCACATGGACCAGGGGTTTGAGTTCAGGACGCTGGCCACACTGTCACCAGGCATTTGGGTTCAGGACACTGGTCACACCAAGCTCAGACTAATGAATGTTGCTGCTTTGGCCACTCCCTAAGAGGGAGGGTATCTTATGTAAGGCATGACTCCCAGCATTTGGCTGGGAGCCATCTTGCAGGTGTACTAATAATAATAATTCCCTTTCAGCTACAGCCTGAGGGTATTTCACAATTTGTGTACTTTGACCCTATAAAAGCAGGGGATCGCCTGCGCACAAGATGCACCACCGGAAACTGCAGCATGCATCACAGCAGAGGATAGGAAGCATGCCAGGAACCATGCCACAAGGGCGGGTGGTGAGTATACCAGGGTCCCTGCATGGTTTGGGAAGGAGTTTTGCACGTGGGATGGTAGTGGCGTTACATCACAGGCATACTATTGTTCAGATCTGATTGCTCATGTAAGTACTTCCACTGTACCTTATGAACCAAGAACAGAACTTTGGCAACAATTCTGTCCTTATCTAATAGCCGATATCAGAGTAATCTCTGATGTTCATCAATCAATTCATTTGTGTTCTTAATTCTAAGCTTCAAAACTGGAAATAATACTTCTTTGATCACATGACACTGTTGTTCTGCAGCACCATCTTTACCAATGCCATACACTTTATGAATGGTCAGCCTAAGATTGATTAAAGGTTCTAAGGGCAGTCTTAGGTATGCTATCTGTGATCAAAAGGTAAAAATAAAAATTAGAAAAAAGTTCAATTTATTTTTATTGTAAAATAGGTTGTTAGGGCTAGCGGAACACACCACGTAAAAGTAAGATGTTATTAGGTGCGTTCGCAGTCCGAGGTCCACCATGCAGATGAGAACCTGCTTTTAGCAAATGGCAGAGCTATATGGCGGTAGAAGCGAACCCTCTTAAGTCACCGAACTCAGTCCCAATACTCGGGATTTGAGTCCGTCTAGACTACTTGCGCTCGGCACCGCTACTAGGTGTAAGAGGTAAACTGGAATGATAATTTTGAGCACGAGAGTGCGAGCTGTGCTGTACTGGCGTACGCCACTAACCACCCAGACTTGAGCTCAAGAAGTGCTCTAATGGTGCACGGCACCGTACTAGCAGTTACAGCAGTAGACGCTGTTTTGTGTGTTAATGGTGTGAGTTGAGCCGGGCGCTAGATAGCAGCCATACACCTTACGCGAACAGTCATACACAAGGGATGTTTTTTTTTAAGGAATGACTTGCACTCATCAACACACACACGATTACAAATGTACACTAGCGCATGGCCGTGCGGTCTTTTATAGCTGCAGAATTTACAGGACCTTCCCAGAAGGACCAATGGGAGGCAGCCACAGAAGTTGAGCACCTTCAGGACCTTCCTGGAGGACCAATGGAATCTGCTGCAGTATCTGAACATGTGACCCTCAATCTCCAATGGGAGATCTTTTCCTGGGCATGCTCAGAAGAGGAAATGCAGGACTTAGTCTCAAAAGCATCTGCTTGCCACTGCCCAGCATTGGTCTCAATGGCAGAAGGTGGAAAAGCAACAATAACGCTTTCCACAGAGTGAAACTTAGCAAGATGCTGGGACCGACGTCTCCGCTGAGCAGGCTCAACTGCGGCAGAAGAAGAATGGGGGACCGAAGCGGAGATGGCCCAAGATTCCCCCTGTGCAGAGGCGGGAACTCGACCCCCAACACAGGTATGAAAAACATCCAACTAATATATACACATTTGCTATCACAATATTGAAAAAATAAGCAAATAGAAAAATGGCTCATTACATTATTTAAAGGGCATCCAACAGCTGATACATGCTGCCACAAGCAGCATTTATCACACACTGGCTGTATGATTTCATTCATACAAATTTGACATTTAAATGCTGCGACACTTAAAAAAAAATCAGATATTAAAAGCCACAGGGGGCCGAGTCGCATTGGTGACTAGTTGGAAAGGCGGGTCCACAGTTAATTTTCCACACTCACTCCCCTAGAGTGACGGGTATCTTCCTGCATGCATGTACAGAGAGAGACCTGTCACACAAGGGAAGCAGGCATGGAGAAGCCACTGGGGACCCATCTGGATTTCACCATTCCTCTTCATTCCGTGAAATAATTTACTGTGAGTTTTTCATTGGTGTGCACCATGACTGCTGGATTTTCATCAGCCACAATCCACACTTTTTGGCCTGCATTCATGATTTAGGTGGCAGATGACCAATTTGCCTGCCTAATATTGGAGTCCGATACCACCAATCCGTTTGGCCTTTGCTGCGTTCCTATGTCATTTCTTCTTACAGCAGTCATTTTCCTGGTTGCTTACAGCAATATCCTATGATACTGATCCTAGTTCTAGACTATCACTAATATTAGCCAAATAAGTGTGTTGAATAGGGTGTTCTAGATTAGGTCTAGGCTCTTTGACACTTTTTCTCCTAGCTGTCCTTCTAATTTTTAAACAGCTATTTACCTCTTTTTCTTGATCTTAGGCTGCTTTCACACATCAGGTTTTTGGTTTAAGGCACAATCCGGCAGTTTCAGGTACAATCTGGATCAGTTTTTTTCTGATGCCTGATCCGTTTTTTCCCCATAGAGTTGTATTACTGCTGGATTGTGCCTGAAGGACATGTGTTTCATCCGTTTGGTGCCGGATCCTTCCCTTCAGGCTTTTTTGCCGGATACACAAAACGTCTCCTGCAACGTTTTTTGTGTCCGGCGAAAAAGCCTGAAGGGACGTTTCCGGCTATAAACGCATGGAACTGATGTGTGAAAGAACATTTCCGACGACTGAATCCGTTTTTAACACACTGAGCATGCCCAGAAGCTTTGTTTTTGATTCTAGCATGGAGAAATCTCTCTCTCTCTCTCTCCATGCCCAGAAACTCACAAAACATGTGCAGTACATAGAGCCGGATCCAGCTAAAAAATGGATCCGGTGCATCAGTTTGCATCCGTTTTTTCACTATTTACACCGGATCCGTTTTTTAGCAAATTTGCCGGATTGTGCCTGAAACCAAAAACCTGATGTGTGAAAGCAGCCTTACCAATCTCTACCAATTTCCATTTTACTGGCTCCAGCCAGACCATGATCACTGGGCTCAAAACTCCTCTCCAGGTTTGCAATGCTCCAGAGTGCTGCAAACTGCATATTTAGACCCATGAACAGGGCTTGTAATTATTCTGCAAGCTGACATGCAGTGCAGACATATTCACCCTCAAATGACTGTTCGTGGAATGCATATATCTTTTAAATTAAAAACTTTGCAGCCTTGTGCATGGATTATATATTTAACTGGGCATGAGCAGTACAGAGAATATCTGAAAAAGGATGTAAAAACAAATAAACACAATCAAGTTACCTTAGTTTCCTATGCTTTTGTATTGAACTATGATACTGTGCTTAATTAGGCACTTAAATACAGTCCTCACTTCACTCAGACATGACTAGGCTTTCATATCTGGATTTTTTTTTATATTACAATGCTTTTATTTTCAATACGATATGTTCTGTCTTCAAGAGCCATAAATTATTTCGGCAGACTGAAAACTGCAAACTGAATATCATGTTTTAGGGATGTTCTTAGTTCAAACATTGCTCTTAGGGAGCTTTTTGTGGCCGAATTATTAGAGCTAGAGAGCAAAACAGAAGATATAATACGCTTCTTCTCAAGGGTGATATGTGGGAACTGAAGCAGACCAGCAGAAGTAATAGTCACTTACAGAAAATCCAGAAGAGGAGTCTAGGTGTTAGACATTAAGTGTGTTAGGTACTAGAGTAAAGCTACTGTTAGGTAATTTTGGTGCTTTTTGAGTGTTTTTGTTAGCATGACAAAATTCAGCCATATCAGGACTGGTCTCTCTTTGCTGTGCCTGTATTGCTCAAGGATATAGATTTATTCTACAATTATGTTTTTTCTTTATTTTAACTGGTGAGTGCAATTAGCAGCATAGACGCAATAGAGCTTCTCAGATTAGCATCCTACTCCATTTGTTTCTGGTCCTCCTAAGGT
Source organism: Ranitomeya imitator (assembly GCF_032444005.1). NCBI lineage: Eukaryota > Metazoa > Chordata > Amphibia > Anura > Dendrobatidae > Ranitomeya > Ranitomeya imitator. The sequence goes on from NC_091284.1 coordinate 593,319,878, forward strand.
GTAAAATTTACTATAATAAATGACAGGTAGTTCCTAAAATTAAAAATGTTATAAGCCCCAGAATGACAACAGGCAAATAAATATTTTGGTGCTGGCTTTATCTTCAGGATAATAAGTAACTTCTAGAGATGATATAATCCATCCTCTGGGAATCAACTTTGAGTTTTTATTTGTGCAGATCTTGATAAAAAAATACATGGCTTTATTTCACATATTACTGAAGATTGCATTAGCCATTGCATGTATATACAGGAGTAGAAAGTAGAGATGAGTCAATTGTTTGAAATTTGAATTTTCCAGCTTTTGCGGAACTTTAGCATAAAATTGATTTGCCACAAATAATTTCACTGTGAATCTCAGTGCTGAAAAGCCACTAATTGGCCTGAAAATTTGTGAATAACGCTTCAAAGTATCATAGGATTATTTTTAACAATGTTTAAACTCTGACATGCAAACACAGCCTTAGGCCGGCCTCACACTAAAAATACGGTCCGTTATTTACGGCCGCAATATGCAGAAAAGTCCCTAAAATAATGATCCGTATGTCATCCGTAGGCAGGGTGTGTCAGCGTATTTTGCGCATGGCATCCTCCGTATGTAATCCTTATGGCATCCGTACTGTGAGATTTTCTCGCAGGCTTTCAAAACCGACATACGGACATACAATGGATCCATGGGCTCAAATAATCGTAAAAACATACTGTATATACTGTCAATATATATATATATATATATATATATATATATATATATATATATCTATATATGTCAGTGAGACACATATATATATATATATATATATATATATATATATATATATATACAGTATATATATTAATATATCATACAGCGCTAGATAGCTTAAAAGCCGGTAATTCAATTGCCGGCTTTTCCTATCTCCTTCACAAACCCGACAGGATATGAGACATGGTTTACATACAGTAAACCATCTCATATCCCTTTATCTTTTGTATATTCCACACTACTAATGTTAGTAGTGTGTATGTGCAAAATTTGGGCGCTCTAGCTATTAAATTTAAGGGTTAAATCGCGGAAAAAATTGGCGTGGGCTCCCGCGCAATTTTCTCCACCTGGAGAGGGTCCATGGTTATTGCCCCCCCCCCCCCCCCCTGGCTAAAAACATCTGCCCCAAGCCACCCCAGAAAAGGCACATCTGGAAGATGTGCCTATTCTGGCACTTGGCCACTCTCTTCCAATTCCCGTGTAGTGGTGGGATATGGGGTAATGAAGGGTTAATGTCACCTTGCTATTGTAAGGTGACATTAAGCCAGATTAATAATGGGGAGGCGTCAATTATGACACCTATCCATTATTAATCCAATAGTATGAAATGGTTAATAAAACACACACATATTATTACAAAGTATTGTAATGAAATAAATACACAGGTTGTTGTAATATTTTATTATACTGCTAATCCACCTGAAGACCCTTGTCACCTGGAACAAATGTAAAAAAACAAACAACATTATTCCATACGTTCCGATGATCAGTCTCATCCCACGCTGTAAATTTATCTGAAAGGGTTAACTAATTTTACAAGCAGAAGCCTGCTAATGCAGCCGCCCCTGCCTGTAATAACCCGGCAAATGAATGGAATGTAGGTGAATGACCTGTAGTTACCTCGAGTTGCGGTGATGCGCCCTCTGCTGGATGTCCTCATATGAACTCGAGCCTGGGAAAATATTCTGAAAAATATTACAACAACCCGTGTATTTATTTCATTAAAATACTTTGTAATAATGTGTGTGTGTTTTTTAACCATTTCATACAATTGGATTAATAATGGATAGGTGTCATAATTGATGTTAGGGCTAGCGGAACGCACCGAGAAAATAGAGATGTTTATTATAAATGGTGCGTTCACAGCCCGGGGTCCACCGTTCAGGAGGAACCTGCTGCTAGCGAATGGCGGCACTGTTAGGCGGTACACGCTAGCTCTGTTACTCCACAGAGCAGCCGTGAAAGGGAAGCACTGCACCCTGTTAGCCTCAAAGGAGCACAAGTTTACTGCCAAGCTGATAGCAGTTAGTGGTTATGCAACATGCAATCTCCTCACCGGAGAAGCCGGTATTCTAGGGGCTTATTTCAGCCGGGTCCCTGATCACACTCATACAATCTCCTCACCAGAGGTGCCGGTATTCTAGGGGCTTATTTCAGCCGGGTCCCTGAACACACTCATACATAACCACACTGGCGCAAAGCACATATATGAATTGATACTAGCGCATGGCCATGCGGCCATGTGAGCCTTAAATAGTTGCAGCACGTTTAGGACCTTTCAAAGAAGGACCAATGGAGAGCTGCAGTACCTGAGCATGTGACCCCAGATCTCCACTGAGAGATCTTGCCCTGAGCATGCTCAGAGTGCAAAGCAGGATTTAGTCCTAGCACCTACAAGGACCTTAGCTGCAGTATCTGATCATGTGACCCTCGATCTCCACTGAGAGATCTTACTCTAGGCATGCTCAGAATGTGAAAAGCAGGACTTAGCCCCAGAAACGTCTGCTCGCCGCTGCCCAGCACTGACTTCAATGGCAGAAGCAGGAAATGCAGTAGTAACTCTTACTTTCACTGGGATAGAACCCATGTTTCCCACTCCCTAGTCCAAGAGATTAATCACTCAGCCATCAGCTGAACTAAATTTACTTTCACTGGGATAGAACCCATGTTTCCCACTCCCTAGTCCAAGAGCTTAACCACTCAGCCATCAGCTGAACTAAATTTACTTTCACTTGGATAGAACCCATGTTTCCCACTCCCTAGTCCAAGAGCTTAACCACTCAGCCATCAGCTGAACTAAAAAAAAGTAGTAACTCTTAGCACAGAGTCAGACTGAATGAGACGCTGTGATTGACGTCTCCGCTGAGCAGGCTCCACTGCGGCAGGAGAAGAATGGGAGACCGCAGCGGAGATGGCCCAAGATTCCCCCTGTGCAGAGGCAGGAACTCGACCCCTAACAATTGACGCCTCCCCATTATTAATCTGGCTTAATGTCACCTTACAATAGCAAGGTGACATTAACCCTTCATTACCCCATATCCCACAGCTAGTGGCCAAGTGCCAGAATAGGCGCATCTTCCAAATGTGCCTTTTCTGGGGTGGCTGGGGGCAGATGTTTTTAGCCAGGGGGGCCAATAACCATGGACCCTCTCCAGGCTATTAATATCTGCCCTCAGTCACTGGCTTTACCACTCTGGCGGAGAAAATTGCGCAGGAGCCCACGCCAATTTTTTCCGCGATTTAACCCTTAAATTTAATAGCTAGAGCGCCCAAATTTTGCACATGCACACTACTAACATTAGTAGTGTGGGATATGAAAAAAAAAAGGGATATGAGATGGATTACTGTATGCAAACCATGTCTCATATCATGTCGGGTTTGGGAAGGAGATAGCAAAAGTAGGCAATTGAATTACCGGCTTTTAAGCTATTTAGCGCTGCATTAAATATAAATATATATATACAGTGGGGCAAAAAAGTATTTAGTCAGTCAGCAATAGTGCAAGTTCCACCACTTAAAAAGATGAGAGGCGTCTGTAATTTACATCATAGGTAGACCTCAACTATGGGAGACAAACTGAGAAAAAAAAATCCAGAAAATCACATTGTCTGTTTTTTTAGCATTTTTTTTAGCATATTATGGTGGAAAATAAGTATTTGGTCAGAAACAAACAATCAAGATTTCTGGCTCTCACAGACCTGTAACTTCTTCTTTAAGAGTCTCCTCTTTCCTCCACTCATTACCTGTAGTAATGGCACCTGTTTAAACTTGTTATCAGGATAAAAAGACACCTGTGCACACCCTCAAACAGTCTGACTCCAAACTCCACTATGGTGAAGACCAAAGAGCTGTCAAAGGACACCAGAAACAAAATTGTAGCCCTGCACCAGGCTGGGAAGACTGAATCTGCAATAGCCAACCAGCTTGGAGTGAAGAAATCAACAGTGGGAGCAATAATTAGAAAATGGAAGACATACAAGACCACTGATAATCTCCCTCGATCTGGGGCTCCACGCAAAATCCCACCCCGTGGGGTCAGAATGATCACAAGAACGGTGAGCAAAAATCCCAGAACCACGCGGGGGGACCTAGTGAACGAACTGCAGAGAGCTGGGACCAATGTAACAAGGCCTACCATAAGTAACACACTACGCCACCATGGACTCAGATCCTGCAGTGCAAGACGTGTCCCACTGCTTAAGCCTGTACATGTCCGGGCCCGTCTGAAGTTTGCTAGAGAGCATTTGGATGATCCAGAGGAGTTTTGGGAGAATGTCCTATGGTCTGATGAAATCAAACTGGAACTGTTTGGTAGAAACACAACTTGTCGTGTTTGGAGGAAAAAGAATACTGAGTTGCATCCATCAAACATCATACCTACTGTAAAGCATGGTGGTGGAAACATCATGCTTTGGGGCTGTTTCTCTGCAAAGGGGCCAGGACGACTGATCCGGGTACATGAAAGAATGAATGGGGCCATGTATCGTGAGATTTTGAGTGCAAACCTCCTTCCATCAGCAAGGGCATTGAAGATGAAACGTGGCTGGGTCTTTCAACATGACAATGATCCAAAACACACCGCCAGGGCAACGAAGGAGTGGCTTCGTAAGAAGCATTTCAAGGTCCTGGAGTGGCCTAGCCAGTCTCCAGATCTCAACCCTATAGAAAACCTTTGGAGGGAGTTGAAAGTCCGTGTTGCCAAGCGAAAAGCCAAAAACATCACTGCTCTAGAGGAGATCTGCATGGAGGAATGGGCCAACATACCAACAACAGTGTGTGGCAACCTTGTGAAGACTTACAGAAAACGTTTGACCTCTGTCATTGCCAACAAAGGATATATTACAAAGTATTGAGATGAAATTTTGTTTCTGACCAAATACTTATTTTCCACCATAATATGCAAATAAAATGTTAAAAAAACAGACAATGTGATTTTCTGGATTTTTTTTTCTCAGTTTGTCTCCCATAGTTGAGGTCTACCTATGATGTAAATTACAGACGCCTCTCATCTTTTTAAGTGGTGGAACTTGCACTATTGCTGACTGACTAAATACTTTTTTGCCCCACTGTATATGTATATATACCTATTCTATGTGTATATATCTCCTCTAATCTAACCTATCAGAGTGATTTTACTGTACACTGTGCTGAATTACCGGCTTTTCAAAGGACACCCGTGCATAAAAATCGAACAGCAATACGGATGTCATACGGATGTTGTGATAAAAAAAATCGCATGACACTTGCATGACACTCGCATGACAATCGCATACGTTACATCCGTTTTTTTGGTCCAGAAATCTGACCTTTTTTTCTCTCAAGTAGAAAGGAGCCCGAAGACTTTGCCTCACAACCTGTGAACTTGACACAATAACATCCCACCTCATTCCAAACATTACTACAGTCTTCATCACAAGCCTAAACTGCCTCTTCAACCTGTCACTAGCAACTGGTGTTTTCCATCCTGATTGAAACATACCTCAATCACACCCATCCTCAAAAGCCCACCCTTGACCCATCCTCTGTGAATAGCTATCACCCCATATCATTTCTACCCAATGCCCTCAAACTACTGGTACAACACATCCATTTGAACTGTCCTCCCACCTCTCCTCTTGCTCCCTCTTTGACCGCTTACAATTTGGCTTCAGACCCCACCATTTGACTGAAACTGCCCTAACTAAAGTCAGCAACAACATACCAAGCGCCAAATGAAAGTAACGCGAGTTTGTCTTTCTCCTTTTGCTGGACCTGGCATCTGCCTTTGACACAGTGGACCATTCCCTCTTACTTAGTAACGAAAAAGAAAATCCAGCTCACCATAGTAACAGTTCAACTCGGAGCACGGAAACGCTGTGTCAAGGCGTGGGGAATCCAAAAAGCAAAAAAAGGAATATCCAGCTCAACGAGACAGTGAAAAGTATAAACTTGGTACTTTATTCACTTCATGTAGAAGCAGAGGATAAAAACATCAGCACAATAAGGATAAGAACACTATCTATCTACGCGTTTCAGGTGGCAAAGCACCCTTAATCATGATATCTAGTGTCTAGCCTGTTCCGTGCTTTTATGTAAGAATCCATTGAACACACCGGTGCAATGGTCAGGTGGAAAAGTAATCCACTGAGAATGAAAACACCTGGTGGTAAATGTGAACCAGCAATTGGCCACATGAAACAAAAAGTTCACGGAATAGGCAGAAATAGAAAAAAGAAACACATATGTACCAAAACGCATAAAAATGCATATCCTCCACCTATGAGACCTATTGTTTCAGGTATTGGGTCCCTGGGTGAGAGACTGGGGGAGTGGCTTGACCAGCTCCTTCAGCCTCTCGTCCGGAGAACACCTGGCTATCTGAGTGATAGTACAGATGTACTTAATGTTATGAAAGATCTTATATGGCAGACTGACTTCTCATGGATCACCTCAGATGTTGTCTCATTATACACGTCCATACCTCCTGAAATAGCACTTTATGCATTGAAATTTCACATGGAAAAATACAGTGATTTTCCCTCAGATCTCCAAACCTATGTAATAGAAGTTACTCAATTCCTCATCACTACTAATTTTTTTTGCTTTAATCAAACCTATTATATGCAAATCAGTGGTGTTTCAATGGGGGCCAAGTACTCACCTTCTCTTGCCAATTTGGTTATGAGTTGGTGGGAGGAGTCTTATATTTACAATGTGGAGAATCCATTTAGGGATCACATATTTTGGTACGGTAGATATATCGATGATATGATATTAATTTGGAATTCCGATGTATCTACCGTGCACAGACTAATTGATTATTTCAACAATAATCCCTTTAATCTCAGTTTTACTGCTCGTCAAGAACATACATGCATAGAGTTTTTGGATTTAAAACTTAAAGGTGTGAATAATTTTCCTGTAGTCACATCTACATTCAGAAAAACTACAGCGGGGAACACAATCTTGAGGGCAAACAGCCATCATCCAAAACACACAATTAAAAGTATACCTGTAGGTGAAATGACCAGAGCAAAACGTAATTGCAGTATTCAGGAGGACTATTCTAAAGAAGTCGAGGACATTAAAGATAGACTCACACAGAGAGGTTATAGCCAATGGTGCCTACAAAGGGCAGAAAAAATAGTTGACAAAAAACCTCGGTTCAAATCCCCACAAACGAAAACAACATCTTCCATCAATCCTATTACTTTGGTTTTTCAATACAGCAATCAATTTGCTTCTATAAGCAAATTAATTAGAAATAATTTAACTATCTTAAGAGAAGATCCTGACATCGCTGCTGTACTTAAACATGGATGTAGAATCGTATCTAGAAAAGCACCATCTTTAGGTAATAGTCTCTCCCCTAGTTCCCTCAATATCCCTCATGTGCAATCCTCTAATTGGCTCAGTGTAAAGGGCTTTCACAAATGTGGTGCTGCAGTATGCAAAACCTGCAAATTTGCACAGAAGCGTTCCGATTTTACGGACGCAAATGATCAAAACACATATCAAATAAAAACATTCCTCAATTGTAATACCAATAACGTAGTTTATATAATGGAATGTACGACATGTCATCTTAAATACGTTGGTAGCACCATACGCCCACTAAAAACTAGAATACGTGAGCATATTTATGATATAGATAATGCCAATACTCACAGAAATATATCCCAGGTGTCACAACATTTTATTAATTTTCATCAATCCAATCTTGATTCCCTCAAAGTCTATGCAATTGAAAAAACACATAGACCCTTCAGAGGAGGGGACACTGAAGTGACCCTGAGAAACAGAGAAACATGGTGGATATTCAAATTGGGAACCAGAACACCTAATGGTCTCAATAAGAGAAAAAACATCATGCTTTTTTATTAGTTACATCACTTCTTACATTTACCTTATCCCCTTGAATGTCTTCTCTTTATTGGCACATCATGTGTTCTCGTGCTGGCCCGATCATGTATGACGTTGCACTGCCCAGCATACACGACTACCCAGTTTTTTTTTTTTTTTTTTTTTTCCCCCTTTTTTTTTTTTTTTTGCATAGGTTATCGCTCTTGGGATGTACTCCAATAAATAAATATTTAGTAGCGCTACAGTCTGCAGGTTTTTCACCCTTCTCATGTAACTATTTGTCCATTGCTCCTGAAGGGTATCTGAGTTATTGTATGTATACATCGGAGCCTGCGAACTCTTTAGTTAGAAGACTATCCTATTGTATTGCATTGTCTTATTCGTTATGTCACTCTTATGCTTACGTCATGTTTATAGGTATATACTTTTTATAGTCATTTAGTTTCTCTGTTCACCAACCATATCATATTTGTGTTTGCATATATGCGTCTCAGATTTGTGTTTGTATATTATTTTTACAGGTTTTGGACTAGTTAATTATTTCGAGAAATTTGTTAGTTTAAAAATATATATATATATATTTTTTTTTTCACCCTTTTCTCTTGTGATGGCATCTCCTAACACTGACTAAGGTGACATGCATGCTGATCATCCAATGAAGTCTTCCTCTTCGGATTCCGCTCAAGTTCTGCTTTTTTCCATCTCAAGAAAAATTTACCATCATGCAGTTTGCGTATTTATGCATTTTGGACATTTGTCGTTGCATAAGATCATTATTGTTACATTATTTAGTGACAAGATTTGTTGTGTTCCATATATTCTTGTATTATGTTCAGTTAAAGTACATATGTGTTTCTTTTTTTCTATTTCTGCCTATTCCGTGAACTTTTTGTTTCATGTGGCCAATTGCTGGTTCACATTTACCACCAGGTGTTTTCATTCTCAGTGGATTACTTTTCCACCTGACCATTGCACCGGTGTGTTCAATGGATTCTTACATAAAAAGCACGGAACAGGCTAGACACTAGATATCATGATTAAGGGTGCTTTGCCACCTGAAACGCGTAGATAGATAGTGTTCTTATCCTTATTGTGCTGATGTTTTTATCCTCTGCTTCTACATGAAGTGAATAAAGTACCAAGTTTTTACTTTTCACTGTCTCGTTGAGCTGGATATTCTTTTTTTGCTTTTTGCATTCCCTCTTACTACAGACTTTCTGATCTATTGGCATTACAGACTTGGCCCTTTTTTGGATCTCATCGTACAAAACAAACATGACATTCAGTGTCTCCCACTCACGCGTCACCTCCTTATCTCGCCCGCAATATGTCAGTGTCCACCAAGGTTTAGTTGTAGGACCGGGAACTTTGCTTAGACAGTGCAAGTGTGCGCTCCCTCTCTCTTAAGAGGACCGCCAGCATCAACCTAATGTATTCCCAGCCTATAGCTGGGCGACACCTTCTATTTAACGGGAACCTTTCACTCCCAAAATGGAAGGTGAGCTAAGCCCACCGGCATGAGGGGCTTATCTACAGCATTCTGGAATGCTGTAGATAAGCCCAAGATGTATCCTAAAAGATGAGAAAAAGAGGTTATATTATACTCACCCAGGGGCACCCCCACTGCGGTCCGGTCCGGCACCTCCCATCAGATGACATCCTCTTCTTGTCTTCATGCTGTGGCTCCGGCGCAGGTGTACTTTGTCTGCCCTGTTGAGGGCAGAGCAAAGTACTGCAGTGCACAGGTGTCGGGCCTCTCCGACCTTTCCCGGCGCCTGCGCACTACATTACTTTGCTCTGCCTCAACAGAGCAGACAAAATACGCCTGCGCCAGAGCCACAGCATGAAGACAAGAAAAGGACGCCATCGTAAGAAGATGGGAGACCCTGGACTGGACCGCGGCGCCCATCGGATCGGACCGCCCGCCCAGATGAGTATGATCTAACCTCTTTTTCTCATCTTTGAGGATACATCGGGGGCTTATCTCCAGCATTCTAGAATGCTGGAGATAAGCCCCTGATGCTGGTAGGCTTAGCTCACCTTCCATTTTGGGGGTGACAGGTTCCCTTTAAGGCTTATCCTCCAATATGAAAGTGCCTGAGCTATGTTATTAGTTTGCCTTGAATGCTTGCTAGTTGTCAGGTTCCCCAAGTCTGACTGTCTACTTGTCTAACCAGTACCTGTCTGCTCTAACCTGTCTGTGCCCATATGCTCATACCTGTCTGTTCTCTTCTAACCATCAGCTGGTCCAGATCACACCTGCCTGTGCCCATCTGTCTAACACCCAGTCCATCCTGCACCTGCCAGTGCTTTTCTGTTCCCCAGTTGGCCCATCTGTACCCATGGTTCCAGAATCCCTATAGAGCTTGCCTGCAATTTTCATACCTCCTTCAGGCTGGGGCAGCTTGCCTGCTGTAGGGGTCAGCTGATGCCTTCTGTAGTTCAGCCATGGATTAGCACCTGGTGTCATCTCTTTGTCCCTCTCTGGGTCACAGTTGTCACTTGCTGCCACTTGTCCGAGTAGGGATTTGGTAGGCCACCTAGTTACGCCCATTCCAGGCTTTCAGAGGAATATGGAACAGTGATTCCACCACTTTGCCCATTACAGTCTCCATCTGCTGCATTGGCTGTTGTTGAAGAGGTGTCAATCTCCACTGTAATAGTTCTACTCTATTGCAATTGATGCTGCTTTGTTGGTGTCAGCCACTAATTTTTGTAATTGTGTACAGTAGACTACTGGTTGGGTCTCCTTCATGCGTGTTGCCTGTAGCAGTAGGCCTCCAAGACCATCGGGCCTCCACTTCCTTGGAGTCAACTTTCCGTGTTACTATCCTTAGATATTTCTGACAATAGTAATCAACAAACTTTATATAATATTTGGGCCACCTGAGTGTGGCTGAGTATGAAAGCAGGTTGAGCTGTTGCATGTGGTATCAGAGCTCCCAGCACAGGAGGTCTACACTAATCCCTCACCCATCTTGTATTACTGTGATGTTCAATTGAAAGCTGTAAATGCTGTCATAGACCCTGATACCTCATGCCTGGCTGAGAACTGCAGTGCCATGCTACAATTTGTACTGTGGGTGAACTGGGGCCACTTTCATGGTATCTGTCCCTCATATGATGTGTTTTGGCAGCATTTGAGGCCATATAAAGGTGTTGTGCATGCATTTGTTTTTGCCTCCCATTGACTGTAAAGGCACTTGTTTATGTTCGGTGAATATCCGGCAAATTAATCGGTGAATATTGCTAATTTGGCGATTGTAATTCAAACCAAACATTGAAATATTCGCTCATCTCTAGTCACAATCCATTCAAATTGATCCCATTACTGTATTTCTGGAAAAAAAAGTAGATACACTGTTACGTATGTAAAGAAGTAATGGCTTCACAACTTAGAATGAAAAATATATATTATTTTAGCATCCATAATAGGTCTGGCATTCACAAAATGATTATGTAGTTACAAAGGCTTTTTATTAAGCTGTTCAAAATTACACTAATTTACTATTTAAAAGGAACAAGCTAGATATTAGCTTGTCAGAATGTCTTTCAAAAACTTAACCCCATTTTGAAAGCAGTTTCATTTTTGTTTTCCATTAAGAGAGCAAATTTCCCAGCAGTATTACTATATCTATAATATAACGCTGGGAGCGTCACTCTGTCCGAAGCCTTTATAGACTGCGCAGGTGCAAGCGCCGGCGCAGTCTGGGCCTCACAGAGTGACGCTCCCAGGAGATCGCGGTGTGCGTTCACACTGAACGCACACCGCGATCTCCAAAAGAGAAGCAGGGACCGCCAGGAGGGTAAGTATCGGCCATATTCACCTGTCCTGCATTCCATCGCTGAGCGCCGCCATCTTCCCGGTCTTCGGCCTGTAACCTTCAGTTCAGAGGGCGCGATGACGCGCTTAATGCGCGCCGTCGCCGCCCTCTGACTGAACAGTCACAGCCAGGAGACCGGGAAGATGGCGGCGCTCAGCGAAGGAACGCAGGACAGGTGAATATAGTAAGTGCTGGGGGGCCTGAGCTGGCGGCGATACCGGCACCTGACCCCCACAGCGCGCCGGTGTCCCAGCCTGCTCAGGCCCCCGGATGGATTCAGCACATACCAGGATGGGGACGCAGGATGGGGACGCAGCACATACCAGGATGGGGGCGCAGGATGGGGACGCAGCACATACCAAGATGGGGATGCAGGATGGGGACGCAGCACATACCAGGATGGGGACGCAGGATGGGGACGCAGCACATACCAGGATGGGGACACAGGATGGGGACGCAGCACATACCAGGATGGGGATGCAGCACATACCAGGATGGGGGCGCAGGATGGGGACGCAGCACATACCAGGATGGGGACGCAGGATAGGTGCAGCACATGACAGGATGGGGATGCAGGATGGGGACGCAGGATGGGGACGCAGGATGGGAGCAGCACATCACAGGATGGGGACGCAGGATGGGAGCAGCGCATCACAGGATGGGGACGCAGCACATACCAGGATGGGGACGCAGGATGGGTGCAGCACATGACAGGATGGGGACGCAGGATGGGGACGCAGGATGGGTGCAGCACATACCAGGATGGGGACGCAGGATGGGTGAAGCACATGACAGGATGGGGACGCAGGATGGGGACGCAGGATGGATGCAGCACATGACAGAATGAGGGCGCAGGATGGAGCAGCACATGACAGAACGGGGGCGCAGGATGGGAGCAGCACATGACAGAATGGGGACGCAGGATGGGTGCAGCACATGACAGGATGGGGACGCAGGATGGGTGAAGCACATACCAGGATGGGGACGCAGGATGGGTGCAGCACATGACAGGATGGGTGCAGCACATACCAGGATGGGGACGCAGGATGGGTGCAGCACATGACAGGATGGGGACGCAGGATGGAGCAGCACATACAAGGATGGAGACCATTTACCAATATAAATGCTCGCCACCCGGGCGTAGAACGGGTTCAATAGCTAGTAACACTATAAACACAGTTGGCAGCCATAAAAATGTGCGGCTGATATGGCTATGTTGTGGTTGTGACAGCAGCAGCCACAGGATAGAAAATAGAAAAGGTCAGACTAAAAGATGTCTACCAAGTGTAAGGCGAGCAATGGCAACCCCAGCTGCAGCACAGAAGGCAACCAGGAGATGTGTCTGTTGGGTAGGAGTGGCAACCCAGAAGCTGCACGGTAGAGAACTATTATGAGCCAGGCATTGAGATGGTAGGATACATACTGCAGGGCCAGCAAATCTAGACATGGCAGTAGCAGTAGCAAAATATTGATAACATAATAGTCAGTAAGTAGATAACTCACTGAGTGTGATCTATCGGCATTGGCCACAGACAGACAATGACTAGTCAGGTAGTCAGATAATAAGGCAGATTTAATAATTGGCATCAGCCGAAGGGTCATTAAAAGTTGGCACTAATCCATGTCTGGCTTATTTTGTCAAATGTAAGGTTTTCCATGCATGCGGTGGATAATCTGATCTACTTGGGTGTGAGAAAGTCACAGTTCGCAATAAATACCATCTCTGACATTATAGTGGAGGCTGGACATTACAGTCTGACAATAATAATTTGATCCAGTTCCTGCAAATGGTCAAATCTGCTTGCTAGAAGTTAGAGAAATTTGCTTGAGACAAATACTGTCTAGGTATAACTGAACCAAGCTTTTTAGCCACTGTGTCTCTGTTTGCTGAAATGCCAAAGGTTACTTTAATGGTAGATAAAACATCCAGTCAAGTATAACAATATTCATTTTTTATTTTGATATAGTGCTAAAATATTCCGCAGCGCTTTTCAGTTTTGCACACATTATCATCACTGTCCCGGATGGGGCTCACAATCTAAATTCCCTATTAGTATGTCTTTGGAATGTGGGAGGAAACCAGAGTGCCCGGAGGAAACCTACGCAAACACAGGGAGAACATACAAACTCCTTACAGATATCCTTGGTGGGATTTGAACCCAGAACTCCAGTGCTGCAAGGCTGCAGTGCTAACCACTGAGCCACTGTGCTGCTGTAACTGTTGCTGCTGCCATCATCATCTAATTGTAATCATAATGCTTGCATCGAGTGTTCTGCTGGTCAAATATACAGTTGTCAGGTATCTATTCAGTGAAATCTTTGCAGAGCAGGGAACATTACTTATCTTGGTAATAATCCAATTTGGGTTTTCTGTTGGTGGATAGAAAAACTGTTTCCATTTCTCTTTTAAAGCATGGGTCTAAAAGCATATACATATCCTTGCTAAATGGTATCAGTAAGCCCGTCAACACACAAGTATTCCAGCATAGAGCTTGCCATACTCCCCAACATGACCGAGGTTGCCCTTCATTCATTTTCATCACCCTGCTGTGACGATTGGCCACTATGACTGTCTCGTCTCATGTCTGTTCCAACTCTATGCTCACTTCCACATACACCAGCTGCTGCTCCTACTCCTCTTTTCATAATTTTCCTCTTTCATGTCTTGTAAGTTACACAAACAGCAAAAAGGTAACAAAGTTTTGAACTTTTGACTTTCAGGCTCCATATTTCTTTGTAATATTATCATCGTTTTATAGACAGTCATATTGGCTATCTCAGAAATTTGACTTGCAAATATTTGGTATATGATTAGTTACAGTATGCATATTCTTGCCATGTTACTGTTACTGTTGTTACTGCTTTGATTTGATCCTTATGGTAGAAAAATATTTTTCTTCTTATATACTTTTTAACTACGACATGTTCTCACGTTCCCTAATAGCTCAGTTTGTATGTTTGCCTAGCGACATTAGCTCAATATATGATTTTTTGAATGTGTGGTTCATGTCTTTTTTTCAGCATTTTGCTTGATCTACCTTCTTCACTTGGATCAGCACTCCTCTCAGTTTGCAAAACATTTTTAATTAGCAGGTAACTACAAGAAGTTCTGCCTATTTTTGCCTTCAGTTCAGTCTCAGAGCTTAAACAAAGTAAGTTTCATGGCTCCTTTCACTTGGTGTTGGTGATGTGTTGTGGCAATTGTTTCTATGACTTTGTACTTGTGGGGTGGTATGACCTGGAATCAGGAAGACCCTTCTTGCCCCATGGGTGCTGTAAGGCACCAGGATCCGCACCCTGCTGGTGCATTGTCACTGCAACTGTGGTTAGGGCACGACGCCACTCCTACAAGAAGATAAAAAGTTTAAACCGACTCAGAGGTTTGCCGAGATGTAACAATGGGCATCATATAGCTGATTGTCTGTAGATTGATGTTAATCTCACATTCAAAGCAGTAGTGGATGGTGAGATATGAAGCCTGAAAGACAAAAGTGCAAAATATTGTTACCCTTTGGCTCATCAGTATATAACATTGACCTTGAGTTTTCCCCAACAGACAATTGCAAGTTGTTGTTTTACCTCCAACACTTTTTGCATTCTGATGCGTATTTTCCCAAGAAATATATGAGGCAGGTGACCCTGCTGACCATGAGAGATTACAGTCTAGAGGAGAGAGAAAACCCTGCTGGCCATAAGAACTTATGCTCTACAGAAGAAAGAGATTGATCCATTGTCTCATGAGGTGGAAAGCTGCTTACCTGAGAATTGCTGATTTTCGATGGCCCAGGCACTCACCATTACTGTACAAGTTATAATAATCTATAACATATCAGAGCTGCAGCACATTATGGAAAGTCTGTGTGGAAAGATAAAATTACATTTTATTGCTCTCTGATGCTTCAGCAGAGTGGGAAACAGTGCCTAGCATTTTTTTTTTTAAATCGAACCAAGAATTGAATCTCAAAATGTTCAAATTCGTATGAAAGTGCAATTTTTAGAAAATTCGTCTCAACCTCGATTCTCCATAAATACACCAAACATTTCTAGTCTGAACACAATATTAACCAACAGGCCAGACCGCATATCAAATATAAGGGTTGGGGGTCACTTGGCGAATAGTGATTACAAAATAATAAGTTTTCATGTATCCTTTAATAAGATGTGTAGTAGTGGGGTTACAAGGACACTAAACTTCAGGAGGGCAAATTTCCAACGGATGAGAGAAGATCTTGGAGCAATTAACTGGGATGATATCCTAAGACATAAAAATACGCAAAGAAAAAGGGAGACATTTATTAGCATCCTGGATAGGACCTGTGCACAGTATATACCGTATGGGAATAAACATACTAGAAAGAAACCAATATGGCTAAATAGTGCTGTAAGGGGCGCAATAAGTGACAAAAAGAAAGCATTTAGAGAATTAAAGGAAGTAGGTAGTGATGAGGCATTAAATAAATACAGAAAATCAAATAAATTCTGTAAAAAGCAAATCAAGGCAGCAAAGATTGAGAGAGAGAGATTCATTGCCAGAGAGAGTAAAAATAATCCCAAAATATTATTTAACTACGTAAATAGTAAGAAACTAAAAAATGATAGTGTTGGCCCCCTTAAAAATAGTCTGGGTGAAATGGTCGATGAGGATGAGGAAAAAGCCAATATGCTAAATGACTTTTTTTCATCAGTATTTACACAAGAAAATCACATGGCAGAGAAAATGACTAGTGATAAAAATTCCTCATTAAATGTCACCTGCTTAACCCAGCAAAAAGTACATCGGCGTCTAAAAATCACTAAAATAGACAAATCTCCGGGCCCGGATGGGATACACCCCCGAGTACTGCAGGAATTAAGTACAGTCATTGATAGACCATTATTTTTAATCTTTAAAGACGCCATAATAACAGGGTCTGTACCACAGGACTGGCGTATAGCAAATGTGGTGCCAATATTCAAAAAGGGGACAAAAACTGAACTCGGTAATTATAGGCCAGTAAGCTTAACCTCTACTGTGGGTAAAATCCTGGAGGGCATTCTAAGGGATGCTATACTGGAGTATCTGAAGAGGAATAACCTCATGACCCAGTATCAGCACGGGTTTACTAGGGACCGTTCATGTCAGACTAATCTGATCAGCTTCTATGCAGAGGTAAGTTCCTGGAGTGGACTAAGGGAACCCAGTGGACGTAGTGTATATGGACTTTTCAAAAGCTTTTGATACGGTGCCACACAAAAGGTTGATACATAAAATGATAATAATAGGGATAGAAGAAAATATGTGTACGTGGGTTAAGAGCTGGTTCAGGGATAGGAACAAAGGGTGGTTATTAATGGAGCACACTCGGACTGGGTCGCGCTTAACAGTGGGGTACCACAGGGGTCAGTATTGGGCCCTCTTCTTTTTAACAACATATTTATTAATGACCTTGTAGGGGGCATTCAGAGCAGAATTTCAATATTTGCAGATGACACTAAACTCTGCAATCTGTAATCAATACAGAGGAGGACAATTTTATATTACAGGATGATTTATGTAAACTAGAAACTTGGGCTGATAAATGGCAAAAGACCTTTAATGGGGATAAATGTAAGGTCATGCACTTGGGTAGAAGTAATAAGATGTATAATTATGTACTTAATTCTAAAACTCTGGGCAAAACCGTCAATGAAAAAGACCTGGGTGTATGGGTGGATGACAAACTCATGTTCAGTGGCCAGTGTCAGGCAGCTGCTACAAAGGCAAATAAAATAATGGGATGCATTAAAAGAGGCATAGATGCTCATGAGGAGATCATAATTTTACCTCTATACAAGTCACTAGTTCGACCACACTTAGAATACTGTGCACAGTTCTGGTCTCCAGTGTATAAGAAAGACATAGCTGAACTGGAGCGGGTGCAGAGAAGAGCGACCAAGGTTATTAGAGGACTGGGGGGTCTGCAATACCAAGATAGGTTATTACACTTGGGGCTATTTAGTTTGGAAAAACGAAGACTAAGGGGTGATCTTATTTTAATGTATAAATATATGAGGGGACAGTGAGAATATGGAACTCTCTGCCGTATGATGTTGTAATGAGTGATTCATTACTTAAATTTAAGAGGGGATTGGATACCTTTCTTGAAAAGTATAATGTTGCAGAGTATATATACTAGATTCCTTGATAGGGCGTTGACCGAGGGAACTAGTCTGATTGCCGTATGTGAAGTCGGGAAGGAATTTTTTTCCCCAAAGTGGAGCTTACTATTTGCCACATGGGTTTTTTTGCCTTCCTCTTGATCAACATGTTAGGGCATGTTAGGTTAGGCTATGGGTTGAACTAGATGGACTTAAAGTCTTCCTTCAACCTTAATAACTATGTTACTATGTTACAATGATTTCCATGAAAAACAATAAGCAAAATTGACAGAACACAGAAACACAGTGTTGTTGTCGTCACAAAAACGAATGACAGCCATCAAGTCCACAAACCAGCGTGTATTACTTATAAAAAAAAAGATCAATCATTTTTAGTGACTCTTGTACATGAAATTTCAGTCATTCTCCTGGGCTTATTGGCAATGACAGAATGGTATGCCTGATTACAAAAGACTAAAAGGGACTTCTGAATTATATTTTCTTAATTTTAAAAGCATGAAAAATATGTCTGAGCTATGTGTTAGTAAAGAAGACCTGTGATTTTGCACTTTTTTCCATTTTGTGCTGCTCAAAGTGGTTTTCCACTACTAGGACAACTCCTCAATCCATGTGTTTGCCTCCCAGTAAAATGACAACACTTATACAGGTCCTTCTCAAAAAATTAGCATATAGTGTTAAATTTCATTATTTACCATAATGTAATGATTACAATTAAACTTTCATATATTATAGATTCATTATCCACCAACTGAAATTTGTCAGGTCTTTTATTGTTTTAATACTGATGATTTTGGCATACAACTCCTGATAACCCAAAAAACCTGTCTCAATAAATTAGCATATCAAGAAAAGGTTCTCTAAACGACCTATTACCCTAATCTTCTGAATCAACTAATTAACTCTAAACACATGCAAAAGATACCTGAGGCTTTTATAAACTCCCTGCCTGGTTCATTACTCAAAACCCCCATCATGGGTAAGACTAGCGACCTGACAGATGTCAAGAAGGCCATCATTGACACCCTCAAGCAAGAGGGTAAGACCCAGAAAGAAATTTCTCAACAAATAGGCTGTTCCCAGAGTGCTGTATCAAGGCACCTCAATGGTAAGTCTATTGGAAGGAAACAATGTGGCAGAAAACGCTGTACAACGAGAAGAGGAGACCGGACCCTGAGGAAGATTGTGGAGAAGGACCGATTCCAGACCTTGGGGAACCTGAGGAAGCAGTGGACTGAGTCTGGTGTGGAAACATCCAGAGCCACCGTGCACAGGCGTGTGCAGGAAATGGGCTACAGGTGCCGCATTCCCCAGGTAAAGCCACTTTTGAACCATAAACAGCGACAGAGGCGCCTGACCTGGGCTACAGAGAAGCAGCACTGGACTGTTGCTAAGTGGTCCCAAGTACTTTTTTCTGATGAAAGCAAATTTTGCATGTCATTCGGAAATCAAGATGCCAGAGTCTGGAGGAAGACTGGGGAGAAGGAAATGCCAAAATGCCTGAAGTCCAGTGTCAAGTACCCACAGTCAGTGATGGTGTGGGGTGCCATGTCAGCTGCTGGTGTTGGTCCACTGTGTTTCATCAAGGGCAGGGTCAATGCAGCTAGCTATCAGGAGATTTTGGAGCACTTCATGCTTCCATCGGCTGAAATGCTTTATGGAGATGAAGATTTCATTTTTCAGCACGACCTGGCACCTGCTCACAGTGCCAAAACCACTGGTAAATGGTTTACTGACCATGGTATTACTGTGCTCAATTGGCCTGCCAACTCTCCTGACCTGAACCCCATAGAGAATCTGTGGGATATTGTGAAGAGAAAGTTGAGAGACGCAAGACCCAACACTCTGGATGAGCTTAAGGCCGCTATTGAAGCATCCTGGGCCTCCATAACATCTCAGCAGTGTCACAGGCTGATTGCCTCCATGCCACGCCGCATTGAAGCAGTCATTTCTGCCAAAGGATTCCCGACCAAGTATTGAGTGCATAACTGAACATTATTATTTGTTGGTTTTTTTGTTTGTTATTAAAAAACACTTTTATTTGATTGGATGGGTGAAATATGCTAATTTATTGAGACAGGTTTTTTGGGTTATCAGGAGTTGTATGCCAAAATCATCAGTATTAAAACAATAAAAGACCTGACAAATTTCAGTTGGTGGATAATGAATCTATAATATATGAAAGTTTAATTGTAATCATTACATTATGGTAAATAATGAAATTTAACACTATATGCTAATTTTTTGAGAAGGACCTGTACTCACCTCCGGCTTCAGCATCACTCCAGCGGTGTCAGCACTATCCTCTCAGGGCTCGCATAACAATGTTATGTCATGCTAGACCTACGGCCAATCAGTGGCCAGTTCAGTCTACCCACTTTCAGACAAATCACTTAAATCTGGAGGAAGTGAGAGATGATTACCCACAGGAATATATCTTATGGTCGCTTGGTCATACTGTGTGCTTGAAGAAGCTCAAAAAGGATTCTATACAGTTCTAGAAGACTTCAGGGAGATACCTATGTCTTTTCCATGAAATTTGATGATTGTTGTATTGTGATTCACGACAAATAAATTTGCTGGTAATCACTTTAAAAACTATGACAAATCTGGCAAAATTTAAATTTGAATTTCAAAAATTCAATCAACTCTATTAGCTATGCATGAAATATAATGTGGCACAAATGACTTAGTAAAGAGTAAAGAGACCTTGACCTATTAAGAAACCAAATTCCAGAAGCCAATGTCCATCTAATAATAACTAATTTTAGCAATATTGATATGGTTTGTGACTTTTTCCAGAGTGACAGCAGGAAATGTAGACATTTGGTTTCTTAGTTGAACAACTTGATTAGTTGTTACTTTTATATTGCTCAAAGAGTCAGGCAAAATGTTATTGTTATTTTTTAATAGGCTGTTTCAACCAGCGACCAAAGAATATGTCTGAAACAAAATAATCAAAAGATGTTAGTATGGCTGTAAGTAGAGTTGAGCGACTTTTACTTTTTTTTTGGATAGAGTCAGGTTTCAAACCCGACTTTGTCAAAAGTCGGGTCGGGTGAAATCGGCCGATTATTGTGAAAAGTCAGGGGCCGACTGAAACACGAAACCCAACGCAAGTCAATGGGGAATCAAAGTCGGCAGTGAGTGGAGGACAGGAAAACACCTACAGTGCCAAAAACATCAATTCTTATTACTTAAGCTTGTCAATCTTAATTTACTTTATAATAATAGTTAGGCATTGAAAACTGGGGGTCATTTGGCTAAAGTTGTGGGGGGGTAGGGCTGGCTCAAGATTTTCGTGGACACAGGAAACGCAGAAAACGTCACGGCGGTGGAGCAGGGAGAGGTAAGTATTTCAACTTTGCAAGTGCTGTGATCCTCAGCAAACAGGGGGGCCCACTCATTGGCACTGGCACAGGGCCCCTCAAAGTACGGCGTTGTGTTTGACGGTGGGTGGCGCCTCCCACTGGCAGAGACACTTTTGCGTACTAAGAGGGGCCATGTGCCAGTGCCAACGAGTATGCCCCCCACCTGATGAAGGAACCTGCACTTTCATCTGCACCTTCCTCTTTGTCCCCGTGTAAGGTGGTATAGTATGTGGGAACAGGAACCAGACTTTCAGCAGGGTCAGATTCTGGCTGTGTAGAGTGCAATGGGAATGTAGTGGTCTGGGTCAATGTACCAGCAGACTCATCTAGCAGTGGCTGGGCAATGGGCAGGATGAGGAGGAAACACAGATATAGGCCCAAATAATAAAGTAGGCTAAATGCAGTTAAAAATTGGTAACAGGACTAAACAGGTGGCATTGCTTTGTTCAGTGGAGGAAAACTGTAATGAGTGGCAGACACAGTTAGTATGCCCAAATAATAAAGTAGGCTAAATGCAGTTCAAAATTGGTAACAGGACTAAACAGGCAGCATTGCTTTGTTCAGTGGAGGAAAACTGTAATGAGTGGCAGACACAGTTAGTAGGCCCAAATAATGAAGTGGGCTAAATGTCTGCCAAAAAATTGTTCATAAATAAACAGGTGACATTGCTTTGCTCAGTGTCGGAAAATTTTAGTGAGTAGCAGACTAAGTTAGTAGGCCTAAATAATAAAGTGGGCTAAATTTCTGCCAAAAAATTGTTCATAAATGAACAGGTGGCATAGCTAGGTACAGGGGTGGGCTCCTCTGCTGAGTAGCAGACAGTGGTAGTAGGCGCAAAATATTAACTGGTCTAAATGGAGGCCAGGGGCCCTGTATATTTTAACTATCATCTATCATTTCAACAAATTTGTATTGGCAGTGCCATTGAAGGATTTAAGAGCACAGACTACACAGTGGTGGAGCAGGGAGAGGTAAGTATTGCAAGTGGTAGAGCACTGTTTGAGCGGGGGGGGGAACACTCTCGTGGGCAGCGGTACTGGAAAAGGGCCCCTCATATTACGACGGTGTGTCTGACGTTGGTTGTGCACCACCACCGTGAGAGACACTTCATTGTACTATGGGGGACCCTGTGCCAGTGCCGTCGCCCAAGAGTGGGCGCACCCACCTGTCCAGGCAAATGGCACTTGCACTGGTGCTTGCGCCACATGGTGACCACGGCCCTGTGGGGGGAGTCAGCCCATTTTGGGAGGTATAAAAATGGCCTATGGTGGACATTCAGCAGCTGTATATGGAGGAATTGGAGAAGTCAGTAAGAGGAGGCCAAAAGCAAGACATTTTTCAGGCAAGCTACGTTTCAGCAGGGGAAGGAGGGGCAAAATAATTTGAAATCCATGATTGGTTCATGTTAATGAAGGTTAGATCACGGTATGTGTAAAGAGCTCCATGGAGTAACCTGTAGTGTCGCCTGAAGCATCCTTCACTTTTGGTTTGGGTGAAGGACACAAGGAAACGACTTGTTCCTGACTGGGAGCATCCACTGACGACTCGCTGCTTTTATATTCGGAACTTTCTGAAGAGGAGGCGAAAGAGCTAGAGGCTGAGTTAGCAAGGAAAGCCAAAACTTTTTCCTGCTGCTCCGACTTTAAAAGCTGTTTTCCTACTCCCAGATAAGGGAGCCTTCGAGGCCTTGTGTAGTCAGACGATGACACTGGCTCAACACCTCCAGCCTTAGGTGCTATTATGCTTTTGCCACTACCACCAGATGCACCACCACCACCATCAGTACCAGCTGGCAACCACCACCCACAGCCTCTTCCACCAGACTTCTTCATTTTTTGTAAAATCTAACCAAAATAACAACCATTATATGGTACTGTAAATCAAGGTAGAAGGTGTATATAAACTTGTTGATAATTTAAATCTCCCTTTTTTGGGGGAGACTGAACCAAAACTCAAGGCCCTGTGCATAAAACCACACAATCTAAGTGGCAGAAAGTGGCTGGCTGATATACGACAAACTAACAGGACTGAAGTATATCCACTTTGTGAGAATTTGAATCTCACTTTTTTTTGGAAGACTGAACCAAAACTCAGGCCCTGTGCATAAAACCACACAATCTAAGTGGCAGAAAGTGGCTGGCTGATATACGACAAACTAACAGGACTGAAGTATATCCACTCTGTGATAATTTAAATCTCCCTTTTTTTGGGAGACTGAACCAAAACTCAGGCCCTGTGCATAAAACAACACAATGTAAGTGGCAGAAAGTGGCTGGAAGATATATGAAAAAATACAAGGACTGTAGTACAATTTCAATCTCCATACAATGATCTCAGGAAAAGTATGGCATCAATACAAAAGACTGCTGCACACAAAAGTGTGGACAAATAAACAAGATAACTGTGCAGAAAGGGGCAACAGGATTTTTGCTTTAAAAAAAGCAGTTGGTTTGCACAGCAGCGTGCAAACAGCAATGCAGCTATCAGGGAGCCTTATAAGGCAGCCTAATAAGCTACAGAGCTGATACACAAAAATATAGCCTCCACAGTCCCTGCAAAAAAATGGTGGTGTTGGACAGTGGAAATCGCTACAGCACAAGCAGTTTGGGGGTTAATCTCCCCTCCCTAACTATATCCCTTCTTCTGATGAAGCTGCAGCAACCTCTCCCTATGCTAAGATCGGCAAAATTAAGATGGAGGTCGGCGTGCACGCCCCTTTATAGCCCCTGTGATGCCACAGAAAGCAAGCCAATCACTGTCATGCCCTTCTCTAAGATGGTGGGGACCGAGACCTATGTCATCACGCTGCCCACACTCTGCGTCCTCCTTCATTGGCTGAAAAATGGTGCTGAAAGCGTCATATGAAACACGAATTTTGCACGCAGAGCGGCGAACTCATGGCCGATCCCACACTAGGATCGGGTCGGGTTTCATGAAACCCGACTTTGCCGAAAGTCTGCGATTTTTTTAATTTGTCCGATCCGTTTCGCTCAACCCTAGTTGTAAGTAATAAGAAACATAATTACTATATTTTGTGCCCATTTGACAGTGGGATAGGGTGAACCATATCTGTATAATCAGTGAGTTTCTGACCCAATACTGGGAATGAAGAGTGAGAGTGTTGAGTTCCTTTACTGGTCTTTCTTGGCACAGCAATACTCTGGTCACAGACTATGCAGACAACTGCAGTACAAGGCCTCTCATGGGTAAACTTAAAGGGAAGGTGCCATAGAAGAAAAAAATTCCAGCGATTGAAAAAATGTAAAGAATTAATGTTTAAATTTTCTTAAAAAATATTATCATTTGTTTATAATTTAGTAGCATATGAAAAATAATTTTAAGATTTGGCATTTCCACTTTTAAACACTAGGGGGAGCAGCTAATGAAATTTGACCAAAACCTAGTGTACAACTAGCTCACATTACTGCACTGCAGTAATGATGGACGGAGTCTGCTGACGTGTGTGATATCTCCTCTCCTCACTTCCTGGGTGTTTGCTAAGGGATAAAAGAGGATGATATTCAGGAACCCAGTGAGCAGCTATTTTGTTGGTGACTGCAGAGTTAGGCCGGCATCACACTCAGCGTAGTGAAATACGGTCCATTTTTTACGGCCGTAATACGCAGAAAAAATCCAAAAATAGTGTTCCGTATGTAATCCGTTGGCAAGGTGTGGTCGCGTATTTTGCACATGTAATGTTGCGTATGTAATCCGTATGACATCCATAATGCATTTTTTCCATGCAACCTGACAAAATGGACATTTAACGGTTTTGGAGCCTGAAATTAATTTAAATCAGCATCAGCAACCCCATTTAAAGCCTCTACAACAGGTGGCACACTGCCATATGGCCATTTTGTGGTTGTGCATCTGTTGTTGTGTTGTGGTAACGTTTGCACCATGTCTGACCTACTGCACTTCACCCCAACTAAGTGGGTTTTGTTTAACTGGGTCTTGTCGCGTTGGTTTGGCCAGCCATACCCTGTGATTGTAGATCCGCGAAGGAGGAGAAGAATGTGGGTGCATCCTCTTTTGACCCAGCGCCTCACTAAAGACCATTTTCAGAGGCTCTATACAGCTCTGTGTGCACATCCTGATACGTTCTATCTATACTGTCGAATGACAATACCAACATTTGATATCTTGTTGGAGACAGTACGTCCAGGACTCACGTATCAGGACACCAGGATGCGAAAAAGCATATCCGCCGAGGAGCGTCTTCTCCTTACCTTACGGTATGTATTCAACATCCTCACATACTGTATGTTGATGATGGGTTTTTTTCAGGGCTGTTTGCTATCAGCTCTTTTAAAATATATGTGTTACTTTGGAGAGAAACAAAAGAAAAATATGTCTTTTTAATGTTCTACTTATGTACACTAGGTAAATCTCGATTAATTTCAATGATAGTCCTGTGTTTTCTATTAAACAACATACTTGCACTTTCTCATGTTTTATCAAAACTATTGTTACATAATTAATATGATTTTTTGTGTCCTTTCAGCTTCCTGTCAACTGGATTGTCTTATGCGGGACTACACCTGGAGTTTCTGATTGGTCGCTCCATGATATCTGGCATTGTGCACTCAACATGTAGTGAAATATGGTCGAGACCACATGAACTTGTAATGCCTGAGCCAAAAATGGCAGATTGGCTCATGGGTTCAATGACAGTTGTGACTTCCCACACTGTATTGGAGCCCTGGATGGAAAACATATCAGGATGCGTAAGCCGCCGAACTCTGGCTCCCAATTCTACAATTATAAGCAGTTTTTCTCTGTAGTTCTGTTAGCTGTAGTTGACAGTAACTAAGGTTTATAATTATAGACATTGGGGCCTATGGGCAAACAGGAGACTCAAGGGTCTTCAATTCGTCCATTATGGGTCGGCGGCTACGAGAAAACCAGTTAGACCTCCCACCAACACAACAACTCCCAGGCTCCAATGCTGAAGCAGTGCCATATGTTCTTGTGGGAGATGAGGCCTTGCAATTGACAAGAAATGTATTGAGGCCTAATTCCAGTTGCAACCTGGATCACCAGCGGTGTGTTTTTAATTTGAGGCTTTCCAGGGCGCGTAGACTGGTGGAGTGTGCCTTTGGGATTCTGTGTGCCAAATAGCATCTCCTCCAGTCTGCCATTCAGCTGAGTGAGGCTACTATTAATGAAGTAATTAAAGCGTGTGTTGTTTTGCACAATTTTACTAGACTTCATGATTGCCCGTCATCTGTTATTGGTGAAGAAATGTTGCCCAATGTGAGTAGCCCTACACCACATGGCCCTCCTCCGCACCGTCCCATTTCTGGAATAAAAGTGAGATATATTTTCACAAATTATTTTGTTTCTCCTCAGGTTGCTACTTCCTGGCAAGATTATGCTGTTTCTCAGTTGTGATTACATTATTTTCAAAATATATTATCACTATAAAATATTTTTTTGCCTAGAGAAACTGTACTCTGTGTGTGTTGTATTTACTTAATTACCAGATGTTTAAGAAAAGAGCATATGTGTGTGATGTAAGAATGATTGACCCACAAATGTCAATTGGCTTTTGACAACATTTTTTACTTATTGCAAAAGCCTTTTGTTCTTAACTTTAAACCATATTTGTTTCATATGGTGTTTTCTTTTTGTTTGTTTTGTTTAGAAAACCACAACAGAACAAAGTTCAATTACAGCACAAATTTAAACAAAACATGGTTATGCTGCAAAAAAATAAACAAAAAGAACTTGGGCTTACAGATTTCTGTAAGTTGGTGGAGGTGATGGTGGCAGCTCAGGGTCCTGCTCAGGTGGCCTTTGTTGGGCCAATTATCCTTCACCCTGTGTGGATGCTGTGTGTTGCGTTTCTAAATACAGGCGTTGGTCATATTGGCCAGCTGTGTATTGGCCATAAGGGAATTGTCTCTGCCCCTCATGCTGCTGAACATATTGGCTGGATTCATAGCCACCCCCAATATGGCCATGTCGTCCAAACCCAGGTTGGGACCAGCCTACAGCACTGTGTCTGGAAACGTGGCCATATTGGGAAGGTTGGTTGTAGGCTGCCATATGGTACGTTGCTGTCCTTGGTTGATTTTGGTTGGGGAGGAGTTGAGGTTTAGGCACATGTGGAGGAGATGCTTCAAATCCTGATTAACCATGCACCTGTTGAGGTCGTGGAAGGCGCAAGAGGTTATGTGGTGAAAGCTGCCTTCTTTCAATAAATTCCAAAACCTCATAGGGGTCATTTTGAGGAGGTGCATAAATCAATCAGGATTTGAATATACCCTCTCACATGTAGCCTCACCTCTCAGGGAAGAAGACAAAGGTACCAGGCAAGGCTGCAAGCAAAGGCCTCCTCTCCATCATCTGTGGCGGCCCTGGCCAAATAATTGAGGACCCCAGCATCCAAATCCCTCCTACTGGCTTGCAGCTCTCTCCTTCTGCGGCCTCTGCATAAAGCCCCAGCTGCCTGTGGGGAGGACACCAGTGGGACAGTAGGGCTGCTGCTGTGACCATGCTCTTCCTGGCTTCCAGAATCAGGTGCTGCTGAGGGTGGTGGTGCTGCATCTTCGACACTTGCTGCTGTCTCTTGTGATGCAGAAGCCGATGGACCTGGAAGGATGGAGGTTGAAGAGGCCAAAGATGGGCCTGCCACCTCTTCTTCAACACCAACGGGATCAATCACAGCCTCCGACTCCGACCCAGTCTCCCTCTCAGTGAGGTTGGACTGTGTTCTGTTATTAAACAATAAAGCAAAAAATTAATATTTGAGTCATTTGATAACATAAGTTTATTATACATCTGTGACCTTGTCTTCCAGTAATTACCTACACACAACCTTCGATCCTCACAAGATCTCCTTCTCTACTCCCCTATTATCTCCTCTTCCCACAATTGTATACAAGATTTATCTCGTGTATGACCCCTACTCTGGAACCCTGTACCACCACACATCAGACTCTCACATACCATTGAAACCTTCAAAAAGAGCCTGAAGACCCACCTCTTCCAACAAGCATATAACCTGCAGTAACCACCGATCAACCAAACCACTGCATGACCAGCTCTACCCTCAACTACAGTATTCTTCTCACCCATCCCTTGCAGATTGTGAGGCTTCGCGGGCAGGGTCCTCTCTCCTCCTGTACCAGTTATGACTTGTATTGTTTATGATTATTGTACTTGTTTTTATTATGTATACCCCTACTTACATGTAAAACGCCATGGAATAAATGGCGCCGTAACAATCAAAAATAATAACAATAATAATATTAATAATAATTGTGTTGTGATGTTTTTACTTACGGTCTTAGATCCATACTGGGATCCAAAAAGGAAAGTCGATCATAGTATATGTACTTTTGCTTTTTTGGTGGAGCAGCTGACCCACTTCTTGCCCGCTGCTGCCTTTCCCGGCGATATTGGTCTCTAATGCTGCGCCATTGTGTCATAACATCTTTCACTGCAATGACATGGTAAAAAATATTCTATAAGCTCATTCTGCACATTGCTTAAAACATTTGGCATTGATTGATCATATTTTTAACAATGCGAAAAAAATGCCTTCTTAAATGAATTTCCTAAAGTTTAAATTGCTTAAAAACAAAAAAAACATTATACACAATAAAATGAAACAACACAAGGCTAGGGTCCACTCCCCTCTGTACCAGTCTGGCGTTAATAAAAATAGTACCCAACGCAACATCTATATTATGTATGTATGTAAACACTTTCTCATGTTCAGCATCTTTGTTTTTGTCAAAAAAATATAAAAAAAATACCAGACTAAGCCCCCCCAAAAATCGGCATGAAATCATGTAGGTCAAGCATTTTTCAAGGTTAATTAATGTCGCAACATGAGTGTACTTACAAAGTTGTGACTGCTCCGCATGTGTGCGTTGGTCAAAATCTGGGAATAGGATCCCACAGATGGTCCTCCAAGCTGCCTCTTTCCTGGCCCGGTTGAAATAGTTTGGATCCCGCTGGTCCCAGATTTCTGGCCTTTCTTGGACCAGGATGAGGAGCATATCCACATTAATGATGGATGCCATGCTGCTTGCAACTCCGTGGAGGCGAGCGCCAGATTTCCGGGATGTCTGTCTGGCTTTTTCAGCTAATTAGCATGTCTGAGCTTCCTGGTTGAGGGCTTGGCACATTTCCTGGCACCCGGAGATGTCTGGCGTATTTCTCGTAAGTCACACTGCTGGTCCGTGTGTAATCCGTATTTTTCTCGCCCCCTTTGAGTTTCATTGGCGGATTTTTTGCGCAATACGCTGACAAACGCAGCATGCTGTAATTTTCTACGGTCGTAGAAGACCGTATAAAACGGATCCATAAAATACAGCAGATTGGAGCTGGGCCATAGAGAATCATTGTACCGTATGCAATCCGTATTTTCTGTGCCTCTCATACGTCCGTAAAACTCGCCAGTGTGACGCCGGCCTTATACTGACAAGTAGACAGTCACAGAGGATGGCAGGCAGCAAGGATTCTGGGAGATATGTGGTGGAGGGAGCAGTGTGACAGCAGCACAGAGTATTTCAGGAGAGCAGTGTGCTGGTGTATGGCGGCACCATGTTTAGTGCGCGGAGCAGCCAGGGATTGTACATAGAGCGCTGTCTTTTATACACATGGATGGCCCGACTGCTCCACAGAAATCCAGGAAACATTTCTATGGACTGATGGCCTGTTCTAATCCAGATTTTGCATGCTAAGACAACATTCCCGTCCGCAGATTCTGTCCTGGCGATGTGTGAAAGCGAGGCGACAGGCGCAGTCTGGGGGTGACGCTGGGGGAAAATATAACCATATAGTAACGATAAAAATGAGACGCCTCTCTTCAGCTGCCTCACCAGCCTTCCCCTGACTGCCTGACTGCACCTAACTGGAGGTCATTCTGCCCCCTCTATACCCCAGACCCGTGTGCAGCTGCTCAACCAGAACCACCCTAGATTGGGTCCCCTTTCTGAAGATAATACTGCCATAGTGTTCTCACATAATACCGCCATACAGATCACACATAATACTGTCCTATAGTTCTCACATAATACCATCATATAGATCGCAAATAACGACGCCATAGTGTTCTCACATAATACTGCCATATAGATCTCACATAATACTGCCAGTGTTCTCACATAATAACACCATATAAAGCACACATAATAGTGCCATATAGAGCACACATAATACCACCATATAGAGCACACATAATACTGTCCTATAGTTCTCACATAATACCATCATATAGATCGCAAATAACGAAGCCATAGTGTTCTCACATAATACCGACATATAGATCTCACATAATACCGCCATATAGAGCACACATAATACCGCCATATAGATCTCACATAATACCGCCAGTGTTCTCACATAATACCACCATATAGATCACACAATAACACCATATAGAGCACACATAATACTGCCATATGGAGCACACATAATACCGCCATATAGAGCACAGAATACCGCCATATACTTCACACATAATACCGCCATATACTTCACACATAATACCGCCATATAGATCACACATAATACCGCCATATTGATCACATATAATACCGCCATATAGATCACGCATAATATCGCCATATAGATCACACATAATGCCGCCATATAGATCACACATAATGTCGCCATATAGATCTCACAAAATACCGCCATATATATCACACATAATAACGTCATATAGATCACACATAACGGGGGAGAGGGGTGCATAGGAGAGGATTAGATACACAGCTCAGCAGTCAGTATCACACAGGACAGTATTAGATCCACAGCTCAGTCAGTATCATACAGGATAGGATTAGATATACGGCTCAGCAGTCAGTATCTCAAAGGATAGCATTAGATACACAGCTCAGCAGTCAATATCACACAGGGGAGGATTAGATACAGATCTCAGCACAGTATCACACAGGGTAGGATTAGATACACGGCTCATCATACAGTAACACAGAATAGGATAGATACACGGCTCAGCACACAGTATCCCACAGGAGAGAATTAGATACACATCTCAGCACAGTATCACACAGGGTAGGATTAGATACAAGGCTCAGCACAGTATCACGCAGGATAGGAATGACAGAAAAATGACTGGCACATCCAAACTAGTGTGAATAGGTGCCTACCAGGAGCAGCTACCTCCATATACAATATACAAAAAAGGTTGCACTCTATCGTGCTAAAGCATGTCGAATATGAAATATGAATAGCAAAATGGCTTTTTGAACATTAAGAAAAATATTTGTGAGACACTTTGCACAGAATTTGGCCAAATAGTAAAGCCTACATATGGTTTGGCCGGACCCAAGTGTGATTAGATGTAATTAAAAACCAGATGGTGAAGGGAGGAGTGCTCAGTCAGTAAGCTAACATAGAAATGACAGAAAAATGACTGGCATGTATATGGAGGTAGCTGCCCCTGGTATGCACCTATCCACACTAATTTGGATGTGCCAGTCATTTTTCTGCCATTTCTATGTTAGCTTACTGACTGAGCACTCCTCCCTTCACCATGTGGTTTTTAATTACATCTATTCACACTTGGTTCCGGCCAACCCATATGTAGGCGTTACTGAGAGAGGTGTCCACATTCACTCATGCATACAGACATTAGCCTTCAGTAAGTGTTCACATATGGACAGGGAGGTCAGGGACCCATCAAATTAATGAGACCACCTTGACGATGGTTGATGGGCTCACACAATTTGGCCAAATTCTGTGCAAGGCGTCTCACAAATATTTTTCCTAATGTTCAAAAAGCCATTTTGCTATTCATATTTCATGTATTTCATATTCAACATGCTTTGGCACGATAGAGTGCAACCTTTTTTTGCATATCGCACAGGATAGGATTAGATATATGGCTCAGCAGACAGCATCACACAGGAGAGGATTAGATACACGGCTCAGCACAGTATCACACAGGGTAAGATTAGATACACGTCTCAGCACAGTATCACATAGGGTAGGATTAGATACATGGCTCAGCAGACAGTATCACACAGGACAGGATTAGATACATGGCTCAGCAGACAGCATCACACAGGAAAGGATTAGATACATGGCTCGGAGACAGCATCACACAGGAGAGGATTAGATACACGTCTAAGCAGAGTATCACAAAGGGTAGGATTAGATACATGGCTCATGAGACAGTATCACACAGGAGAGGATTAGATACACGTCTCAGCACACAGTATCACACAGGACAGGATTAGATACACATCTCAGCACAGTATCACACAGGGTAGGATTAGATACATGGCTCAGCAGACATTATCACACAGGAGAGGATTAGATACACGTCTAAGCACACAGTATCACACAGGACAGGATTAGATACACATCTCAGCACAGTATCACACAGGGTAGGATTAGATACATGGCTCAGCAGACAGTATCACACAGGATAGGATTAGACACATGGCTCGGCAGACAGTATTACACAGGAGAGGATTAGATACATAGCTCAGCACAGTAACACACATGGGAGGAGATACACTGCTCAGAGTCAGCATTACAAAGGATAGGATTAGATTGCCTCTCCCCCTCCCCCTCCCCCTCCCCCACTGGTACTTACTTCACTGCTCCGCTGCTGAGTCCTTAGTTTCTCCCTCCCGTCCGTGGTCTCCTCCTCCTCCTATAACCGCAGGGCTCCTGCGATTAAACTGGGAAACTGGAGCTCACAGATGCACTGTGAGCTCCAGAAAGATGGTGCCGATCTCCTCCCTCTGCTGTGATGTGGACGGCTCAGGGGGCGTGGCCAGATCACAGCAGGGAGCAGCTCAATGCTAGGTATAGGGTCAGATGCCAACCGCAGATGCATAGGCCCAGGGCTGCCGTATTTGCAGAGTGTAAGTGTCGTGCAGCTACGCTTACACTCCTGCAAAGCAAAATGGCGGCGCCCAGTGGCTGAAAAAAAAATTAATAATAAAAAAAATGTTAAAGTAAAAAAAATGTAAATTTGTATTAAAAATAATTGTTTATATAAACAATCATTTTTAATACAAAAAATAAAATGCGGCAACTTCCCTTTAAGAGCAATTTTATCTCAAGTGCTGCAGTCCCTTTTGCATTAAAGAATCAGACATCAAATATGTATTCTCCATTACATTAAAGGATGGGAAAATCTCTGTTGTGAATGTTAAGTTTATTACCTTTTTTATGTATTAGGTGCAACACATTTTTATGCAAAATGGCAATTATTAATGAATGTGATAAAGTATAACGTTTATAAAAATTATTGATGATGATAATCACCCGTTATCATGAATCATTACCATTTTTGTAAATAGGAAAATTGGTAATTGAGGTCAATAGCTATTCTATTCACATAGTTAGTCTTAATGCCAGCATTGTTTTATGGTTTGCTAGCTTTTTATAGCCCTGTTATTGTTTTCTAAAGAGCGGCTGCACCTGTTCTGAATACTAAATTTTTGATTACCTGATGCAAATTCTGACAGCTGTAAAATCGAAACTTTTTTGCATCTAAAGTGTACTGCATTACGATTCTTCTAGCCAAAAAGTAGTAATTTATTTCTGCTTGTAATGGCTCTTAGGAATCTCTTTTATTCAGTGAAACAAAAAACATATATATATTTTTTTACTTTTTCTGACAAAAGTAATCATCTAAAGTGTTGCATTTGGATTTTAATGTAAATTAGGCTGCAAATAGGTGCCTGAGAGAAAAAAGAGTGAAAAAGTCTGACGAGATCGTATTGATCTTTTTAATAACCTTTAGCATTTTGTGGTTGAGGCTCAAAAACTGAGCTTAAAACACTGATATAAAGTATGGGAATACAGCCTTAGAAATTCCTATAATTGTATACGAAATGCATGTGTAGTAGATGTAGCACAAGCTAGTTAGTGTGTTCAACTTTAACATTTTTGCATTTTTCTCATTTCATTCTTTTTATAAATGTATAACTTTTATGCTTTCAAATTGCAAAGGTTTTTCTTGTGTGGTGTCTACTTTGGTGTCATTTCTTTCTGCCTACACATCCCTTAGTATTGTTCATGGCACTGAAAGCTAGCTCTGGCGTCTCCCCGCTTCTGCTCTCCCTTTTTTTCTCACAGCATGTAGTCCCACAGAAGGAAGAACAAAGTGAAAGAGACAAGGGAAGCAGGAGCTGATAACTCCTTCTTTCTTATTCTTCCCTAATATTTATTGTATAATGCAGATAAACTTTTTTGGAGCTCAGTTTGGCTTCATCATCTATTCTTGGAATTTTTAAGAGAATACAATTCTAGTGAAGTTTTTACAAGTAGAATAATAAATAAATGTAAAAAAAATGGTAATTGAGGAGTATTAGATCCATATTTCCACCTTTTAGCCTCTACTGTCTTATTTGCCTGGACTAGAACTTTGATGCTATCTGCAATATTTTTCCGAGGAATCATTTGGGAATGACTACTTAAAGGAGATTGTGATTAACCAAAAAGTGCTTGTTTTTTGTTTCGTTAAACTTGTACTTTTAGGCCGGTTTCACACATCAGTGGCTCCGGTACGTGAGGTGACAGTTTCCTCACGTACCGGAGACACTGACTCAAGTAGACACATTAAAATCAATGTGTCTCTGCACATGTCAGCGTGTTTTCACGGACTGTGTGAAAAACACAGAGACATGTCAGTGTTTGTGGGAACGCATGGATCACACATACCCATTAAAGTCAATGGGTCCGTGTAAAACACGTACCGCACACGGATGCTGTCCGTGTGCAGTCCGTGTGCCGTGAGGAGACAGCGCTAATGTAAGCGCTGTCCCCCCCACGTGTGGTGCTGAAGCCGGAATTCATCCCTTCTTCCCAGCAGCGTTTGCTAGAGAGAAGGAATGAATAATCTTTTTTTTCTTTCCCCTTAAAAATAAAGTTTGTGCGTACCCTCCCGCCTCCCATCCCCTGTGCGCCCCCCCGCTTGCCAGGAAATACTCACTGACACCCAGATCCAGCGATGTCTCCTCTCAGCGGCTGCAGCCTGTGCTGTGTGAGCGGTCACGTGGTCCCACTTATTACAGTGAGTAATATGCGCATATTCCTCACTGTAATGAGCGGCACCACGTGACCGCTCACACAGGGCCTGCTGCCGGCGCTGAGAGGAGACATCGCTGGAGCTGGGTGTCAGTGAGTATTTCCTGGCAAGTGGGGGGGGCGCACAGGGGATGGGAGGTGGGAGGGGACGCACAAACTTTATTTTTAAGGGAAAAGAAAAAAAGATTATTCATTCCTTCTCTCCAGCGAACGCTGCTGGGAAGAAGGGATGGATACCGGCTTCAGCACCGCACGCAGGGGACAGCGCTTAACCGTAGCGCTGTCTCCTGCATGGTCCGTGGGGTCCTCAGTCGGCTGTTAGGTGTCGAGTTCCCGCTTCTGCACAAGGGGAATCTCGAGCCATCTCCGCTGC
Organism: Ranitomeya imitator; assembly: GCF_032444005.1. NCBI lineage: Eukaryota > Metazoa > Chordata > Amphibia > Anura > Dendrobatidae > Ranitomeya > Ranitomeya imitator. The sequence continues at coordinate 593,355,478 of NC_091284.1, forward strand.
GGTCTCCCATTCTTATCCAGCCGCAGTGCAGTCTGCTCAGCAGAGACGTCGGTCCCAGCGTCTTGCTCAGTCTCACTCTGTACAAAGAGTTACTGCTGCTTTTCCTGCTTCTGCCATTGAAGTCAGTGTTGGGCAGCGGCGAGCAGATGCTTTTGGGGCTAAGTCCTGCTTTTCTCTTTCTGAGCATGCCCAGGGCAAGATCTCCAATTGGAGATCGAGGGTCACATGCTCAGGTACTGCAGCACATCCCATTGGTCCTCCAGGAAGGTCCTGAAAGGGCAAAACTTTGGTAGCAGCTTCCCATTGGTCCTTTATTGGAAGGTCCTGAACGTGCTGCAACTATATAAGCTGCGCATTACCGCACAGCCATGCGCTAGTGTACATTTGTAAATGTGTGTGTGTTGTGAGTGAAAGTCGCTCTTTAAATAACCCTCCCTATTGGATGACTGTTCGCGGAAGGTGTATGTTTGCTATCTAGCGCCCGACTTAGCCATCAGCACGTAAACACACAATACAGCGTCTTATTGCTGTGACCGCCTGTGCGGCGCCTTATGCTTTCACAGCGCTTTCCTGACCCAAGCCTAGGTGGTTAGTGGCGTTCGCCAGTGCGGCACTGCATGCACTCTCGTGCTTCTATTGCTGTCACTCAGACATCTCAGTAGCGGTGTCGAGCGCATGAGGTCTATGTACTCAAATCCTGTGTCTTGGGATTGAGTTCTGAGACTCGTTGCTTGCGCTCTTGGTGCGGTACCACTGCCCCGCTTCCTTCACACAGGGTGAGGTTAGCCCATGTGTGTATTCACTTTGTACCGCCATATAGTCCGTCATTACTTGGCAGCAGGTTCCATCTCTGCACGGTGGACCCCGGGCTGCGAACGCACCATACTCTATCTGTCTTATTATTTGGTGCGTTCCGCTAGCCCTAACATTACACTAGCGCCAGGGTCTGGCTAGTAATGACTAGTGTTGAGCGATACCTTCCGATATCGGAAAGTATCGGTATCGGATAGGATCGGTCGATATTCAAAAAATATCGGATATCGCCGATACCGATACCCGATTCCAATGCAAGTCAATGGGACCAAAATATCGGAATTAAAATAAACCCTTTATTTCCTTGTAGGTTCATTCTACATGAAGGAAAACAACAAAGAATAATGCAGGATGTATTTGGGGAGGTGGCGGAGACATTAAAGTCATAGAGGTTTAGCGCAATCAAATAGAATAGCCTTTTTTTTTTTTAAAGACGTTCGTAGTGACTAAGATATTGACTATGTAACTTTTTTTTATTTTGTCAGATATTGATGTTTCACTATTCCACGCCCTTCCCCTTTTTTTTTAAACTTTTCCCACACTTTCATCTTCATCATCATCATCAGCATCTTTGACATCAACTTCTTCACCTTATTCATCTTCTTCTTCATCTTCTACCAATTTTTTTTTTTATTACATTCTTCATATTCATTTTATTCAACTATTATTATTCTTCCTATTCTACATATTCATTTTCTTCAACTATTATTATTCTTCCTATTCTACTTCTTCATCATATTCTCATTTGTGACAGGCATTCCTGTAGTTGTTATCTATAAAAGTTTGAAGATTACACCGTCCGTTCTGCCAGTCACAAAAGTTACATTTGTCCGCGTTCAGTTTGGCCTGCAGCATCAGGCTTTATCCAGGGGCACCACGAGGAGGAACGGACTCACCCCCATACACTGCTTAGTCTTCTTCTGCATATAATTCTTTACTGTTAGGGCAGTGAGAATCTGGAATTGCTTGCCTGAGGAGGTGGTGATGGCGAACTCAGTCGAGGGGTTCAAGAGAGGCCTGGATGTCTTCCTGGAGCAGAACAATATTGTATCATACAATTATTAGGTTCTGTAGAAGGACGTACATCTGGGGATTTATTATGATGGAATATAGGCTGAACTGGATGGACAAATGTCTTTTTTCGGCCTTACTAACTATGTTACTATGTTACTATGTAATTTAGATAATATCTTTTGCTCTGATATTAAGTGTTATGCTTAATGTTCTTCTGCTCTTTGTTCTGCAGCCTCTTGTTCTTCTGCTTCTCGGTCTTCCATGTCGTCGTCTCCAGGGTCGTCGTCTCCAGGGTCGTCATCTACGCCGTCGTCGTCTCCGCCGTCGTCGTCGTCATCGGGGTGGTCTTCCGGGTCGTCGACTTTAGGGTCTTCAACTTGGAAATGTAGCAGAAGGTACAAGAAGGCTGAGAAAATTCCAAAAACCAGCTGATGGAACTGGAACTCGGATGGCTACCCGAAGGTTCAAGAGCCTATGGAACTACCGAGGACCAGCTGACGTTACTGGAACCCGGTTACTAAGCAGGAGGTACCCGTGCTAAAAAGCACTACCAAGGACCGCCTGACGTTGGCGGAACTCGGATACCCAGAAGGAGGCACCTAAGCCAAAGGCTCTGCCCGGAACCAGCTGACGTTACTGGAACCAGGATGGGGAGCAGAAGGTACAAGAGCAAAAGACACTGCCGAGAACCAGCTGACGGTACTGGAACCCGGATGGGTAGCCGAAGGTCCAAGAGCCAATGGAACTACCGAGGACCAGCTGACGTTACTGGAACCCGGTTACTAAGCAGGAGGTACCCGTGCTAAAAAGCACTACCAAGGACCACCTGACGTTGGTGGAACTTGGATACCCAGAAGGAGGCACCTAAGCCAAAGGCTCTGCCCGGAACCAGCTGACGGTACTGGAACCAGGATGGGGAGCAGAAGGTACAAGAGCAAAAGACACTGCCGAGAACCAGCTGACGGTGCTGGAACCAGGTGGTGGACCCGAAGGTCCACAGGAGAGGAGAGTACAGCTAGGCCGCGAGGCAGCCGCAGTTACCGAACCCCAACAGTCCTACAGCGGGAGCTTGGCCTACTGGCACTACAGAACCAGCCTTGACTACCAATTCATGCAGCCCACATAGGAAGCTCCTAAACTGGAGGCACCCTGGAGTTGGCTAACCCGAACGCAACACGACGGGGCAAGCATAGGCATCTCAGTGAGTTTGACAGTCCCCGGAAACAGCTGACGGTGCTGGAACCAGGCTGGGCACGAGGGAGTACCCGTGACAAAAACACTGCCGAGAACCAGCTGGCGGTGCTGGAACCCAGATGCGTTGCCCCAGTGTGCAAGAGCCAATGGCACGACCGAGGACCAGCTGACGGTGCTGGAACCCGGTTACTAAGCTGTAGGTGCCTGCGCTTAAAAGCACTACCAAGGACTGCCTGACGTTGGCGGAACTCGGATACCCAGGAGGAGGCCCCTAAGCCAAAGGCTCGGCCCGGAACCAGCTGACGGTGCTGGAACCAGGTGGTGGACCCGAAGGTCCACAGGAGAGGGGAGAACAGCTAGGCCGCGAGGCAGCCGCAGTTACCGAACCCCAACGGTCATACAGGGGGAGCTTGGCCTACTGGCACTACAGAACCAGCCTTGACTACCAATTCATGCAGCCCACATAGGAAGCTCCTAAACTGGAGGCACCCTGGAGTTGGCTAACTTGACCGCAACACGACGGGGCAACGCATTGGTGTCTCAGTGAGTTTGACAGTACCCGGAAACAGCTGACGGTGCTGGAACCAGGCTGGGCACGAGGGAGTACCCGTGACAAAAACACTGCCGAGAACCAGCTGGCGGTGCTGGAACCCAGATGCGTTGCCCCAGTGTGCAAGAGCCAATGGCACGACCGAGGACCAGCTGACGGTGCTGAAACCCGGTTACTAAGCTGTAGGTGCCTGCGCTTTAAAGCACTACCAAGGACCGCCTGACGTTGGCGGAACTCGGATACCCAGGAGGAGGCACCTAAGCCAAAGGCTCGACCCGGAACCAGCTGACGGTGCTGGAACCAGGTGGTGGACCCGAAGGTCCACAGGAGAGGGGAGAACAGTTAGGCCGCGAGGCAGCCGCAGTTACCGAACCCCAACAGTCCTACAGGGGGAGCTTGGCCTACTGGCACTACAGAACCAGCCTTGACTACCAATTCATGCAGCCCACATAGGAAGCTCCTAAACTGGAGGCACCCTGGAGTTGGCTAACTCGACCGCAACACGACGGGGCAATGCATAGGTGTCTCAGTGAGTTTGACAGTACCCGGAAACAGCTGACGGTGCTGGAACCAGGCTGGGCACGAGGGAGTACCCGTGACAAAAACACTGCTGAGAACCAGCTGGCGGTGCTGGAACCCAGATGCGTTGCCCCAGTGTGCAAGAGCCAATGGCACGACCGAGGACCAGCTGACGGTGCTGGAACCCGGTTACTAAGCTGTAGGTGCCTGCGCTTAAAAGCACTACCAAGGACCGCCTGACGTTGGCGGAACTCGGATACCCAGGAGGAGGCACCTAAGCCAAAGGCTCGGCCCGGAACCAGCTGACGGTGCTGGAACCAGGTGGTGGACCCGAAGGTCCACAGGAGAGGGGAGAACAGCTAGGCCGCGAGGCAGCCGCAGTTACCGAACCCCAACAGTCCTACAGGGGGAGCTTGGCCTACTGGCACTACAGAACCAGCCTTGACTACCAATTCATGCAGCCCACATAGGAAGCTCCTAAACTGGAGGCACCCTGGAGTTGGCTAACTCGACCGCAACACGACGGGGCAACGCATAGGTGTCTCAGTGAGTTTGACAGTACCCGGAAACAGCTGACGGTGCTGGAACCAGGCTGGGCACGAGGGAGTACCCATGACAAAAACACTGCCGAGAACCAGCTGGCGGTGCTGGAACCTAGATGCGTTGCCCCAGTGTGCAAGAGCCAATGGCACGACCGAGGACCAGCTGACGGTGCTGGAACCCGGTTACTAAGCTGTAGGTGCCTGCGCTTAAAAGCACTACCAAGGACCGCTGACGTTGGCGGAACTCGGATACCCAGGAGGAGGCACCTAAGCCAAAGGCTCGGCCCGGAACCAGCTGACGGTGCTGGAACCAGGTGGTGGACCCGAAGGTCCACAGGAGAGGGGAGAACAGCTAGGCCGCGAGGCAGCCGCAGTTACCGAACCCCAACAGTCCTACAGGGGGAGCTTGGCCTACTGGCACTACAGAACCAGCCTTGACTACCAATTCATGCAGCCCACATAGGTAGCTCCTAAACTGGAGGCACCCTGGAGTTGGCTAACTCGACCGCAACACGACGGGGCAACGCATAGGTGTCTCAGTGAGTTTGACAGTACCCGGAAACAGCTGACGGTGCTGGAACCAGGCTGGGCACGAGGGAGTACCCGTGACAAACACTGCCGAGAACCAGCTGGCGGTGCTGGAACCCAGATGCGTTGCCCCAGTGTGTAAGAGCCAATGGCACGACCGAGGACCAGCTGACGGTGCTGGAACCCGGTTACTAAGCTGTAGGTGCCTGCGCTTAAAAGCACTACCAAGGACCGCCTGACGTTGGCGGAACTCGGATAACCAGGAGGAAGCACCTAAGCCAAAGGCTCGGCCCGGAACCAGCTGACGGTGCTGGAACCAGGTGGTGGACCCGAAGGTCCACATGAGAGGGGAGAACAGCTAGGCCGCGAGGCAGCCGCAGTTACCGAACCCCAACAGTCCTACAGGGGGAGCTTGGCCTACTGGCACTACAGAACCAGCCTTGACTACCAATTCATGCAGCCCACATAGGAAACTCCTAAACTGGAGGCACCCTGGAGTTGGCTAACTCGACCGCAACACGACGGGGCAACGCATAGGTGTCTCAGTGAGTTTGACAGTACCCGGAAACAGCTGACGGTGCTGGAACCAGGCTGGGCACGAGGGAGTACCCATGACAAAAACACTGCCGAGAACCAGCTGGCGGTGCTGGAACCCAGATGCGTTGCCTATTAAAGATTGTCTTCCTAGAGCCCCAACTAGCGGTGTTGGAGCAAAGGGTAAGCAGGGGGAGCAGAGTGTAGGCCGAAGCCTGCACTGGAGGCAGCTTTTTCTCTGCGTTGCGTTTGCAGGACACTTTGCCGGCTACACAGTGGGGGAACAGCTGGCGTTGCTGAACCCCACTGACACAATGGCGGGTGTTTTTCTCTGTGCAGCTAGCACTTCCGGGCAAAAAATAGTGGTGTTAGAGCCCGGAAGTAGCAGGAGGAGGAGAGGAGCAGAGTGTAGGCCGAAGCCTAGTTGAACCAATTTCAAAGGAAACCTTTAACCCCCCCTCAGGTGTTACAAAGTACAAGAGACACACCTTGTGCAGTATTAATGCTGCACAAGTGAAAGGTTGCTCTATTAATTTGTCTACTTGCACACGCTGAATGAAACACGTACACAATTTATCCCATTCTGTTATTTGCTGTACAGGAGTCTGCGCTCTTGTGTTATCCCTTGGCAATGCCCTGTTAGCGCTGCCCGTCTTATGACCTCATTTCATGTTGGCCGGTGCGGTTAACGATGGCCATAAATCCCAGACCCACAGTGCCTTTTCATAAAGTCACACTGCGGTGCTGGGATTCGTGGCCTTGAGCAGTAAATATTTTGGCCGCTCACACACGTCCTTACACCTGCTTCAGACTGGGCGGCCTCTGCTGATCCCTTATCGCATGCCGCGGCCATGAGGCTGCACAGTCTGAAGAAGGCGGAAGGAGATGAGTGACGACAGGCGAACATATGCACTGCTCGTGCCCATAAACCACACCCTCGTTGACAAAATAAATAAGAAACCGAGGGGCGTTGTTTTGAGCAGGGCGGACGCACAGGCGCAGCCAGCTAACCAATGATGTCAAAAGACGGGAAGCGCTACCAAGGGTGGTGCTGCGGATCATTAGAAAGTAAAGTCCCACTCAAGGACAGTGGAATGGTCTCAATGAGACACATTTTGTATGTGTTGAGTTCCACGTGGGCAAGTAGAAAAAGTCAGCCACCTTGTACAAATGCAGCAGTACTGCTGTACAAGGTGGCTATTATACATAGAAACACCTGGGGGTGGGGGGCAGGCTCCATTCAATTTCAGTTCATGTGCCTGCGTGGCGTTTGCAGGTCACGTTGCCGGCTACACAGCAGGGGAAAAGCTGGCGGTGCTGAACCCCACTAACACATTGGCTGGTGTTTTTCTCTGTGCAGCTAGCATGTCCAGGCAAAAACTGGCGGTGTTTGAGCCCAGGGTCAGCAGGAGGAGGAGAGGAGCAGAGTGTAGGCCGAAGCCTGCACTGGTGGCAGCTTTTGGTCAGTTGTGCCAGCGTGGCTTGTGCTGGACACGATGCCGGCTACACAGCAGGGGAACAGCTGGCGGTGCTGAACCCCACTAACACATTGGCTGGTATTTTTCTCTGTGCAGCTAGCACTTCAGGGCAAAAACTAGCGGTGTTAGAGCCCAGGGTCAGCAGGAGGAGGAGAGGAGCAGAGTGTAGGCCGAAGCCTAGTTGAACCAATTTCAAAGGTAACCTTTAACCCCCCCCTCAGGTGTTGCAAGTTACAAGAGCCACACCTTGTGCAGTATTAATGCTGCACAAGTAAAAGGTTGCTCTATTAATTTTGTTCGTTGCACACGCTGAATAAAACACGTACACTATTTAGCCCATTATACTGTCAAACAGTAGTGGAGGCGTGACTTGTCTTTTTAAGGAGACGCAGCACAGGTGTCCAAAATAACACCTTGGTGCATGGGCGCAACTTCCTGAGCGTTGTTATTTGCTGTACAGGAGACTGCGCTATTGTTATCCCTTGGCCATGCGCTGTGAGCGCTTCCTGTCTTCTGACCTCATTTCATGTCGGCCGTTGCGGCTAGCGATGGACATGAATCCCAGACCCACAGTGTGTTTTCAAAAAATCACACTGCATGGCTGGGATTCGTGGCCTTGTGCAGTAAATATGTTTGCCGCTCACACATGTCCTTACACCTGCTTCAGACTGGGCGGCCTCATCTGATCCCTTATCGCATGCCGCGGCCATGAGGCCACCCAGTCTGAAGAAGACGGAAGGAGATGAGTGAACACAGGCAAACATATGCACTGCACATGCCCATCAATCACACCCTCGCAGCCAAAATATATGAGACAACGAGGGGGGTTGTGTCGGGCATGGCGGACGCACAGGCACAGGCAGCCAACCAATGATGTCAGAAGACGGGCAGCGCTACCAAGGGGGGTGGTGCGTGTCATTAAAAAGGAAAGTCACACCTCAGGGACATTGTAATGGTCTGTAATGAGACACATATTTTACGTGTTTAATTCAACGTGGGCAATGAGAAAAAATCAGCCACCTTGTACAAATGCAGCAGTACTGCTGTACTAGGTGGCTGTTATACATAGAAAGACCTGGGGGGGTGGGGCCAGGTTCCCTTTAATTTCAGTTCAGGTGCCTGCATGGCGTTTGCAGGACACGTTGCCAGCTACACAGCAGGGGAACAGCTGGCGTTGCTGAACCCCGCTAACACATTGGCTGGTGTTTTTCTCTGTGCAGCTAGCACTTCCGGGCAAAAACTAGCGGTGTTTGAGCCCAGGGGCAGCAGGAGGAGGAGAGGAGCAGAGTGTAGGCCGAAGCCTGCACTGGTGGCAGCTTTTGGTCTGTAGTGCCAGCGTGGCTTGTGCTGGACACGATGCCGGCTACACAGCAGGGGAACAGCTGGCGGTGCTGAACCCCACTGACACAATGGTGGGTGTTTTTCTCTGTGCAGCAGCACTTCCAGGCCCCAACTGGCGTAGTTAGAGCCCAGGGTCTGCAGGAGGAGCAGAGTGTAGGCGGAAGGCTACTTGAACCAATTTCAAAGGTAACCTTTAACCCACCCTCAGGTGTTACAATGTTGAACAGCCACAACTTGTGCAGCAGTAAAGCTCCACAAGTTAAAGGTTGCCCTTTAAGTTTTGCTCATTGCACACGCAGAATGAAAGACGTACACAATTTAGCCCATTGAACAGAAGTTCAGTTCTGTATTGGAGGCATGACTTGTCTTTTTAAGGAGACGCAGCACAGGTGCAAATAAATAACGCCTTGGTGCTGGGCGCAGCCTCCTGAGCGTTGTTATTTGCTGTACAGGAGTCTGCGCTATTGTGATCCCTTGGCCATGCGCTGTGAGCGCTGCCTGTCTTCTCACCTCATTTCATGTTGGCCGGTGCGGTTCGCAATGGCCATGAATCCCAGACCCGCAGTGTGTTTTCAAAAAATCACACTGCGTGGCTGGGATTCGAGGCCTTGTGCAGTAAATATGTTTGCTGCTCACACATGTCCTTACACCTGCTTCAGACTGGGCGGCCTCAGCTGATCCCTTATCGCCTAGCACGGCCATGAGGCCGCACAGTCTGAAGAAGGCGGAAGGAGATGAGTTAAGACAGGCGAACATATGCACTGCACATGCCCATCAATCACACCCTCGCAGCCAAAAAATATGAGACAACGAGGGGGGTTGTGTCGGGCAGGGGCGGACGCACAGGCACAGGCAGCCAACCAATGATGTCAGAAGACGGGCAGCGCTACCAAGGGGGGTGGTGCGTGTCATTAGAAAGGAAAGTCACACCTCAGGGACAGTGGAATGGTCTCAATGAGACACATTTTGTACGTGTTGAGTTCCACGTTGGCAAGGATAAAAAGTCAGCCACCTTGTACAAATGCAGCATTACTGCTGTACAAGGTAGCTGTTATACATAGAAACACCTTGGGGTGTGTGGCAGGGTCCCTTTAATTTCAGTTCATGTGCCTGCGTGGCGTTTGCAGGTCACGTTGCCGGCTACACAGCAGGGGAACAGCTGGCGTTGCTGAACCCCACTTTATCTGTGCAGCTAGCACTTCCGGGCAAAAACTAGCGGTGTTTGAGCCCAGGGGCAGCAGGAGGAGGAGAGGAGCAGAGTGTAGGCCGAAGCCTGCACTGGTGGCAGCTTTTGTTCTGTTGTGCCAGCGTGGCTTGTGCTGGACACGTTGCCGACTACACAGCAGGGGAACAGCTGGCGGTGCTGAACCCCACTGACACATCAGCTTGTGTTTTTTCTGTGTAGACAACACTTCCAGGTGGCAACTGACAGTGTTGAAACCCAGGGAATCAAAGAGGAGCAGAGTGTAGGCCGAAGCCTGCAGTGGAGCAAGTTGAAAGGGAACCTTTAACCCCCCCCCCCAGGCATTTGTTGCTGAAAGAGCCATCTTGTACAGCAGTAATACTGCACATGGAAAATGGTGGCTCCGAAAATTATGCTCCTTGCAAATGCTGAAGTACACACTCATATAATGTGTCCCCTCACACCGTCAAACCGTCCCGGAAGTGGGACTTTCCTTTGTAATGTGACACAGCACAGCCGTCATTCCAACCCCCTTGGTGCCGTGCGCCACCTCCTCAACGTTGTTTGGTTCTGTCACGGAGCCCGCGCTGTAATGTTATCCCTTGGCCATGCACAGTTAGCGGTGCCCGTCTTCTGACATCATTTAGGTGTCAGGCAGGCAGTGCCTGTGCGTCCAAGCTGCCCGAGATCCAACCTCGCAGTGTCATCTAATGTAATCCCACTGCGGGCCAGGGATCCATGGGCATGCGCAGTGCATATCATCGCCTCTCACTCACCTCCTTCCTGCTTCTTCAGACTGTGCGGCGTCACGGCCGTGGCATGCTATTAGGGAACAGCTGACGCCGCCTAGTCTGAAGAAGCGTGAAGAAGGGGAGTGAGAGGCTAGTATATGCACTGCGCATGGCCATGGATACCAGGCCCACTGTGGGATCACATTAGACGACACTGCGAGGTGGGATTTCGGGCAGCGTGTACGCACAGGCGCAGCCAGGACGACAACAAATGATGTCAGAGGACGAGCAGCGCAAACTGTGCATGGCCAAGGGATAACATAACAGCGCAGGGTCCATGACGGAATCAAACAACGCTAAGGAGGCAGCGCACGGTGCCAAGGGGGTAGCAATGACGGCTGTGCTGCGTCACATTACAAAGGAAAGTCCCACCTCCGGGATGGTTGGACGGTGTGAGGGGACACATTACATGAGTGTGTAGTTCAGCGTTTGCAAGGAGCATAATTTCAAGAGCGACCTTTTCCTTGTGCAGTATTAGTGCTGCACAAGGTGGCTCTTTCAGTAACAAATGCCTAGGGGGGGGAGGGGGGACAGGTCCCCTTACATTTTAGTTGTGCCAGCGTGGCGGTCGCATGACACGTTGCCGGATACACAGCTGGGGATCAGCTGACGTTACTGAACCCCAATAACAGAGGAGCGACTGTTGACTGTGCAGACAGCACTTCCAGGCACCAACTGGTGGTGTTAGAGCCCAGGGACAGCAGGAGGAGCAGATTGGAGGTATTGCCGCACACACAGCTGGGGATCAGCTGACGTTACTGAACCCCAATAACAGAGGAGCGACTGTTGACTGTGCACACAGCACTTCCAGGCACCAACTGGCGGTGTTAGAGCCCAGGGACAGCAGGAGGAGCAGATTGGAGGTATTGCCGCACACACAGCTGGGGATCAGCTGACGTTACTGAACCCCAATAACAGAGGAGCGACTGTTGACTGTGCAGACAGCACTTCCAGGCACCAACTGGCGGTATTAGAGCCCAGGGACAGCAGGAGGAGCAGAGGAACAGAGTGTAGGCCGAAGCCTGATTGGAGCAAGTTGAAAGGGAACCTTTAACCCCCCCCCAAGACGTTTGTAGCTGAAAGAGCCATCTTGTGCAGCACTAAGGATCCAAAAGGAAAAGGTTGCTCTTTTAATTATGCTCCTTGCAAGCACAGAAGTAAACACTAAAAATGTGTCCCCTTATACCATAAAACCGTCCCGGAGGTGCAAATTTCCTTCGTAATGGGACACAGCACAGCTGTCATTCCTATCCCCTTGGTGCCGTGCGCTGCCTCCTCAGCGTTGTTTTAAGCTGTCACGGAGCCTGCGCTGTTCTGTTATCCCTTGGCCATGCCCAATTAGCGCTGCCTGTCTTCTGACATAATTTGGTGTCAGGCTGTCAGTGCCTGTGCGTCCACGCTGCTCCAGATCCCACCTCGCAGTGTCGTCTAACGTAATCCCACTGCGGGCCTTGGATCAATGGGCATGCACAGTGCATATCCTCGACTCTCACTCCCCTCCTTCCCTCTTCTTCAGACTGTGCGGTGTCACGGCCGTGGCATGCTATTAGGGATCAGCTGACGGCGCACAGTCTAAAGAAGGCGGAGGGAGATGAGCGAGAGCCCGAGGGGAAGATATGCACTGCGCATGCCCATGGATCCCAGGCCCGCAGTGTGATTCAATCAGAAGACACTGCGAAGCGGGATCTCGGGCAGCGCGGCCGCACAGGCGCAGCCAGCCTGACACCAAATTATGTCAGAAGACAGGCAGCGCAAATAGGGCATGGCCAAGGGATAACAGAACAGCGCAGGCTCCGTGACAGCTTAAAACAATGCTGAGGAGGCAGCGCATGGCACCAAGGGGGTAGGAATGACGGCTGTGCTGCGTCACATTACGAAGGAAAGTCCCAGCTCCGGGACGGTATAACGGTATCAGTGAACACATTTTATAAGTGTTAAGTTCTGCGTGTGCAAGGAGCTAAACTAAAAGAGCTACCTTTCCCTTGTGCAGCATTACTGCTGCACAAGATGGCTCTTTCAGTAACAAACGACGGGGGGGGGGGACAGGTTCCCTTACATTTAGGTTGTTGTGCCAGCGTGGCGGTCGCAGGACACATTGCCGGCTACACAGCTGGGGATCAGCTGACGTTACTGAAACCCAATAACACTGGGTCGTATGTTTTTACTGTGCAGCCTGCACTTCTGAGCCGCAACTGGCGGTGTTGGAGCCCAGGAATAGCAGTTCAGGTGGTAGAAAGATGAACACAGCAGGAGACCTGGATGACACCCAATTACTTAATCAGGCAGAGGAGTGGCAAATTCCTGCGAGATCCAGGCCTGGTTCATTTTCAGGAAAGTAAGCCGGTCAACGTTATCGGAGGATAGTCGCATGCGACGGTCTGTTAGTACACCACCTGCGGCACTAAAGACACGTTCCGATAAGACACTAGCCGCAGGGCAAGCCAGCACCTCCAATGCATACTGGCTTAGCTCTGGCCATGTATCCAGCTTAGAGACCCAAAACTTGAACGGGGAAGAGCCGTCTGGGAGTAAAGTAAGAGGGCAAGCCATGTAGTCTGTCACCATCTGACGGAACCGTTGCCTCCTGCTGACTGGAGCCGCCGGTGATGGTGTAGACATTTGGGGCGGGCACACAAAAGTGTTCCAGAGTTGTGCCATACTGGGCTTGCCTTGGGCAGAGGCACTGCTTCTGCTCCCTCTTTGGGCAGAGCCTCCCCCACTGCCTCGACACACTGAGCTGCTTTGTAAAGCACTAGCAGCACTCCTCTCAGTTGGACTGGAGAAGATGATGGAATTCACCAGTGTGTCGTGGTACTCCCGCAATTTACGCTCCCGGGTCAACGCTGGGATGAGGTTTTGGACGTTGTCCCGGTAGCGAGGATCGAGGAGGGTGAACACCCAATAATCAGGCATGTTGAGAATGTGGTCGATGCGGCGGTCGTTTCTCAGGCACTGCAGCATGAAATCCACCATGTGCTGCAGACTGCCAACTGGCCCAGAAACGCTGTCCCCTGCTTGAGACATGATCTCTGCCCGCTCGTCATCACCCCACCCTCGCTGTACACACTGACCACTGGACAATTGTGTCGCTCCCTCCTCTGGACGGAGCTCTTCCTCCTCCATTGACTCCTCCTCATCCTCCTCACAAATTGGCCCCTGCGTACCCCTTTGTGAGGAACCACGTGGCGCTGACTCTCCAGAAGCTGATGGAAAAGGTGACTCCTCATCCTCCACCTCTTCCACAACATCATCCCTTAACCCTTGCAAAGTTTGCTGAAGCAGGCAGATAAGGGGGACAGTCATGCTGACTAGTGCATCATCTGCACTTGCCATCCGCGTGGAATAATCAAAAGGACGCAAAACCTGGCAGACGTCCTTCATAGTGGCCCACTCTGTGGTTGTGAAGTCTGATCGGCGCTGACTGCGACTTCTTTGCGCCTGATGCAGCTGGTACTCCATAACTGCTTGCTGCTGCTCACACAACCGCTCCAACACATGTAACGTGGAATTCCACCGGGTAGGTAGGTCACATATGATGCGGTGTTTCGGAAGGCGGAATCGGCGCTGCAGAGCAGCAATGCGGGATCTTGCCAAGCTAGAACGCCGCAAGTGAGCACACTCTAGGCGGACCTTGTGCAGCAGGGCATCAAGATCCGGATAGTCCCTCAGAAAACTCTGCACAACCAAATTGAGCACATGTGCCAGACATGGGATGTGAGTGAGGTTGCCAAGGGCCAAAGCTGCCACCAGATTTCGGCCATTGTCACACACTATCATGCCTGGCTGGAGATTCGCTGGCAGTAACCACACATCTCTCTCCTGCTTGATGGCATTCCAGAGCTCCTGCGCTGTGTGGCTTCGATGCCCCAATGAAACTAGTTTCAAGACGGCCTGCTGACGTTTGGCCACGGCTGTGCTCATGTCGGTCATAGGTAAACGTTCACGGGTCCATGTGGAGGTGGACTGTGACGGATCCTGCAGAGAGGAATCTGAGGAACTGGTGTAAGAGGAGGAGTCGATGCGTACAGACTGGATTCCTGCAATCCTTGGAGTGGGCAGGACACGTCCTGCGCCACTCGCACGATCTGTACCTGGCTCAACAACATTAACCCAATGGGCAGTGAGGGAAACATATCGCCCCTGTCCATGCTGACTGGTCCACGCATCGGTGGTGAGGTGGACCTTGCTACTGACGGCGTTCAGTAGCGCATGTTATATTTGTTTGCCTCAACATGCCTGTGCAGGGCAGGGACAGCCTGCCTGCTGAAGTAAAAGCGGCTGGGCACCTTGTACTGTGGGACTGCCAATGCTATCAAGTCACGGAAGCTTTCAGTCTCCACCAGCCTGAACGAGAGCATTTCCAGGGACAACAGTTTGGCAATGCCTGCATTCAGAGCCTGTGCTCGGGGGTGGTTGGCCGAGAATGCCCGCCTTTTCTCCCATGCCTGTACTACCGATGGCTGTAGAGTAGACTGGGAGTGTGAGGATGACTGGGAAGGTGGTGCTGTGGGTGGAATTACACTAGGTCTCTGGACAACAGTGGGGGAAGAGGCAACACGAGATGAAGAGGTGGTAGCTGCCGCTGTTGGTTGGCCTACGTCTTCACTGTGTTTCTGTAACTCCACCGCGTGCCTGGTCCGCACATGTTTCCACATATTTGTGGTATTGAGGTTGCTGACACTTTTACCTCTTTTTACTTTCTGATGACACAGCTTGCATTTGACAAAACAAATGTCATCTGCAACTGTGTCAAAAAAGGACCAGGCACTGCAAGTCTTGGGAGCGCCCTTTTTGGCTTTGGAAAGAGACAGGCTCCTAACGGGTGCCAAAGTGGAGGCTACAGGCTCCGCAGTCTTCCCCCTCCCTCTCCCTCTTTGGCCCGTAAGGGGAAGCTCTTCCTCAGAGCTGCTCCCACCACCTTCCTGTTCCTCACGCCACGATGGGTCAAGGACCTCATCATCTCCACTACCCTCTGCCACCAACTGCTCCTCCTGGGTAGTCTCGGCAGCACAGTACGCATCAGAAAGCGGCACCTGAGTTTCATCATCAGATGCGTACTGCGCTGTGGTCACCGGAGGCACTGGCCCACCTGCCTCTTCAGAGTCAGAGAGAAAAAGCTGTTGGGCATCACTGCACACTGCCTCTTCTTCCATTTCTCCAATGCTGCTTGGCTGGCCCCCTGTTTCCAAGCCAAGAGATTCAGAGAACAGAAGTAGAGACGGCTCCTGTCCTGGGCTCTCTGACTGCCTGGCCAATTTGGCAGGTGGTGAAGAGACAGATGGCTGCTCTCCAGTGCTCTGTGCCTGAGAGGATGTGGCACTAACTGAAGTCGATGCCGAGGCGTTAGCTGCCATCCACCCGACAACGGCTTCAATTTGGTCTTCACGCAGCAGCGGTGCACGGCGCTCTCCGACAAAGCTGCGCATGAAGGACTGTTCCCTGCTGAAACTGAGTGACGACGAGTCACCGGCGCCCGCAGCAGGCACAGAATCACCACGTCCTCTCCCTGCTCCTCTCCCTGCTCCGCGCCCACGCCCACGTGCCTTACTCCCTGCCCTCTTCATCTTGGTTGACAGATAAAGATAAGCAGAAAAGTACTAAGGCCTTAGCGTGCTTATTCCTGAAATGCTCCTCCTAACAGGTGTAAGAAACACTAATGTTGTAAAGTGTGGACTAAACTTTATTATTTTTCAAATGTGGCCTACACAAGTGTTAAGTTGTGTTTGGTGAACTTTACTTTTTTTTTTGTGCAGATCGGGCTACAGAGCTAGTTTAAATCACACGGAGACCGTGCAGACAGCCGTAAACGGCGCTGCAAGGCCAAAAAACCCCCCTCTAGGTTATCCTATGTAGTGTTTTTCCACTATTTAGCTGGAGACGGGTGGAAAGACACTAATAGGAATTTTTTTTTAAAATTTTAAACAGGCTGCACTATTTGAAAAAAGGGAAATTGTTTTTCAAGGTATGAGGCAGTAACGCACCCTGAGCTGAATCCAACCGGCTATAGCTGCACACAGACTACAGGGCGAGCTGCGCTTACACAGAGACCGTGCAGACAGCCGTAAACGGCGCTGCAAGGCCCAATAAACCCCCTCTAGGTTATCCTATGTAGTGTTTTTCCACAATTTAGCTGGAGACGGGTGGAAAAACACTAATAGGGAATTTTTTTTTAAATTTTTAAACAGGCTGCACTATTTGAAAGAAAGGAAAATTTTTCTCAAGGTATGAGCCAGTAACGAACCCTGAGCTGAATCCAACCGGCTATGGCTGCACACAGACTACAGGGCGAGCTGGGCTCACACGGAGACCGTGCAGACAGCCGTTAACGGCGCTGCAAGGCCCAAAAACCCCCCTCTAGGTTATCCTATGTAGTGTTTTTCCACAATTTAGCTGGAGACGGGTGGAAAAACACTAATAGGAAATTTGAGAAAAAATGTGCAGCAGGCTGCACTATGAGCAAAAAAGGACAACTGTGTGAGGCAGTGTGAACCCCCCCTGAGCTGAATACAACCGGGTAAATGGCTGCACACAGACTACAGAGTGAGCTGCACACACACACACACACAGAGACCTTGCAGAACGCTGTTAAAACAGCGCTGCAAGGCAAGAGCAAGGTGAACAGTGAAGAACACACAGCGTTTTGCTAAATTAGCCTTGGGAAAGGAAAATAAAGCAATTAGCTATCTCAACTGGCCCTCAGTTAGAACACAGCATCCTGTCCCTAACTGAAATCACAGCAGAGTGAGCGCAAAATGGCGGCAGCGTTTTTTATAGTGCAGAGTGACATCATTTCAGCAGCCAATCACAGCCTTGCCAGTACTTACATGCCCACCATGCTAAACAGGATGTGCCCACACTTCCAATCATTCCTCATTGGCTGCTGCGTTCAGTTTGAATTCTGGGAACTTCCGATTCCGATATCCGATACGCGGGAAGTATCGGAATTCGGTATCGGAATTCCGATACCGCAAGTATCGGCCGATACCCGATACTTGCGGTATCGGAATGCTCAACACTAGTAATGACGGACAAACAGCAATCCTTGCGGTATATCCAGCAGCTGGAGGGTAGGTTGGCGGCTCTCGAGAGCTCAACCTCAGCTGTGGATGTTACCGCAGTTGCTGTACAGGCTGCTAGCGTGGCTGCAGCAACCTTGTCCATTGCCACCCCTGTTCCGACATTATCTCGCCTCCCGCTGCCAGAAAAATTTTCTGGTGATAGCAAATTTTGTAGGGGATTCGTGAGTCAGTGCTCTATTCACCTCGAGCTCCTGGCTGCATGTTTTCCCACAGAGCGGGCTAAGGTGGGATTTATCGTGTCTCTCTTGTCGGACAGGGCGTTGGAATGGGCTACGCCGCTGTGGGAGCGTGGCGATCATGTGGTGCAGAGTGCTCCGCTGTTCCTGAGCACTCTGAAACAGGTCTTTTTAGGACCTCAAGTCACCCATGATACTGCGCTCCAACTGCTGGCATTAACTCAGGGTGAGTCCTTGGTCAGTCATTTTGCCGTCCAATTCCGCACTTTAGCTTCTGAGCTGGACTGGTCGGATAAAGCTTTTATCCCCATATTTTGGAGGGGCCTGGCTGATCACGTTAAGGACGCTCTGGCCACTAGGGAGATTCCTGCCACACTGGAGGAGTTAATAACTGTCTCCACTCGAATTGACCTCCGTTTTAACGAGCGGAGGTTAGAGCGAGCCCAGTGTAGGCAGAGGTTTCGGCTGGCTCCTACCTTCGCCAAACCTCTGGAATCTCTGGTCCTGGTTCCTGAGTCACATGAGGTCATGGAAGTGTCACAAGCGGGATCTAAGTCCCGAACCGCTTGTGCACTCAAGGTCTGTCATGTTTGCCAGCAGTCAGGACATCTAGCCACCAGATGTCCTCAGCGGTCGAGGAAACGTCAGCGTCTAGTGGTAGTAGGTGGAGGTACACTAGACATGGCGACGTTTGCCTCTAAATTGTCCTTTAAGGGGACAATTATTATAGGCTCATTCTCCCACTCGGTAGAGCTCTGCGTGGATTCTGGGGCGGAGGGCAATTTTATGTCTTCTGCCTTCGCCCAACGTCACGCAATACCCCTGGTTATGCTAGCTCAACCAGTAACGGTACGAGTGGTGAATGGGTCGACACTGCCCTCACAGATAACACACCAGACCATCCCTTTTACTCTGTCCATGTCGCCATCTCATCAGGAGATTATATCTCTGCTCGTCATTCCTGAGGGAATCGATGAGGTCCTGTTGGGAATACCTTGGCTACGGTACCACTCTCCTCATATCGAGTGGTCCTCAGGCAGAATTCTGGGATGGGGCGAATCTTGTGGGGGTAGGTGTCAGAGGGAGTGCGTTCAGATTGCTACTACAGAGGTACCCGCAGATCTATCCTCTCTCCCCAAGCAGTATTGGTCTTATGCAGACGTGTTCTCCAAAAAGGCGGCGGAGATCCTTCCGCCCCATCGCCCCTATGACTGTCCTATTGATCTCTTGCCTGGTGCTGAGCCTCCCCGGGGTCGAGTCTATCCGTTATCTCTCCCGGAGACGGAGGCAATGTCACAGTACATCCAGGAAAATCTGGCAAGAGGATTCATCAGTGTCACCTGCTGGGGCAGGGTTCTTCTTCATGCAGAAGAAGAATGGGGAATTGCGTCCATGCATAGACTACAGGGGTCTTAACGCCATCACCGTTAAGAATAAGTATCCTTTGCCCTTGATATCTGAGCTCTTCGATAGGCTTCGGGGAGCAAGGGTATTTACTAAATTAGATCTGCGGGGTGCTTACAACCTGATTCGCATCCGTGAGGGGGACGAATGGAAGACGGCTTTTAACACCAGGGATGGGCACTATGAATATCTGGTGATGCCCTTCGGGCTCTGTAATGCCCAGCCGTTTTCCAAGACTTTGTGAATGACATCTTCCGGGATATGCTTTCCACCTCGGTCGTAGTCTATCTGGATGATATTCTCATCTACTCTCCAGATATTGACTCCCACCGGAGAGATGTTTGCAAAGTCTTCGACCTCCTACGGGCAAACTCCCTCTATGCCAAGTTGGAGAAGTGTATGTTCGAGCAGGAGTCCTTACCTTTCCTAGGCTACATCATCTCTGCCCAGGGATTGGCTATGGATCCTGCCAAACTACAGGCTGTGATGGACTGGCAGGAACCCCATTCTCTTAAAGCGGTGCAGCGCTTTATGGGGTTCATTAAATATTATCGCCAGTTCATTCCGCACTTCTCAACTTTGGTAGCTCCCTTGGTTGCCCTCACCAAGAAGGGGGCAAATCTCAAATTGTGGTCTGAGGAGGTCTCCAAGGCCTTTAACTCCATAAAGTCACACTTCGCTAGCGCTCCCATCCTACATCGCCCCGATGTTGATAAGCCATTTATCATGGAGGTGGATGCCTCTTCTGTTGGTGCTGGAGCAGTCCTCTTCCAAAAGGATGCTCAAGGTCGGAAGCATCCTTGCTTCTTCTTTTCTAAGACCTTCTCACCAGCAGAGAGGAATTATTCCATCGGGGACAGGGAGTTGCTAGCCATGAAGTTGGCTATCTTGGAGTGGAGACATCTCTTGGAGGGAGCACGTTTTCCCTTCCAAGTCTTCACAGACCATAAAAATTTGGTGTACCTGCAGACAGCCCAGCGGTTGAATTCTCGCCAGGCCAGATGGTCCTTATTCTTCTCCCGGTTTCATTTCACCCTCCATTTTCTTTCTGGGGAGAAGAACATTCGGGCCGACGCTCTCTCTCGCTCCGTTGTGTCATCTGCGGAGGAGGAAGAGGAGCCTCGGCTTATTGTCCCCACCGAGAGCTTGAGAACTGTGGCCCCGGTTCCGCTAGAGTCTGTGCCTCCGGGCAAGACTTTTGTACCATCCAGTTTGCGACCGGAGGTTCTCTCTTGGGCACACTCGTCCAGGGTGGGTGGACATTTTTGTTCCAAAAGGACATCTGAGTTACTGGCGAGGACATACTGGTGGCCGCATATGGCTCGTGATGTCGCAGAATATGTTCGGGCGTGTGTCTCTTGCGCCAAGAACAAGTCACTTCGGCAACGGCCAGCTGGTTTGCTTTACCCTCTGCCGGTGGCGGACAGGCCCTGGGAGATGGTCGGGATGGACTTTGTGGTGGACTTACCCAAGTCTCGTAACTGCACCATTATCTGGGTGATCACCGACCATTTTTCCAAAATGGTGCACTTGGTGCCTCTTCCACGGCTACCTTCTGCACGGGCATTGGCTGTCTTGTTCATCAAACATATCTTTCGCCTACACAGCATGCCAGACAAAATTGTTAGTGACCGGGGTCCCCAGTTTGCGTCTCGATTCTGGAGAGAGCTTTGTCGTCTACTCAGTATTGAGTTGAATCTCTCTTCGGCATATCATCCCGAGACGAATGGGTTGGTAGAGAGGGCCAACCAGACCTTGGTCACATATTTACGATATTTTGTTTCTGCCAGGCAGGTTGACTGGGCATCCTTGCTACCGTGGGCAGAGTTTGCACTTAACAACGCCGTAGCCGACTCCACCGGTCAGACTCCATTCCTCCTAAATTACGGCCAGCATCCGCGTGTCCCTGTGCCCATGCCTGTGTCTTCTGCTGACTCCAGGGTGGCAGACTGGGCTGTGGAGGCACAGGACATTTGGGACCGCACTCAGGATGCCATTCGGGCCTCGAAGGAGAGAATGAGGTCCTCCGCCGATGCTCATCGGCGTCCCGCTCCGACCTTTGCTCCTGGCGACTTAGTGTGGCTCTCCGCCCGTAACATCAGGCTGCGTGTTGAGTCCACTAAGTTTGCACCTCGCTACTTGGGTCCCTTCAAGGTCCTTGAACAGGTTAACCCTGCGGTCTACCGTCTGGCCCTTCCTCCACGCTTGGGTATCACCGACACCTTTCATGTGTCCCTCTTGAAACCCGTATACATGTCCCGGTTTTCCGAGTCATCTGCCGGGACATCGGGTTCGTCTACGGACGATTACGAGGTGAACGCTATTTTGGGGTGCAAGGTGGTACGTGGCAAAAAGTTCTATCTGGTGGATTGGAAGGGTTATGGCCCAGAGGACAGGTCCTGGGAGCCTGCTGAAAACATTCGGGCCCCACAGCTGCCTTCGAGCGTGGCGAAGCCCAAGGGGGGGGGGTCCTAGGAGGGGGGGTAATGTTAGGTGTCGAGTTCCCGCTTCTGCACAAGGGGAATCTCGAGCCATCTCCGCTGCAGTCTCCCATTCTTATCCAGCCGCAGTGGAGTCTGCTCAGCAGAGACGTCGGTCCCAGCATCTTGCTCAGTCTCACTCTGTACAAAGAGTTACTGCTGCTTTTCCTGCTTCTGCCATTGAAGTCAGTGTTGGGCAGCGGCGAGCAGATGCTTTTGGGGCTAAGTCCTGCTTTTCTCTTTCTGAGCATGCCCAGGGCAAGATCTCCCATTGGAGATCGAGGGTCACATGCTCAGGTACTGCAGCACATCCCATTGATCCTCCAGGAAGGTCCTGAAAGGGCAAAACTTTGGTAGCAGCTTCCCATTGGTCCTTTATTGGAAGGTCCTGAACGTGCTGCAACTATATAAGCTGCGCATGACCGCATGGCCATGCGCTAGTGTACATTTGTAAATGTGTGTGTGTTGTGAGTGAAAGTCGCTCTTTAACCCCTTAGTGACAGAGCCAATTTGGTACTTAATGACCAGGCCAATTTTTACAATTCTGAGCACTGTCACTTTATGAGGTTATAACTCTGGAACGCTTCAACGGATCCCGCTGATTCTGAGATTGTTTTTTCGTGACATATTGCACTTCATGTTAGTGGTAACATTTCTTCGATATTACTTGCGTTTATTTATTAAAAAAACGGAAATATGGCGAAAATTTTGAAAATTTTGCAATTTTCAAACTTTGAATTTTTATGCCCTTACATCAGAGAGATATGTCACACAAAATGGTCAATAAATAACATTTCCCATATGTCTACTTTACATCAGCACAATTTTGGAAAAAAAAGAAAAAATTATTAGGGAGTTATAAGGGTTAAAATTTGACCAGCAATTTCTTATTTTTACAGCAAAATTTACAAAACCATTTTTTTTAGGGACCACCTCACATTTGAAGTCAGTTTGAGGGGTCTATGTAGCAGAAAATGCCCAAAATTTACACCATTCTAAAAACTGCACCCCTCAAGGTGCGCAAAACCACATTCAAGAAGTTTATTAACCCTTCAGTTGCTGCACAGGAACTGAAGCAATGTGGAAGGAAAAAATGAACATTTTACTTTTTTTCACAAATATTTTACTTCAGAATCAATTTTTTTTGTTTTCACATGTGTAAAAAAAGAAAATAAACCACATCATTTGTTGTGCAATTTGTCCGGAGAATGCCAATACCCCATATGTGGGGAGGGACCACTATTTGGGTGCACAGTAGAGCTCAGGAGGGAAGGAGCGCCATTTGGCTTTTTCAACATAGAATTCCCTGGAATTGAGATCGGACACCATGTCGCGTTTGGAGAGCCCCTGATGTGCCTAAACAGTGGAAACCCCCCACAAGTGACACCATTTTGGAAACTAGACCCCCTAAGGAACTTATCTAGGTGTGTGGTCAACACTTTGAACCCCCAAGTGCTTCACACAAGTTTATAACGTAGAGCCAAAAAAATTAAAAATCATTTTTTTTTCACAAAAATGATCTTTTCACCCCCAATTTTTTATTTTCCCAAGGGTAGCAAGACAAAATAGACCCCAAAAGTTGTTGTGCAATTTGTCCTGAGTATGTCGATACCCCGTATGTGGGGGTAAACCTCTGTTTGGGTGCACAGCAGAGCTCAGAAGGGAAGGAGCGCCATTTGACTTTTTCAACATAGAATTCTCTGGAATTGAGATCGGACACCATGTCGCGTTTGGAGAGCCCCTGATGTGCCTAAACAGTGGAAACCCCCCACAAGTGACACCATTTTGGAAACTAGACCCCCTAAGGAACTTATCTAGGTGTGTGGTCAACACTTTGAACCCCCAAGTGCTTCACACAAGTTTATAACGTAGAGCCGAAAAAATTAAAAATATTTTTTTTTCACAAAAATGATCTTTTCACCCCCAATTTTTTATTTTCCCAAGGGTAGCAAGACAAAATAGACCCCAAAAGTTGTTGTGCAATTTGTCCTGAGTATGTCGATACCCCGTATGTGGGGGTAAACCTCTGTTTGGGTGCACAGTAGAGCTCAGAAGGGAAGGAGCGCCATTTGACTTTTTCAACATAGAATTCTCTGGAATTGAGATCGGACACCATGTCGCGTTTGGAGAGCCCCTGATGTGCCTAAACAGTGGAAACCCCCCACAAGTGACACCATTTTGGAAACTAGACCCCCTAAGGAACTTATCTAGGTATGTGGTCAACACTTTGAACCCCCAAGTGCTTCACACAAGTTTATAACGTAGAGCCGAAAAAATTAAAAATCATTTTTTTTCACAAAAATGATCTTTTCACCCCCAATTTTTTATTTTTCCAAGGGTAGCAAGACAAAATAGACCCCAAAAGTTGTTGTGCAATTTGTCCTGAGTATGTCGATACCCCGTATGTGGGGGTAAACCTCTGTTTGGGTGCACAGTAGAGCTCAGAAGGGAAAGGAGCGCCATTTGACTTTTTCAACATAGAATTCTCTGGAATTGAGATCGGACACCATGTCGCGTTTGGAGAGCCCCTGATGTGCCTAAACAGTGGAAACCCCCACAAGTGACACCATTTTGGAAACTAGACCCCCTAAGGAACTTATCTAGGTGTGTGGTCAACACTTTGAACCCCCAAGTGCTTCACACAAGTTTATAACGTAGAGCCGAAAAAATTAAAAATCATTTTTTTTTCACAAAATGATCTTTTCACCCCCAATTTTTTATTTTCCCAAGGGTAGCAAGACAAAATAGACCCCAAAAGTTGTTGTGCAATTTGTCCTGAGTATGTCGATACCCCGTATGTGGGGGTAAACCTCTGTTTGGGCGCACTGCGGAGCTTGGAAGGGAAGGCGCGCCGTTTGACTTTTTAATCTCTTAATTGTGAGAGCGGACGTCATTTTGGGTTTGTAGATGTGCCTAACAGCAGAAACCCCCCACAACTGACCCCGTTTTGGAAACTACACCCCTCAAAGATTTTAATCAGGGGTATATTGAGCAATTTGAACCCACATGTATGACACAGAGTTTGATAACATTAGGTTGTCATATTGAAAAAATTCATTTTTTTCCACGAGAATTTTGTTTTAGACCTGAATGTCTCGATTTTTCAGAAATAACATCAAAAAGTGGACCCCACAATTCGTTACCCACTTTATTATGAGTGCAGCAATATCCCATATGTAGTAAAAAAGTTCTGTTTGGACAAATGGCAGGGCTTGGACAGAAAGGGGCACAATGTGACAAATTTGGCTTTATTTGAAATTGAAGATCCAGGACCCATTCAAAGCTTCTAGAGACATTGAGCAAAAAAGAAAATCCTTCCAGGAATTATTACTCACAGAGGGAGGCATGCTCCTAAAACACAATGGCTGACTATAAAATTGGTCTTGCTAACAAAACAGTTGTCCCGCATTTGCGTATATTGTAGCAGGAAGAATAAACTGTACTGGAATGAAGGGCAAAATGTGTAGGAAAATGCAGCCAACTATGTGGCAAAGCGGAGTTTGTTCCAAAGATGAAAGAACACCATCAGGGCTAGAATGGCAGACACTTTCAGAGACTGGTCGTACAACGTCCTTTTAGCTCCATCAATCCCTATATGAGAGACGAATGTGCCAATAGACGTGGTACACCATAGCAAGCTCCCACCCGCCAAGGTCAGAACCGCTATATGCACAAAACAACCAGTTCTCTATAGAAAGCATTGTCTGGTACCAGAGGTTCGGCAAGAACCATAAAGTAAAGCCCATAGTGTATAAGTACGGAACTTCCTCATTTTTTAGAAATCCTACAATAAAATGATCATGCCCGTATCATCAACATAAATATAAGTAATATAAATGGAAGCCAAAGTTTTGTGTAGCAAGACAGTTATAAAAACAGTCAAAGTTAGATAAATGGTCAAAAATGTTTGAGTAATAAAGTCCTAGAATTCATTTTCAGATAATCTCACTTTTCAAGATCATTTCTGGGGTCCACATTCTAACGCTTATTAACATAGGTACGTGGACGAGAATTTGTTGGAATAGTAGTTTGGTATGGGATTGATCGAGTCGTAGAATTTTCAGATGACCTGACTTTGCAAGAACATTTGTGGGGTCCACACTCTAGAGCGTACAGACGTGGGTACGTGGATGAGAATTTGTTGGGATAGTAGTTTGGTATGGGATTGATCAAATTCTGGAATTAATTGTGAAATGGGGTAAAATGGGATCTACTAATTAAAATATTTATCAATTGTTCCAAATTGTACTACTGGGGCCACTAAGCAGAAAATAAAAATGATTGAAAAAAAAACAAACTAATAATTGTAGGTGGTGTGGTAGGTCTCAAAACAGGGGGAGATACAAAGGCCTGGTTGGGATGGGCATGTGGGGCAATAAAATCAGGAATCACTCCGCCTGCCATGCTTTCTGCAAACTCGGCACCTTTTTTGAGGATACCTTTGGGTGGGAGTGACAGGGACAGGGTGAGGAAAATGGCGTTCTGACAGTCTCCGGGAATCCTCAGAGTCGAAGGCTTCCCCCGGTGCCATGGACTCAAATATGAGGCTCTCTACTACTTTTTCCTGAAAGTGCAGGAAAGTTAGTGGTCCTTGAGATTTTTTGTATAGGACAAAACTGTTGTAGGTGGCAGTCTGAATTAGATAGATTCCCAGTTTTTTATACCACGCCCTGGTCTTCCTCTTGACCAGGTATGGTTGCAGAACCTGGTCTGACAGGTCTACGCCACCCATATGTCTATTATATTCTGTGACGCAGACAGGTTTTTCTTTGTCCCTGGTGGCACCCCTCTCTCTGACCGTCACAGTGGTGTCCGTATGCAGTGTGGAAAGCATATAGACGTCCTTCCTGTCTTTCCACTTCACTGCAAGTAGTTGGTCGCTTGCAAGTGAAAATGACGCCCCCCTCTCCAAACGTCTGGACACCAACTGTGACGGAAACCCCACTCTGTTTTTCCTCACTGTCCCACAGGCCCCTGTATTTGCAGCATGGAGGGATTTGTATAGGGGGATACTCGTGTAATAATTATCTGTGTACACGTGGTACCCTTGATTGAGAAAGGGCGTCATTAGCTCCCAGACAATTTTGCCTGGGATACCAATTGTCTGGGGGCAGTTTGGGGGGGTTTATTTGGCGGTCCCTACCTTCGTAAATTAGGAAGGTGGACGTGTACCCTGATGAGCTCTCGCAAGCTTTATATAATTTTACGCCGTATTTGGCTCTCTTGGAGGGAATAAATTGGCGGAATGAAAGACGGCCCTTGTAGCTCATCGAGGACTCGTCGACTGCCATATTTTGCTCTGGGGTATAGGAATTTAGAAAGGAAGTTTTTAGGAGGGAAATTAGGGGTCTTAATTTATTTAGCCGATCGTAGTTGGGGTCAGTTCTTGGGAGAGCTTGGGCATTGTCACTGAAGTGGAGGAATCTCATCAGGGCTTCGTAACGGGCTCGGGACATGATGGCTGCAAATACAGGGGTGCAGTGGACAGCTTTTGTTGCCCAGTAAGAGCGGAGAGTGGGTTTTTTTACTATACCCATATTCAGGGTGAGGCCTAAGAATTTTTTAATTTCGGGGACATTTGTGGGGATCCAGGAACGGGAATGAAAGGCAGTGGGTTTTTGGGAAATATATTGCCGGGCATATAGGTTAGTTTGGTGGACGATTAATTGCAGGACTTCGGGGCTAATGAAAATTTCAAAAAAATCAATGGGGGTAAAATTGGCGACATCTACTTTTATTCCAGGGACTGCAGAAAAAGGGGGAATTTGAGGGGAAAATGAGGTGTCATTATACCACAGCGGTGGGGGGACTGCGGTACTTGGTCCTGCCTCTGAAGCTTCAGCAGTGACGACCGACTCCGCTACCACCGGGCTGGGGGATCCCGTGGAGGAAGAGTCGTCATCACTGTCTGAAAACTGCTCAACTTCAGGTGCAGAATCTGTTTCGTTGCCGGAGCTGCCGGAGCAAAGCAGGCTGTAAGCTTGCTCCGCGCTAAAAGTTCTGCGAGCCATTTTATCTAATTCCTCCCCTAACCCTAACCCTAACCCTAACCCTACCCCTAACCCTAACCCTAAAAAAAATTTTAAAAAAAAATTATAATTTTTTTTTTTCTTTTTTTTTTTTTTTTTTTATAATCCTCTGCTGGTGATGCAGGGATTACGGAGAACGGGGGTGGGTAAATGGGATGCTGGCGGAGGCAGATATTATGTTTTTTGTCACTGACAGGGCAGCACTTGAACTGTAGTCTCTCTCTCTTCTCTCCTAGAACAACTACAAGGAGAGAAGAGAAAGGTACAGCCCAAGTGCTGCCATGTTTATCAAATATTAGGGGTTTTGATCACTGTAATTGGACATATTACAGTAATCAAAACCCAGCAGCCAATGAGAAAATTCTCATAGGTTGCTGGGTCTCTGCTGGCAGATCATGGCAGGCGCACTGCGCATGCGCCCGCCATTTTCTTCCAGCAGAGAAGAAGAAGGGGGGCCAGGATCAGTGGGCTGGGGACCGGGGACCACTACTGAGGACCGGGGACCACTACTGAGGACCGGGGACAGGAGCAGGCGGTATGGTGGGGGGCTCGGGGGCTCTATTTCTCTCCCCTCTGATGTGCGATCACATCAGAGAGGAGAGAAATGCAAAGCATTTTTTTTTTTTACAAACTATTTGCAGCGATCGCAATCCCGGGGGTCTGTAAAGACCCCTGGGATTGCGATCGCTCCAGGGGGTCTGCGATCGCTCCAGGGGGTCTGTAAAAACAGACCCCAATACACCGGGGGAAGCTAGGCTTTGGCGGGCGCATCTGCACATGCGCCCGCCATTTTGGAGCCCGGGCAGGAAGGAGGAGGGTCGGGGACCGGGGGGGCACCTTCTCCGGTACATAAGGTACCGTGGGGGGCTCGGGGGACCCTATTTCTCTCCCCTCTAATGTCCGATCACATTAGAGGGGAGAGAAACACAATACTAATCAGGTTTTTTTTTTTTTTTTGCGATCGCCGGTAAACGGTTAATTACCGGCGATCGCAAAAGCGGGGTCGGTGAAAACCGACCCGAATCATGTTCTCTGGGGTCTCGGCTACCCCCGGCAGCCGAGACCCCGGAGAAAATCGGCCTCTGGGGGGCGCTATGTACTTTTTCCACAGCGCCGTTAATTAACGGCGCTGTGGCTTAAGTACCCTTAGCGGCCGCCGTTAAAAGGCGTATCGGCGGTCGCTAAGGGGTTAAATAACCCTCCCTATTGGATGACTGTTCGCGGAAGGTGTATGTTTGCTATCTAGCGCCCGACTTAGCCATCAGCACGTAAACACACAATACAGCGTCTTATTGCTGTGACCGCCAGTGCGGCGCATTGTGCTTTCACAGTGCTTTCCTGACCTAAGCCTGAGTGGTTAGTGGCGTTTGCCAGTGCGGCACTGCATGCACTCTAGTGCTTCTATTGCTGTCACTCTGACACCTCAGTAGCGGTGTCGAGCGCATGAGGTCTATGTACTCAAATCCTGTGTCTTGGGATTGAGTTCTGAGACTCGTTGCTTGCGCTCTTGGTGCGGTACCACGGCCCTGTGACGTAACAGGGTTCGCTTCCTTCACACAGGGTGAGGTTAGCCCATGTGTGTATTCACTTTGTACCGCCATATAGTCTGTCATTACTTGGCAGCAGGTTCCATCTCTGCACGGTGGACCCCGGGCTGCGAACGCACCATACTCTATCTGTCTTATTATTTGGTGCGTTCCGCTAGCCCTAACAACGGCTGCCGCACGCGTGCCACACTGATGTGCTACATAAGCACATGGACACACGGACACGGATAATTTCGGTACCAATTTTTCCGGTACCGGAATTATCTGGACGTGTGGGACAGGCCTTATCCTGTTTATTATTATTTTTTAAAAATCTGACATATGGCTACTGAGATATTTAACTTTTTTCTTGGGTTGAATAGAAAGCACAGCCAAAGAAATTAAAGGAACTTTAGAAAATTTGTGAGGGTATATTCCCATGGTCAGTAAGCGCTGCGGGTTGGACGCTGTGTACATCCGTAGAGAACCGAGTCAAAGCAAGATAAATATCACTAGCACAATGTATTGCACATGGTAATTCCGCACGTTTCAATGAACACATGTGGAATCACTTGCATTCAAAAGCCAGCAGCGCTTTGGACGCAGCCGACATATGCTGCTTCCAAAGTGCTGCCGATAATGACCGTGGGAATGTAGCCTTGCAAGCTTCATCTGTGTGCATTTCTAACAGTAGGCAATCATCCCTCCATAAAATGAAAGGCTGAAAGTGGTTGTTTCATCAGTATTTTGCACCTCTGTTACCTCCATTAGTAAGGGGTCTGTGGAATCTTGTTTTTGCTTTTTGCTTTGTGACCTTGGCTGGTAAATACTATTGCCTTTCTGTTAGGGCTCATACTCACCTGCGAGAAACTCGGAGGAGTCTCGCATGTTAAAAGCCTGCGCTGCTGCCGGCACTCAGGAGCGGGGTGTGCGGCTGCATGTATTCCTATGAGGTCGTATGCCCCGATTTGAGTGCCGTGTGCAGTGCCGGGTATTAACAGGTGAGTATGAGCCCTTATAGTTATATTTTTATTTCAGTTGTGCTAAAAGCAAAGCTAGAACCAACTTTCTTTTGAGGAGTGTCATTAAACTGCTGTGCTGAAAATTTGAATGCTAAGTTCACCCTAGGCGCTTTTGCTGCTTATTTATGTTTTTTAATGCTAATTTTCAGCTACCTTTTACATTAGCAGCAAAGTCTATGAGATTTCAAAAACACACATTGGTTTTTTGTCATCAGCATTTTGTTCTTTGCATGTTATTTTTGGACTTAGAGCATGTCACTTATTTCAGTATTTTTTCAATATTTTTCATTCATTAACTTAAATGGGTGGTGAAAAAACGTTCCAAAAATGCAGATGTCATGTTTTGCTGCGGTTTTTGTGCCATTGCATGGAATAAGACTTTTTTTTCAACACTATACTTTATCAGCATGCACAAGATCCAATTCTAGTAAGACAAAACAAAAAAAGCAACCAAGGAAAACATGCTTTTTTTAAGCAGCTTCTTTCCTGCCAATAGATCAGGTTTTGCTGCAGAAAAAAAACCCTTAGGCCGGCCTCACACTGGCGTGTTTTATGGACGTAAGAGAGGTGCAGAAAATATGGATTGCATACGGTACAATGATTCTCTATGCCCAAGCTCCTATCAGCCGTATTTTACGGATCCGTATTGTACGGTCTTCTATGGCCATAGAAAAACGAAGCATGCTGCATTTGTCACCATATTGCGCAAAAATACACCGATGAAAGTCTATGGGGGCCAGAAAAATACGGATTACACATGGACCAACAGTGTGACTTGCGATAAATACGCCAGACATCTCCAGACATTGCCAGGTGCAAGGAATTGTGCCAAGCCCTCAATCAGGAAGCTCAGACATGCTAATTAGCTCAAAAAGCCACACAGACATCCCGGAAGTCTGCCGCTCGCCTCCACGGAGTTCCAAGCAGCATGGCCAGCATCATAAACGTGAATATGCTCCTCATCCTGGTACAAGAAAGGCCAGAAATATGGGACCAGCGGGATCCTAATTATTTGAACCGGGCCAGGAAAGAGGCAGCTTGGAGGACCATCTGTGGGATCCTATTCCCAGATTATGCCCAACCGCCACGTGCGGAGCAGACAAGACTTTGTAAGTACACTAATGTATTGATAATAATTTACTTTGAAAGATGCTTTCCCTACATGATTACTGGAATAGTCTTTTTTCTCTTACTATGTCATTTTTTGGCATTTTGGCCCAAAAATAAAGCTGATTAACATGATAAAGTGTTTAGGTACATAGCTAATATTGATGTTGCGTTGGTAACTCTTTTTTTGCTTCAACCCTCGTCCAGAGAGGTGTTGACACTGTTCTTTGTTTTTCCCTAAATTTTTACTTTATGATATAATTAGTTAAGAAAGCATTTTGTTATCCTCGGTCAAATATTAGATAATGTAGTCTGCAAGGACAGGGTCCTCTCCCCTCTGTACCTCTCCCCTCTGTAAAGTTGTTTACTGTGAACGATATCTAGAACTCTGCATGTAACCCCTTTCTCATGTACAGCACCATGGAAATAATGGTGCTAGATAAATAAAGAATAATAATAATATATCACTGACAACTGTATTAAGCAATGTGCATAATGAGCTTAAACAATATTTGTTACCATGTCATTGCAGTGGATGATGTAATGACACGATGGCACAGCATCAGGGACCAGTACCGGCGGGAAAGGCAGCAGAGTGCAAGAAGTGGGTCAGCAGCCCCACCGAAGACTTTTTGGACGGCAGTATGGATCTAAGACAGTAAGTAATAACCACACAGCACATTTTTCCTTAAAAAAAATCTTATTAAGATTATTTGTTATGGTTAGTCCATGGCGAATTACATGTAAGGATGGGTAAATCTAGTCCCAAAAATAATGTTTACACCCAAAAATGTACAAAGGGTCCTGGAGGAGAGAGGACCCTGCCCTCAAAGCCTCCCAAGCTACAACAAGGGATGGGTTAGAATATTATAGGCGAGGTTAGAGATGTTCATGCATTGGTTTGGTCGATGGGTGGTTACTGCAGGTTATCTGATTGTTTGAAGAGGTGGGTCTTCATGCTGTTTGTGTAGCTTTCAATGGTAGGGTCTCTTTAATTGCTGTTGTAGTGCCAGCGTGGCTTATGCTGGACACATTGCCGGCTACACAGCAGGGGAACAGCTGACGTTACTGAACCCAACTGACACATGAGCGAGTGTTTTTCTCTGTGCTGCCAGCACTTCCGGGCACCAACTGGCGTTATTGGAGCCCAGGGAATCAAGGAGGAACTGTGTGTAGGCCGAAGCCTGCACTGTAGGCATTTGACTGTCTGTTATTGTGCCAGCGCTGCTTTTGCTGGACACGTTGCCGACTACACAGCAGGGGAACAGCTGGCTTTACTGAACCCCACTGACACATGAGCGAGTGTTTTTCTCTATGCAGCCAGCACTTCCGGGCACCAACTGGTGTTATTGGAGCCCAGGGAATCAAAGAGGAGCTGTGTGTAGGCCGAAGCCTGCACTGGAGGCATTTGAATGTCTGTTATTGTGCCAGCGTGGCTTTTGCTTGACACGTTGCCGACTACACAGCAGGGGAACAGCTGGCTTTACTGAACCCCACTGACACATGAGCGAGTGTTTTTCTCTGTGCAGCCAGCACTTCCAGGCACCAACTGGCGTTATTGGAGCCCAGGGAATCAAGGAGGAGCTGTGTCTAGGCCGAAGCCTGCACTGTAGGCATTTGAATGTCTGTTATTGTGCCAGCATGGCTTTTGCTGGACATGTTGCCGACTACACAGCAGGGGAACAGCTGGCTTTACTGAACCCCACTGACACATGAGCGAGTGTTTTTCTCTGTGCAGCAGCACTTCCGGGCACCAACTGGCGTTATTGGAGCCCAGGGAATCAAGGAGTAGCTGTGTGTAGGCCGAAGCCTGCACTGTACACATTTGAATATCTGTTATTGTGCCAGCGTGGCTTTTGCCGGACATGTTGCCGACTACACAGCAGGGGAACAGCTGGCGTTGCTGAACCCCACTGACACATGAGCTAGTGATTTTTTTCTGTGCAGCCAGCACTTCCGGGCAACAACAGACAGTGTTGAAGCCTAGGGAATCCAGGAGGAGCAGAGTGGCCGAAGCTTGCACTGGAGGTAGGTAAATGTCTGTTATTGTGCCAGCGTGGCTTTTGCTGGACACGTTTCTGGCTACACAGCCGGGGAACAGCTGGAGTTACTGAACCCCACTGACACGTGAGCTAGTGTTTTCTTCTAAGCAGCCAGCACTTCCGGGCAACAACTGACAGTGTTGAAGCCAAGGGACAGCAGGAGGAGCAGATTTGAGGTTTTGCCAGATACACAGCTGGGAATCAGCTGACGTTACTGAAACCCAATACCACGGCAGCAAGTGTTAACTGTGCAGCCAGCACTTCCAGGCACCAACTGGTGGTGTTAGAGCCCAGGGACAGCAGGAGGAGCAGATATGAGGTATTGCCACACACACGGCTGGGGAACAGCTGACGTTACTCAACCCCAATAACAGAGGAGCAACTGTTGACTGTGCAGACAGCACTTCCAGGCACCAACTGGCAGTGTTAGAGCCCAGGGACAGCAGGAGGAGCAGATATGAGGTATTGCCGCACACACAGCTGGGGAACAGCTGACGTTACTGAACCCCAATAACAGAGGAGCGAATGTTGACTGTGCGGACAGCACTTCCAGGCACGAACTGGCAGTGTTAGAGCCCAGGAACAGCAGGAGGAGCAGATTTGAAGTTTTGCCAGATACACAGCTGGGAATCAGCTCACATTACTGAAACCCAATAACTCGCCAGCAAGTGTTGACTGTGCAGCCAGCACTTCAAGGCACCAACTGGCAGTGTTAGAGCCCAGGGACAGCAGGAGGAGCAGATATGAGGTATTGCCGCACACACAGCTGGGGAACAGCTGACATTACTGAACCCCAATAACAGAGGAGCAACTGTTGACTGTGCGGACAGCACTTCCAGGCACCAACTGGTGGTGTTAGAGCCCAGGGACAGCAGGAGGAGCAGATATGAGGTATTGCCATACACACAGCTGGGGAACAGCTGACATTACTGAACCCCAATAACAGAGGAGCGACTGTTCACTGTGCGGACAACACTTCCAGGCACCAACTGGCGGTGTTAGAGCCCAGGGACAGCAGGAGGAGCAGATATGAGGTATTGCCGCACACACAGCTGGGGAACAGCTGACTTTACTGAACCCCAATAACAGAGGAGCGACTGTTGACTGTGCGGACAGCACTTCCAGGCACCAACTGGCGTGGCGGTGTTAGAGCCCAGGGACAGCAGGAAGAGCAGAGTGTAGGCCGAGGCATAATTGGATCAAGTTGAAAGTGAACCTTTAACCCCCCATGCGTTAGCAACTGAAAGAGCCAACTTGTGCAGCACTAATGGTGCACTAGGAAAAGGTGGTTCTTTTAATTATGCTCCTTGCACACGCTGAACTTAACACTTATAAAATGTGTCCCCTGATACCATGACACCGTCCCAGAGGTGGTACTTTCCATCATGATGAGACCAAGCACAGCCAGCATTCATACCCCCATGCTGCCGAGCGCCGCCTCATCAGCATTGCTTGAATCTGTCACGGAGCCAGCGCTGTTATGTTAAACCTTGGCCATGCGCAGTTAGCGCTGCCCGTCTTCTAACATCATTTGGTGCCATGCTAACTGTGCCTGTGCGGCCGTGCCGCCCGAGAAACCGCCTCGCAGTGTCTTCTGATTTAGTCCCACTGCGGGGCTGGGATTCTTGGGCATGCACAGTGCATATCTTCGCCTCTCACTACTCTCCATCCGCCTTCTTCAGAGTGTGCGGCGTCACGGCCGTGGCATGTGAATTGGGATCAGCTGACGCCACACTGTCTGTAGAAGGCGGAGGGAGGTGAGTGAGAGGCGAAGATATGCACTGCGCATGCCCAGGAATTCCAGCCCCACAGTGTGACTAAATCAGAAGACACTGCGTGCCATGATCTCTGGCAGCGCGGCCGCACAGGCACAGCCAGCATGACATCAAATGATGTCAGAAGATGGGCAGCACTAACTGTGCATGCCCAAGGTTAAACATAACAGCGCAGGCTCCGGGACAGATGCAAACAACGCTGAGGAGGCGGCGCTCGGCACCATGGGCGTATGAATGCTGGCTGTGCTGCGTCTCATTGCAAAGGAAAGTCCCACCTATGGGACGGTTTCACGGTAAGAGGGGACACATATTTTAAAAGTGTTAAGTGCAGCATGTGCAAGAAGCATAACTAAAAGAGCCACCTGTTCCTTGTGCAGCATTAGTGCTACACAAGGTAGATCTTTCAGTTACAAATGCCTGGGGGGGACAGGTTCCCTTTAATTGCTGTTGTAGTGCCAGCGTGGCAGTCGCTGGACACGTTGCCGGATACACAGCAGGGGATCAGCGGACGTTACTGAATCCCAATAACACTGGGTCATGTGTTGTCTGTGCAGCCGGCACTTCTGGGCAGCAATTGGTGGTGTTGGAGCCAAAGGATTAAACTTCATATGGTTGAAACATGAACACAGCAGGAGACCTGGATACTGTTGGCAACCAATTATTTAATCGGTAAGATGAGTGGCAAATTCCTGTGAGATCCAGGCCTTGTTCATTTTCAAGAAAGTAAGCCAGTCCATGTTATCGAAGAATAGTCGCATGCGACGTTCTGTTAGAACACCACCTGCAGCACTAAAGACGCGTTCGGATAATACACTGGCAGCAGGGCAAGCCAGCACCTCCAATGCATACTGGCTAAGCTCTGGCCATGTATCCAGCTTAGAGACCCAAAACTTGAAGGGGGAAGAGCCGTCTGGGAGTATGCCGAGAGTGCAAGACATGTAGTCTGTCACCATCTGACGGAAACGTGGCCTCCTGCTGACTGGATCCGTCAGTGATGGTGTAGACATTTGTGGCGGGCACACAAAACTTTGCCACTGTTGGAACAGACTGGTCTTGACTTGTGCTGAGCCACTGCTTCTGCTCCCTCTTTGTGCAGAGATTCCTTCACTGCTTCTACGCACAGAGCTGCTTTGTAAAGCACTAGCAGTAGCAGGTGCAGCACTTCTCTCGATTGGACTGGAGAAGATGATGGACTGCACCTGTGTGTCTTGGTGCAGCTGCATTTTATGCTCCCGTTGCAATGGTGGTATGAGAGTTTGTAAATTGTCCCTGTAGCGTGGATCGAGGAGGGTGTACACCCAATAATCAGCCGTGGTAAGAATGTGGGCGATGCAGTGGTCGTTTCTCAGGCACTGCAGCATGAAATCAACCATGTGCTGCAGACTGCCAACTGGCCAAGACACGCTGCCCCCTCCTTGAGGCGTGATGTTTGCCTGCTCTGCATCACCCCACCCTCGCTCTACATACTGACTACTGGAGATTTGTGTAACTCCCTCCTCTGGAAAGATGTCTTCCTCCTCCATTGACTCCTCTTCATCCTGCTCACAAAAGGTCGCCTGCCTAGTCCTTTGCGAGGAACCACATCGCGCAGACTGTCCAGAAGCTGATGGCATTTCTGACTACTCATCCTCAACCTCTTCCACCACCTCATCCCTTAGCGCTTGCAGTGTTCTTTCAAGCAGGCAGATAAGGGGGACAGTCATGCTGACTAGTGCATCGTCTGCACTCGCCATCTGGGTGGATTCATCGAAGGCCCGCAAAACCTGGCAGATGTCCTTCATAGTGGCCCACTCAGTGGTTGTGAAGTCTGAACGGCGCGCACTGCGACTTTTTTTGCGCCTGATGCAGCTGGTACTCCATTACTGCTTGGTGCTGCTCACACAACCGCTCCAACATATGTAATGTGGTATTCCACCTGGTGGGGAGGTCACATATGATGCGGTGTTCCAGAAGACGGGATCGGTGCTGCAGAGTTGCAATGCGCGATCTGGCCATGCTGGAACGCCACACGTGAGCACACTCAAGGCGGACCTTGTGCAGCAGTGCATCAATATCTGGATAGTCCCTCAGAAAACTCAGCACAACCAAGTTGAGCACATGTGCCAGACATGGGATGTGAGTGAGGTTGCCAAGACCCAGAGCTGCCACCAGATTTCGGCCATTGTCACACACTACCATGCCTGGCTGGAGATTTGCTGGCACAAACCACACATCTCTCTCCTGATTGATGGCATTCCAGAGCTCCTGCGCTGTGTGGCTTCGATTCCCCAAAGAAATTATTTTAAGTACGGCCTGTTGACATTTGGCCACAGCTGTGCTCATATCGGTTGTAACAGGTAAGCATTCACGGGTCAAGGTGGAGGTAGACCGTGACGGCTCCTGCAGCAATGATTCTGAGGAACTGGAGTATGAGGAGGAGTCAATGTGTACAGACTGGATTCCTGCAATCCTTGGCGTTGGCAGTACACCTACAGCGCCACTTGCCATGTCTGTACCCGGCTTCACAACATTGACCCAATGGGCAGTGAGGGAAGGGTATCGTCCCTGTCCATGGTGACTGGTCCACACATCGGTGGTGAGGTGGACCTTGCTACTAACGGCGTTTAGTAGCGCATGTTTGATGTTTCCCTCCACATGCTTTTGCAGGGCAGGGACGGCTTGCCTGCTGAAATAAAAGCGGCTGGGCACATTTTATTGTGGGACTGCCAATGCCAACAAGTTACAGAAGCTGTCAGTCTCCACCAGCCTGAATGAGAGCATTTCAAGTGACAGAAGTTTTGCAATGCCAGCATTCAGAGCCTGTGCTCGTGAGTGGTTTGCCGAGAATGGCCGCCTTTTCTCCCATACCTGTGCTACTGATGGCTGTAGACTGGGCAGGGAGTGTGAGGATGACTGGGAACGTGGTGCTGTGGGTGGAATTACACTGGGTCTCTGGACAACAGTGCCAGAGGTTCTTCCATGGCAATCCTGTGAGGAAGCCGAACCAGCAGTATGTGAGCTGGAGGAAGAGGCAATGACACAAGCTGAAGAGGTGGTAGGTGCCGCTGTAGGTTGGCCTAGGTCTTCAGTGTGTTTTTGTAACTCCACTGCGTGCTTGGTCCGCACGTGTTTCCACATGTTTGAGGTATTGAGGTTGCTGACATTTCTACCTCGTTTGATTTTCTGATGAGACAGCTTGCATTTGACAAAGCAAATGTCATCTGCAACTGTGTCAAAAAAGGAGCAGGCACTGCAAGTCTTGGGAGCGCCCGCTTTGGGTTTTGGAAGAGGCATGCTCCTAATGGGTCCCGAAGTGGAGGCTACAGGCACCGCAGTCTTCCCCTTCCCTCTCCCAGCCGTTCGGGGAATCTCTTCCTCAGAGCTGCTCCCACAACCTTCGTGTTCCTCACGCCATGATGGGTCGAGGACCTCATCATCTACGCTACCCTCTTCCACCAACTGCTTCTCCTGGGTAGTCTCGGTAGCACAGTACGCACCAGAAACTGGCACCTGAATCTCATCATTAAATGCGTACTGAAAAGTTAGTAACCGGAGGCACTGTCCCACCCGCCTCTTCTGATTCAGAGATACAAAGCTGTTGGGCATCACTGCATACAGCCTCTTCTTCTGATTCTCTAATGCTGCTTGGCTGGCCCCCTGTTTCCAAGCCAAGAGATTCAGAAAACAGAAGTAGAGATGCCTCCTGTCCTGGGCTCTCTGACTGCCTGGGCAATTTGGCAGGTAGTGAAGAGACAGATGGTTGCTCTTCAGTGCTCTGTGCCTGAGAGGATGTGGCACTAATTGAAGTCGATGAGTTAGCTGCCATCCATCCGACAACGGCGTCAATTTGTTCGTCCCGCAGCAGCAGGGTACAGTGAGCTCCTACAAAGCTGCGCATGAAGGTCTGCTCCCTGCTAAAACTGGGGGATGATGAGTCACCGGTGCCCGCAGCTGGCACAGAATCCCCACGTCCTCTCCCTGCTCCATGCCCACGCCAACGTGCCTTACTCCCTGCCTTCCTCATCGTGATAGACTGATAAAGATAGGCAGAAAAGTACTAACGGCTTAGTGTGCTTATTCCTGAACAGCTGCTAACAGGTATAAGAAACACTTATTTTATAGAGTGTGGACTAGACTTTATTATAAGCTTATGTGGCCTACACAACAGTAAAGTGGAGTGATTGGTGAACTTTGGGTTTGTTTCGCAGAACAGACACTACAGAGTGAGCGCAGTACTCACACACAGACCGTGCAGACAGCCGTGATCGACGCTGCAAGGCCAAGTAAAGCTCCTCTATCTAATCCTATATAGTGTTTTCCACAATCTAGCGGGATACGGATGGAAAGACACTAATAGGATATTATTGAAAAAAGGTGCAGCTGGCTGCACTAATTGCAATTTAGGACAATGGATTCAGCAGTATGAGGCAGTGACGCACCCTGAGCTGAACACAACCGGCTGTGGCTGCGGACAGACTACAGAGTAAGCTGCACTCGCACAGACTGTGCAGACAGCCGAGAACGGCGCTGCAACGCCAAACAAAGCTCCTCTATCTAATCCTATATAGTGTTTTTCCACAATCTAGCAGGACACTGATGGAAAGCCACTAATATAGGATATATCTGAAAAAATGTGCAGCAGGCTGCACTAATTGCAAAAAGACAATGGATTTAGCAGTATGAGGCAGTGAAGCACCCTGAGCTGACCACAACTGACTGTGGCTGTGGACAGACAACAGAGCGAGCTGCAGTCACACACACAGACCTTGCAGACAGCTGTGAACAGCGCTGTAAGGCAAAAGCAAGGTGAACACAGCGGTTGCTAAATTAGCCTGGGTTAAGCACAATGAAGAAAATTGCTATCTCTAAACTGGCCCTCAGTCAGAACACAGCGTCCTGTCCCTAACTGAATTCACAGCAGAGTGAGCCCAAAATGGCGGCGGCGACTATTATAGGGCGTCGTGACATCATTTCAGCAGCCAATCACAGCCATGCCAGTAGTTACACTTCCACCATGCAGAACAGGATGTGCCCACACTTCAAATCATTCCTCATTGGCTGATTTAATTAAAACCAGGAGTTTGCATGATGGGAATTTCCAATTCCGGTTTCTGATATACTGAAAGTATCGGAACTCGGTATCGGAATTCCGATACCGCAAATATTGGCCGATACCCAATACTTGTGGTATCGGAATGCTAGAAACTAACCACAACATATCAGTCTTTCACCTACCATAGAAACCTTCAAAAGAACCTGAAGATCTACCTCTTCTGGCAAGCCTACACCATGCAGTAACCACCGATCAACCAAACCATTGCATGACCAGCTCTGTCCTCACCTACTGTATCCTCACCCATCCCTTGTAGATTGTGAGCTCTCACAGGCAGGGTCCTCTCTCCTCCTGTACCAGCTGTGACTTGTATTGTTCAAGATTACTGTACTTGTTTTTATTATGTATACCCCTCCTCACATGTGAAGCACCATGGAATAAATGGTGCTATAATAATAAATAATAATAATAATCTAGTTATATGCTGCCAGATCGATTGCTGCTAGTTATATGTTGCCAGATCAATTTCCCACAGGACATGATCCTATCTAGCTAACTGAACTGATATCTTCACTTTCAGTAGTAGCAGCAGCAGCAGGAGATGCCTCTCTGCATTGATACACTGAGAAAAAAAAGGTGCCCACTTTTTACATGGACAGGAACATGTGCATTTGGCAGCCAACCCGAGATGACCTTGTGTCATGACATTGTGGATGGTTTCAGTGCACTGACTGGCTGCTGGAATGTACATACATAAAGTTATTAGAGAAAAAAAATTACACTCTACTGCTCCTTTGACATAGACACAACCCCTCCACACATAAAGCAGGTTCCCCCCACTCATCATACAGCACCACTATCATAGATAAAGTCAAAGCAAAAGCATTAGTGAAAACGAGACTATTTACTGATTTGTGTCCGAATTTTGCTGACTTTGCGGAAAAATGTTTAGGAAACCTACATTAATCCCAATATGCTACGTTTGTTCTGAAATTGAGATTGGTGATCATTTGAGATTAGCAAAAACGTTAGCTCATTTCAAGTCACTAGGGATGAGCGGACACATGGAAGTTTGCGTTCTGATACCCGACCCAAACTTTAGTCCAAGGTTCAGACTATCAGACATGAGTAATTGCCCAAATCCGCTACATCAGAATGTGCACTAATTAACAACCAAGCACTGCTACATGTATATGTGTACCAATCGCCAGTCCATATCTTCTAAAACTACATGTGCACCAGTCACCAACCCATGACTTCTTCAAATATCTGTGCATCAGTTATAAACTCTGCTTCAACTATCTGTGAATGTGTAATAAAATCAAATGTACTGCATCTGAATATGCACAAACCAACAACCCAGTACTAGAGTTGAGCGACTTTTACTTTTTTAGGATCGAGTTGGGTTTCGCAAAACCCGACTTGTCAAAAGTCGGGTCGGGTGAAATCGGCCGATTATTTCAAAAAATCGGGGGCCGACCGAAACACGAAA
This sequence comes from Ranitomeya imitator, assembly GCF_032444005.1. Taxonomy (NCBI): domain Eukaryota; kingdom Metazoa; phylum Chordata; class Amphibia; order Anura; family Dendrobatidae; genus Ranitomeya; species Ranitomeya imitator. The sequence goes on from NC_091284.1 coordinate 593,397,129, forward strand.
CCCCATGCATGTCAATGGGGAATCAAAGTCGGCAGTGAGTGGAGGACAGGAAAACACCTACAGTGCCCATTTAATGCCAAAAACATCAATTCTTATTTCTTAAGCTTGTCAATCTTAATTTACTTTATAATAAAAGTTAGGCATTGAAAACAGGGGTCATTTGGCTAAAGTTGTGGGGGGGTAGGGCTGGCTCAAGATTTTCGTGGGCCCAGGAAACGTGGAATACGTCACCGCGGTGGAGCAGGGAGAGGTAAGTATTTCAACTTTGCAAGTGCTGTGATCCTGAGCAAGCAGGGGGGGGGGCACTAGTTGGCACTGGCACAGGGCCCCTCATAGTACAGCGGTGTGTTTGATGACAGGTGGCGACTCCCACTGCCAGATACACTTTTGCGTACTATGAGGTGCCCTGTGCCAGTGCCAACGAGTATGCCCCCCCACCTGATGAAGGAACCTGCACTTTCATCTGCACCTTCCTCTTTGTCCCCGTGTAAGGTGGTATAGCATGCGGGAAGGGGAACCTGACTTTCAGCAGGGTCAGATTCAGGCTGTGTAGAGTGCAAGGGGAATGCAGTAGTCTGGGTCAATGCACCAGCAGACTCATCTAGCAGTGGCTGGACAATGGGCAGGATGAGGAGGAAACACAGATATGCGCCCAAATAATAAAGTAGGCTAAATGCAGTTCAAAATTGGTAACAGGACTAAACAGGCGGCATAGCTTTTGTTCAGTGGAGGACAACTGTAATGAGTGGCGCAGACACAGTTGGTAGGCCCAAAATAAAAAAGTAGGCTAAAAGCAGTTCAAAATTGGTAACAGGACTAAACAGGCAGCATTGCTTTGTTCAGTGGAGGCCAACTGTAATGAGTGGCGAAGACACAGTTTGTAGGCCCACAATAAAAAAGTAGGTTAAATTCAGTTCAAAATTGGTAACAGGACTAAACAGGCGGTATTGCTTTGTTCAGTGGAGGACAACTGTAATGAGTGGAGCAGACACAGTTTGTAGGCCCACAATAAAAATGTAGGCTAAATGCAGTTCAAAATTGGTAACAGGACTAAACAGGTGGCCTAGCTTTGTTCAGTGGAGGACAACTGTAATGAGTGGCGCAGACACGTTTAGTAGGCCCAAATACAAAGGTAGGCTAAAAACAGTTCAAAATTGGTAACAGGACTAAATAGGTGGCATAGCTAGGTACTGGGGTGGACTCCTCTGCTGAGTAGCAGACAGTGGTAGTAGGCACAAAGTATTAACTGGTATAAATGGAGGCCAGGGCCCTTGTATATTTTAACTATCATCTATAATTTGAACAAATTTGTATTGGCAGTGCCATTGAAGGATTTAACAGCACAGACTACACAGTGATGGAGCAGGGAGAGGTAAGTATTGCAAGTGATAGAGCACTGTTCGAGCTGGGGGGGAACACTCTCTCGTGGGTGGCGTTACTGGCACAGGGCCCCTCATATTACGATGGTGTGTCTGACGTTGGTTCTGCACCACCGCCATCAGAGACACTTCAGTGTGCTATGAGGGACCCTGTGCCAGTGCCTTCGCCCAAGAGTGGGCGCACCCACCTGTCCAGGCAAACGGCACTCGCACGGGTGCTTGCACCACGTGGTGACCACGGCCCTGTGGGGGGGAGTCAGCCCCTTTAGGGAGGTATAAAAATGGACTATGGTGGACATTCAGCAGCTGCAAATGGTGGAATTGGAGAAGTCAGTAAGAGGAGGCCAAAAGCAAGACATTTTTCAGGCAAGCTACGTGTCAGCAGGAGAAGGTGGGGCAAAATAATTTGAAATCCATGATTGGTTCATTTTAATGAAGGTTAGATCATCAACATTCTGGGTAGCCAGACGTGTCCTTTTTTTGGTCAGTGTTGAACCAGCAGCACTGAAGACTCTTTCTGATAGCACACTAGAAGCAGGGCAAGCGGGCAAAGGGGCATGACCTGTGAGGGAGAACATCGATAAGGGAGGAAAAGTAGTTCGTAACCATACTGGACAAATGCTGTCTCCTGTCACTTTGAATTGATGCAGTGGCTGAAAGTGGCTGGAAGATATATGAAAAAATACAAGGACTGTAGTACAATTTCAATCTCCCTACAATGATCTCAGGAAAAGTATGGCAGCAATAAAATGGACTGCTGCACACAAAAGTGTGGACAAATATACAAGATAATTGTGCAGACAGGAGCAACAGGATTTTTGCTTTTAAAAAAGCAGTTGATTTGCACAGCAGCGTGCAAACAGCAATGCAGCTATCAGGGAGCCTTATAAGTCAGCCTAATAAGCTACAGAGCTGATGCACAAAAATATAGCCTCCACTGTCCCTGCAAACAAATGGTGTTGTTGCACAGAGGAAATTGCTACAGCACAAGCAGTTTCGGGGCTTAATCTTCCTTCCCTGACTATATCCCTTGATATCCCTGATGAAGCTGCGGCAACCTCTCCCTATGCTACGATCGGCAGAAGTAAAATGGCGGTCGGCGTGCACGCCCCTTTATAGCCCATGTGGCACCGCAGAAAGCAAGCCAATCACTGTCATGCCCTTCTTTAAGATGGTGGGGACCGAGACCTATGTCATCACGCTGCCCACACTCTGCGTCCTCCTTCATTGGCTGAAAAATGGCGCTGAAAGCGTCATACGAAACGCGACATTGGCGAAAAGATCGCCGACTTCATGGCCGATTCTACACTAGGATTGGGTCGGGTTTCATGAAATCCGACTTTGCCGAAAGTCGGCGATTTTTTAATTTGTCGGATCCGTTTCGCTCAACCCTACCCGGTACTAAAACTTGAATATGTGCGAAAAAGGAAGGTTGTATCAAGCTCCAAGTTAAAACAATGCCATCATTTAGAAAAAAATCTTGTTAAAAATTAACATCCATGAAAAAAAATGGGAGAGGCGGTACACAGGCAATGCAACGCATTTCGAACGTAACTCTTGCTTTACAGCTTTCATTACAGAGTCCGAGCAACCAATTAAAACTGGCTTTGATTAGAATGTAAGTCCGCAAGTACAGGGTCCTCTCCCCTCTGTATCAGTCAGTCACTGTAAACTTGTTTACTGTAAACGATATCTATAACCCTGTATGTAACCCCTTTCTCATGTACAGCACCATGGAATTAATGGTGCTATATAAATAAATAAATAATAATAATAATAATAATCAGCCTGATCATGTTATAGAATGTGTGCTTGCAGTCTGGAATGGACCATTTAGGTAAATATGCATTTCTTTTACATACAAAATATTTAATAAAAGACAAAACAAAATAAATAAAAACATCCAGATTGATAATTAACAATTAAGTTTATCAAAATAAGAAAGATAGATTTAATAATGAAACATAATTTAATTGCACATATTCAGACCAGAGGGGACAGGAGTGTCTAAATTATAGAATCAGAAAGCTTCCCTGGTGCGCAATCTTCTCTCATGATTCCCACTCCTTTATGCCTAATGACTTTTCTATACCAAAAACTTGTAGTGATGAAATATCTCTGTTCTGTTGTGAAATGAAGTGTTTTAATGCTTGGGATGTTGGGCTATATTACAATTTGCAGGATTACTGCTTATACAGTGGGGCAAAAAAGTATTTAGTCAGTCAGCAATAGTGCAAGTTCCACCACTTAAAAAGATGAGAGGCGTCTGTAATTTACATCATAGGTAGACCTCAACTATGGGAGACAAACTGAGAAAAAAAAATCCAGAAAATCACATTGTCTGTTTTTTTTTATCATTTTTTTTGCATATTACGGTGGAAAATAAGTATTTGGTCAGAAACAAACAATCAAGATTTCTGGCTCTCACAGACCTGTAACTTCTTCTTTAAGAGTCTCCTCTTTCCTCCACTCTTTACCTGTAGTAATGGCACCTGTTTAAACTTGTTATCAGTATAAAAAGACACCTGTGCACACCCTCAAACAGTCTGACTCCAAACTCCACTATGGTGAAGACCAAAGAGCTGTCAAAGGACACCAGAAACAAAATTGTAGCCCTGCACCAGGCTGGGAAGACTGAATCTGCAATAGCCAACCAGCTTGGAGTGAAGAAATCAACAGTGGGAGCAATAATTAGAAAATGGAAGACATACAAGACCACTGATAATCTCCCTCGATCTGGGGCTCCACGCAAAATCCCACCCCGTGGGGTCAGAATGATCACAAGAACGGTGAGCAAAAATCCCAGAACCACGCGGGGGGACCTAGTGAATGAACTGCAGAGAGCTGGGACCAATGTAACAAGGCCTACCATAAGTAACACACTACGCAACCATGGACTCAGATCCTGCAGTGCCAGACGTGTCCCACTGCTTAAGCCAGTACATGTCGGGGCCCGTCTGAAGTTTGCTAGAGAGCATTTGGATGATCCAGAGGAGTTTTGGGAGAATGTCCTATGGTCTGATGAAACCAAACTGGAACTGTTTGGTAGAAACACAACTTGTCGTGTTTGGAGGAAAAAGAATACTGAGTTGCATCCATCAAACATCATACCTACTGTAAAGTATGGTGGTGGAAACATCATGCTTTGGGGCTGTTTCTCTGCAGAGGGGCCAGGATGACTGATCCAGGTACATGAAAGAATGAATGGGGCCATGTATCGTGATATTTTGAGTGTAAACCTCCTTCCATCAGCAAGGGCATTGAAGATGAAACGTGGCTGGGTCTTTCAACATGACAATGATCCAAAGCACACCGCCAGGGCAACGAAGGAGTGGCTTCGTAAGAAGCATTTCAAGGTCCTGGAGTGGCCTAGCCAGTCTCCAGATCTCAACCCTATAGAAAACCTTTGGAGGGAGTTGAAAGTCCGTGTTGCCAAGCGAAAAGCCAAAAACATCACTGCTCTAGAGGAGATCTGCATGGAGGAATGGGCCAACATACCAACAACAGTGTGTGGCAACCTTGTGAAGACTTACAGAAAACGTTTGACCTCTGTCATTGCCAACAAAGGATATATTACAAAGTATTGAGATGAAATTTTGTTTCTGACCAAATACTTATTTTCCACCATAATATGCTAATAAAATGTTAAAAAAACAGACAATGTGATTTTCTGGATTTTTTTTTCTCAGTTTGTCTCCCATAGTTGAGGTCTACCTATGATGTAAATTACAGACGCCTCTCATCTTTTTAAGTGGTGGAACTTGCACTATTGCTGACTGACTAAATACTTTTTTGCCCCACTGTATCTGTAATATGCTCAGATATGTAAGTTTTGAGTTTTCACTTTGCCCATCAAACTTGCAATTTCTGACATAAACAATTAATGATTAATATCACATCTCGAGAATTACAGTATATATAGCTGTTCGACTTGGTTACGAAAACCTTTTGCATTCAATGCATACAGTATGTTCATGTTCTACACCTCCACATTTGTAAAACCATTTACAGGAAAGCCAAGTTTGTGCTTTGGCTTGGGAAGATAAATAGTTAAGGAAGAATAGGTTGCCTATTGTGGTTGCTTTTTTCACCACTATTGCACAGCCGGTTTCTAAGATTGAAAATAAAATAGGATCCTGTTATTGCCCCCATAGACACACCCCTACAATGTAGGTAATAAGATTGATCAAATGTAGAAAAATTGTGTGTCATAAGAAAAAGTCACCTGTAAAAATAATTCTGGAAATCTTTTGAAAATTCACTGTACCGAGACATGTGAAACCCTAATGCTTCAATTTCCACATTATGTGGGATGGAAGCAAAAAGAGATTTCACATGAAAAATTACTTCTCTGTTCTTTATCCGAAATGGGTTTCAATATAATAATCTTTATTTATATAGCGCCAACATATTCCGCAGCGCTTTACAGTTTAACAGTTTCAAACACAAAAGTCATAAGTAACAACGTTAACAATACAATAATTAAAGCAAAATAAGACGACCCTGCTCGTGAGAGCTTACAATCTACAATGAGGTGGGGGAGATGCAAAGTACAGGTGTGTATTTACAATGATGTATTTACAATGATGGTCCAGCCATCTTCAGGGGGTGGGGGATAGATGGAGGTAGTGAATGGGCTACACACACACACACACACAAACATAAAATGACTTTGATTAGTGAACGTGATAGGCCGCTCTGAACAAATGTGTTTTGAGCGAGCGCCTAAAACTATGCAAATTATGGATGGTCCTAATATCTTGGGGTAGAGCATTCCAGAGGATTGGCGCAGCACGGGAGAAGTCTTGGAGTTGGGAGTGGGAGGTACGGATTAGTGCAGAGGTTAATCGAAAGTCATTTGCAGAGCGCAGTGGTCTGTTAGGCTGATAGACAGAATATGAATAGAATATGTCACATGGGTCTTTAAGAAACCCTGGTGTTCTCTGTGCTAATTGTTCTAGGGCTGAATCTAACCATTCACTTAAATGTTCTGTCATTGATCCTATCCCTGAGATGATTGGTCTCATGGGGGAAGAACAATGGTTTTGTGGATTTTGGGTAGGGCATGCATCAGAGGGAGAATTGGGTGATCAACCAGTAGGTAATCCTTTTTTTTTCACTTAAGACACTTAGTGAGAAGTGACTACCCACCTTTGTCTGACATCTTTATTGCAGTATTGCTCATGTTTTTAAATTCCACTAAAGCTCTTTTTTGAGATGCCGAAAAATTACTCCATTGAGTTTTGGACTCTGTTGATGCATATAATAATTTCAACTCCCTCTCAACCACCTCCTGGAATTTATCTAAGCAGTCTGCATTATTACTGGTTTTAAACCTTTCAATGATATTAACAAAAGGTATAATGGGATCAGCTTCAGATTGCAAGTCCTGCAAATGAAAAGTTGATTGTTGTTCACAAAAATCATTTTTTGAGAATTCATTTAAATTGTCAGTTGATTCATTTGAGAGAGATGAAGAATCAGAGGACCAAAGGTGTCTTTTGACTGTCAAGTTTCTCACAAATTTGTTTATGTCCAATAGTGTAGAAAAAAATGAAAATGATGGTCAGGTGCAAAATTAAGTCCATATAAAAAGATTTTTAATTGATCTAAGTTCTATAGCCAATAGTTTCAGTACGTTTTTTGAATAATCATGGTCTACATCATGTGCCTCTGTCGGGTGGGCATGCTCAAAAGTTTTCCTGTGCTTTCGCACACCCTGTCTTGATCATTTTTTAGGCATCTAAAATTCTTATTTTTGTGGTAATAAGACACAATTGGTAGAGAGTCATTAGAATCTTGAAGAGTCTTGAAATGTTATATCAGATGATTCACATTCAGAAGAACCAAATACACTGCTTTAGATGTCGTTTTTTGGTGTGGATTATGTGTCTTTAGTATAGATCTTGGCTTACACTAAATTACATGCCATCTACCCCATTCGTACACCTGATTAAGTGCATAATTATTGGTGTCTCTTTGGAATTTATTTTACTTTCTTTGCACAATATGATCTTTCAATTTAGAAAGATGCATTTTATTTAACAAGGAATCATATTCCGCATCCAATTTATATTGTTCAAGCATCAATTTATTGTTCTTAATTTCTGCTTGTAAAGTTGTAAGCTTTTGTTCTTCATATTTTATGATCAATAGCATAAGGTTCAATGAACATGTTGACAATATTTCCATTTGTCTATACATTTTTGTGAATATATCATGGTGGGAATTTTTTAAATACAATGTTCTCTAGAGACCATCTCTTTATCCATATTATTTTACAGTGTGGTTTTGACCCACCAAGATTTCATTTAAAAAATCCTGATTTTTTTTCCATTTTCCTCAGATTATCCAATATGAAATGGAAAACAGATTCTATGTAGGGATGATTATAAAAAAAATTGAGCCACCATTCATGCTCTATCCTTCCTAGAATCAGATATGATGAAATGAAGAAAATTTACACATGGAACCAAAATACAAACAGAACAATAAGTTTATCAGTCAATAACACATAATAGTCTTATAATATAATGGTGTAATACCAAAGATGGAAAAGAAAGAGAAAATATTCAATAAACTTTTCCCAATTTAATGAACATATACCCAAACAGGTGTGTACGGCTAGTGGTCAGCTCATAGCAAAATAAAAAAAAAAAGTAATCCAGCTCAAAGTGAGGAAGGATGCCGGCGTTGCATTTGAAATGCTTTCCATTGCATGTCTAACCCTTCACCCCCTTTCTATTATGGGTGTTAGTTTTTTGCAAGAATTTTTTCTAAATAAATGCATTGGTTTTACCTGGAGCTAGATGCAACCTTAATTCTTTGCATGTTTTCTACATCTGGTCAAGACAAATTTCGTGCTCCTCATATGAACAGCAGTAGGTGAGCTGGATTCTTTCTTATTTTACTTGAATGTGTGCACCAGTCATAAACCCAACTCCTCTAATTGTATGGGTAATCCAATTATCAACCTCTTAAATGTTGGAGGGATTCAGGCTCTCAGGTAGGCAGTATATAGCGTTAGGTATTGGATTCTTGTATCAAAACAATGTGATGTGTATATTTCACTTGTTGCACAGTAAAAAAAAGAAAAATGTAAATCCCTAGCTTTGACAATGGGTTAACTAAACATCACAGATCCTGGCTGCTCATAAACATCTGAGCTAGTCACTATCTAGTCAAACAAAAAGCAATCATCCATATCAACCAGTCACACTTGCACTTTTGTTCATTCTGTCTGTGCACTCTCTTCTCAGAGATATTCCAGCTTATCTTTTTCTTTAGTTCCAACACAAGTCCACTCTGGTCAGATTTCCCCAGGTGACTGAACCCCTAGCCTGTTTATATGCAAAGCATCCACGTGCACCCAACCAGAGCCTGTAGAGCTAAGATATAACCCTGGCCTACCTGGTTTGATACAATGGGCAGCGGGTGAAATAAGTATTGAACACCTCATCAATATTCTAAGTAAATATATTTGAAAAGCTGCTACTGACCTAAATTTCTCACCGGTTGTCAGTAACAACCCATCCAAACCACACAGAAATCAAAGCAAAAATAGCTATAAATTAAGCTATGGATAAAAATGAGAAATTACACAGGGAAAAAGTATTGAACACACTTACTGAAATTTAGTTAATACTTCACATAAAAGACTTTGTTGGTGATAAGAACTTCAAGTTTTGAGAATCTTTTTTTCTTAAACCAACTGAGTGTTTCCTTGGCTGGCAGATTTTCATAAAGAATGTCTTGGGACGTTTGACCACTCATCCTTCCTTCAATCATATGAAGTTTGCCAGAGACATATGATTTCACCTCCAAGTTTCACTGTTGGTAAGGTTTTTGGAGTGATATGCAGTGCCCTTTGGCCTCCAAACATAGTGTGCATTATGGCATCTAAAGAGTTCAATTTTGTTTTCATCTGTCCAGACTATGTTTTCCCAGCACTTGTCAGGCTTCTCTAAATGTTGTGGAACAAATGTTAAATGAACATGCTTTTTGTTCAGCAATGAAGTCTTGCATGGTGAACGTTTATACAGGCCATGGAGGTTGAATGCATTACTTATAGTATTCTTTGAAACAAATGTACCTGCTGATTCCAGGTGTTTCTATAGCGCTCCACAGGTGGTTCTTGGCTCTTGGACAGTTCTGATATTTTTTTCACTTCTCTGTTGAAATCTTATGGAGAGCTTTAGTTCATGACCAGTCTATGGTGAAATTATGTGCTTTCCACTTACAGATTATGACCCCAATAGTGCTCTTTGAAACCTTCAGTAGTTTAGGAACTTTTTTGCAACCAACACCATCAGTATGTTTTGCAACAATAAGGTAGTGAAGGTCTTGAGGCAGCTCACTAATTTTAGCCATAATGAGATTTTTTTTGTGTGGCACCTTTGTAATGAGATACTTTTTATAGGCCTTCAGTTGAACCAGCTAAAAATTTCTTTCTTTAATTGGCAGAATTGCTTTTTAATCACTGATATATTTTAGCTGGTGGCTTGACTTTCAATTGCTTTATAGACCTCTCTTTCTTCATGTGTTCAATACTTTTTCTTTGTGTAATTTCTCATTACTTCACATAAATTAATTTATCAACATCAATGGTTTAATTTCTTTGCTTGTGTTAATTGGATTGGTTGTTTCCAACATCTGGTCAGAAGTTCTTGTCGACAACACTTTCACAAATATTTTCACTTATAGAATTGATGGCATGTTCAAACTTATCTCACCCACTGTATTTGTGCATATCAACCAGGCCCAGTCTGTTTCAATCAAATAGAGAACAGACATTATCCACTGTAGTGGATACCTGACAATGATTAAGATTTAAACCGCTTGTATAGCATCCTACATTTAATTTTTTGATAATGCGTTTACAGACATAAGACATAAAGACATAAATCCATGTGAAACATTCATTCCTTCACTGAGACTGTCTAAGGTTATCATCAGCTTATACTTCTAGACCCTTCTGTCTCTCTGATATTTGAAATTAGCATCATATGCAAGTAATCTCATGTCCATAATGCTGTGATCAGGGAGACAAAAATGTTTTGCAAAAGGTAGATATATTCTTTTTTCTCTTATTGTGTGGCAATGAGAGTTCATCCTTGTTCTCAGTTCTTGCCCTGTCCCCCCTACATACAGACCCCTAGTTGGACATTTAGTACAAATAATTAGGTACACCACATTAAATGGATGCAGTTGAAAGTACCTGGGATCTTTTAGTCCTGATATGAATCGGGGATCTTTATCTTGTCCTTTGTCATTGTAAATGGACAGGTTTTACATGTTTTCTGGTTTCAAGGAAATATTCCTGCAGCTGTTTGAGAGGACAGGGAGCTTCTGACAATGATACTTCTTAGATTTGGGGGCTGCGTAAAACACAGTAGTGGGGGGTGTGGAAAAATGGATTGTAAGCGGGCATCTTTTTGTAGTAAAGGTTGTAATTTCCATGCAGCTCCCCTTAGCACCTCCAGATTGAAATTGTAGGTGACTACTAGAGGCACTCGGTTATTTTCTTCTTTAGCTTTGTAATGTAGGAGATGATCATTAAACCTGCTGACAAGGCTGGTGCAATAGTCATGATGAACACATCAGACTATATGAAGTAAGCAAACAGACAACTTATGAAAACACGATACTACAAATAAATTAAAATCCGAACCTACACAGGACTATAACAAGGACGTGTTCTTTTCTGTTAGTCATTAAAAGGTATCAACCACTGAGGACTCTCAATTCTAAATAATTATCTTAGGGAAGAGTCAAAGAGAGAAATAACTTGGACGAGGATCACTACCCAATGCTCGGGCTTGCTATCCAACTCTTATGATCCGAGTGTGACAGCATGTACAGTGGGGGAGATAAGTATTTGATCCCTTGCTGATTTTGTAAGTTTACAGTAAGTGAGCATTTCAAATAACTCTTGTTAACCCCTTTATCCCCAAGGGTGGTTTGCACGTTAATGACCGGGCCAATTCTTACAATTCTGACCACTGTCCCTTTATGAGGTTATAACTCTGGAAAGCTTCAACGGATCCCAGTGATTCTGACACTGTTTTCTCGTGACATATTATACTTCATGATAGTGGTAAAATTTCTTTGATATTACCTGCGTTTATTTGTGAAAAAAACAGAAATTTGGCGAAAATTTTGAAAAGTTTGAAATTTTCCAACTTTGAATTTTTATGCAATTAAATCACAGAGATATGTCACACAAAATACTTAATAAGTAACATTTCCCACATGCCTACTTTACATAAGCACAATTTTGGAACCCATTTTTTTTTGTTAGGTAGTTATAAGGGTTAAAAGTTGACCAGCAATTTCTCATTTTTACAACACCATTTTTTTTAGGGACCACATCTAATTTGAAGTCATTTTGAGGGGTCTATATGATAGAAAATACCCAAGTGTGACACCATTCTAAAAACTGCACCCCTCAAGGTGCTCAAAACCATATTCAAGAAGTTTATTAACCCTTGTGGTGCTTCACAGGAATTTTTGGAATGTTTAAATAAAAATGAACATTTAACTTTTTTTCACAAAAAATTTAATTCAGCTCCAATTTGTTTTATTTTACCAAGGGAAACAGGAGAAAATGGATCACAAAAGTTGTTGTACAATTTGTCCTGAGTACACCGATACCCCATATGTGGGGGTAAACCACTGTTTGGGCGCATGACAGAGCTCGGAAGCGAAGGAGCGCCATTTGACTTTTCAATGCAAAATTGACTGGAATCGAGATGGGACACCATGTTGCGTTTGGAGAGCCCCTGATGTGCCTAAACATTGAAATCCCCCACAAGTGACACCATTTTGGAAAGTAGACCCCCTAAGGAACTTATCTAGAGGTGTGGTGAGCACTTTGACCCACCAAGTGCTCCACAGAAGTTTATAATGCAGAACCATAAAAATAAAAAATCATATTTTTTCACAAAAATTCTTTTCGCCCCCAATTTTTTATTTTCCCAAGGGTAGGAGAAGAAATTGGACCCCAAAAGTTGTTGTACAATTTGTCCTGAGTACGCTGATACCCCGTATGTGGGGGTAAACCACTGTTTGGGCGCATGGGAGAGCTTGAAAGGGAAGGAGTGCTGTTTGACTTTTCAATGCAAAATTGACAGGAATTGAGATGGGATGCCATGTTGCGTTTGGAGAGCCACTGATGTGCCTAAACATTGAAACCCCTCACAAGTGACACCATTTTGGAAAGTAGACCCCCTAAGGAACTTATCTAGATGTGTGGTGAGCGCTTTGACCCACCAAGGGCTTCACTAAAGTTTATAATGTAAAGCCGTAAAAATAAAACAAAAATTTTTTCCCACATAAATTATTTTTTAGCCCCCAGTTTTGTATTTTCCCGAGGGTACCAGGAGAAATTGGACCCAAAAATTTGTTGTCCAATTTGTCCTGAGTGCGCTGATACCCCATATGTGGTGGGAACCACCGTTTGGGCGCATGGGAGGGCTCGGAAGGGAAGGAGCGCCATTTGGAATGCAGACTTAGATGGAATGGTCTGCAGGCGTCACATTGCATTTGCAGAGCCCCTAATGTACCTATACAGTAGAAACCCCCCACAAGTGACACCATATTGGAAACTAGACCCCCCAAGGAACTTGTCTAGATGTGTTGTGAGAACTTTGAGCCCCCAAGTTTTTCACTACAGTTTTCTAACGCAGAGCCGTGAAAATAAAAAATCTTTTTTTTCTAACAAAAATTATTTTTAGCCCCCAGTTTTGTATTTTCCCAATGGTAACAGGAGAAACTGGACCCCAAAAGTTGTTATCCTATTTGTCCTGAGTACGCTGATACCCCATATGTTGGGGTAAACTCCTGTTTGGGCACACGGGAGAGCTCGGAAGGGAAGGAGCACTGTTTTACTTTTTCAACGCAGAATTGGCTGGAATTAAGATCGGACGCCATGTCGCGTTTGGAGAGCCCCTGATGTGCCTAAACAGTGGAAACCCCCCAAAATTATAACTGAAACCCTAATCCAAACACACCCCTAACCCTAATCCCAACAGTAACCCTAACCACACCTCTAACCCTGACACACCCCTAACCCTAATCCCAACCCTATCCCCAACCATAAATGTAATCTAAACCCTAACTGTAACTTTAGCCCCAACCCTAACTGTAGCCTTAACCCTAGCCCCAACCCTAACCCTAGACCTAACCCTAACCCTAGCCCTAACACTAACCATAACCCTAGCCCTAACCCTAACCCTAGCCCTAATGGAAAAATGGAAATAAATACATTTTTTTTAATTTTTCCCTAACTAAGGGGGTGATGAAGGGGGGTTTGATTTACTTTTATAGCGGGTTTTTTAGCGGATTATTATGATTGGCAGCCGTCACACACTGAAAGATGCTTTTCATTGCAAAAATATTTTGTGCGCTACACTATAATTTTTCCATATTTTGGTCCACAGAGTCATGTCAGGTCTTGATTTTTGTGGGACGAGTTGACGTTTTTATTGGTAACATTTTCGGGCACATGACATTTTTTGATCGCTTTTTATTCTGATTTTTGTGAGGCAGAATGACCAAAAACCAGCTATTCATGAATTTCTTTTGGGGGAGGCGTTTATACCGTTCCGCGTTTGGTAAAATTGATAAAGCAGTTTTATTCTTCTGGTCAGTATGATTACAGCGATACCTCATTTATATCTTTTTTTTTAATGTTTTGACGCTTTTATACGATAAAAACTATTTTATAGAAAAAATAATTATTTTTGCATCGCTTTATTCTCAGGACTATAACTTTTTTATTTTTGATACAGCACCTAATGATGCTGTTTGGTGGCTCATTTTTTGCGGGACAAGATGACATTTTCAGCGGTACCATGGTTATTTATATCTGTCATTTTGATTGCGTGTTATTCCACTTTTTGTTCGGCGGTATGATAATAAAGCGTTGTTTTTTGCCTCGGTTTTTTTTTATGGTGTTTACTGAAGGGGTTAACTAGTAGGCCAGTTTTATAGGTCGGGTCGTTACGGACGCTGCGATACTAAATATGTGTACTTTTATTGTTTTGTTTTTTTTAGATAAAGAAATGTATTTATGGGAATAATATATATATATATTTTTCATTATTTAGGAATTTTTTTTTACATTTTTTTTTTACATATTTGGAATTTTTTTTAACTTTTTTACTTTGTCCCAGGGGGGACATCACAGATCGATGATCTGACAGTTTGCATAGCACTCTGTCAGATCACCGACCTGACTTACAATGCTGCAGGCTTCACAGTGCCTGCTCTGAGCAGGTGCTGTGAAGCCACCTCCCTCACTGCAGGACCTGGATGCCGTGACCATTTTGGATCAGGGCCTGCTACAGGGAGGGAGGTAGGGAGACCCTCACAGCAACGCGATCACATCGCGTTGCTGCGGGGGTCTCAGGGAAGCCCGCAGGGAGCCCCCTCCCTGCGCGATGCTTCCCTGCACCGCCGGCACGGGAGTTAATGTGCCAGGGGCGGTCCATGACCACTCCTGGCACATTGTGCTGGATGTCAGCTGCGATAGGCAGCTGACACTCGGCCGCGCTCCCCCCATGAGCGCTGCCGATCGCACATTCCGTCGGTGGTCATACGGGTCCACCCCACCTCGACGGGATAGTACGTCATATGTCAGAAAGGGGTTAATGATAATTATGTAAACTGCCTATCACCTGATGAAAAAGTGAAGTGCTCATTCATCGGCTAAAATCATCTTTTCCTTTGCAGAGAGGATTATCATATTCAGGTGCTCAACATACTATATAAACAGATCTCATGCTGCAGAACACAAGGATAGCATATGTACACTGAGCGATCTATAACAGATCGTTTACTGCATATCTAAAGCCGGGTCCACGTGTTCTCACAGGCTATTTATTACACGACTGCCAACTTTTAAGTATACTGCATGGCAATCGTTTCACACTCAATCATGCATCATAAAGGAATCCATAGTTGTATTGAATTATCAAATAATTTTGACAAAGAACTAATGGGGTATTTGTTTCATTTCTTTTCTGTTATTTATGGCCACTTATGTACACTCTCATTGCTGAAAGTGTTGACACTCTTGGAATTGTTCCAAAAATGAAGTATTTCTCATAGAAAATTATTGTAATTACATGTTTTCTTATACACCTGTTTATTTCCTTTTGTGTGATTTGAAAATTGAACATAATTTTACAAAAAAAGCAAAAATGGGCAAGGCAAAATTGTTGGAACCCTCAATTTAATATTTGGTTGCACTCCCTTTTCATGGTGACAGGTTCCCTTTAATTTGATCATAGAGAAAATCATTAGCATTGAGTTGCAAACATGTTTTTTTCTGCATACAGATAAGTATGCACTTTTTTTTAAGAAACATGGTAAAAATGTTTTACTCATAAATATGCCATAGAAATTATAAATGGAGCCCGAAGAGCCTATTGTTACTTAGTATATTATCTAGAAGATAAAAAACATCATTAATTGCATTTTCTATATTTTTTAAAATCATGATATACATGCATGCCATACCCAATTGTTATGGATGGTCCCCTTTCTACAATCCTCTTTTTACTATTCATTTTATCCAAATGCTCTAATATTTCAAAGTAATTCCAAACAAAGAAGTTCCACAATCTGCCATTATTCCTTTATATTCTCAAATTCCATTACTGATATATACGGTATCTTGGAATTGTGCCTAATTACATCAACAGGGATTACTTTCACATTAACATGTTTTTGAAAAAGCTTTCTACATATCACTAAATTATGTGCATTTGCTTGCAATATCTTTTTGTCTGTGATAACTTTTCATGTATTTTGCCTTTGATGTAGGCAATGTAGCAATACATATCCTTTCAAATTCCAAGGTTCTCCTCATCTTTATTTGTATAATAGAAGAGTTTGAACTATTAAAAAAACATACATATATAAATAAATGATCATATATAGCCGTTAATTCAAGTAGTTTTAAAACTTTTTTCATGTTTGTTATTATTACTTTACACCACCTTTTTGATTTCTTTATATGAATCTAATTTACTTTTACTATTTCAGTTAACCCTTAATCTTTAAAATTTGGGCAGATTCTAAGAAACATGTAGCTGCATGAGAACATGATTTATTGCTTTTGTCATTGCCATCACTTCATTGTAAAATTAACTTTTTTTAATTAATTATTGAGAGGAATTAAAAAAACAGCAATTCTGGCACTATACTTTTCATCTAAAGTTGCACTTTGTATCTTGGTGCACAATGACATTGTTATCTTTTCTCTGAGTCAGCACTAGAGATAAGCGAGCACTAAAATGCTTGGATGCTCGTTACTCGAAGCGAGCAATTCCTAATGCTCCAATGCTTTTTTATAATGGAAGTCAATTGGAAATCTAT
The DNA here is from genome assembly GCF_032444005.1 of Ranitomeya imitator. Lineage (NCBI taxonomy): Eukaryota > Metazoa > Chordata > Amphibia > Anura > Dendrobatidae > Ranitomeya > Ranitomeya imitator. The sequence continues at coordinate 593,413,892 of NC_091284.1, forward strand.
TAATTTTTCAAGCAGACCCTGCAAAAAGGGCTCTGGAGCAGTGAAAATGTTGAATGGATGGAAAAACTGCTGAATGGAGTAGAACAGGATGGGGAATGACCCATCGAAGCATCTTTGACTCCCAGATCGCTGCTGAGAACAATGGTGTCACACTTCTACTCCCTTTTAAGGACTGTGGAATAACATTCAAAATTAAGTAGATCAGAATTTATATTTCTAGTAAGAAATTGGAAATTTCAGTGTAATTTATGAAGAAAGCAAGAAATGGCAAAAATGTGATGTAAGAGATATTCAGATATATCCTGTACTAGATATGACGGAGGGTTTCATACACATTCTGTTAAAATTGTAGTGGTACTCATAGATAAAAGTTTGATTGACTGAACCTTGAGACATTGAGATGTTCATCGAGCATGTTTGCCAAATGTACCCAAACCCCATTAAACGCAATTGGAGGCCAAAATAAGCATATTCACAACAGCATAAGGAATGACAAGAAGCTTCTCAAACAGATAAAATTTGGGGCAGACACCATGAAAGATAGCATCAATTGACCCACAGTATAAAATGGGTAATGGCACAACAACAGTCATGCAAGTGCCATGCATGAGATATCAGTGTCTGGTTCAGCATTTAAAGCTTTCAATTGAAGTTCCAATTAATATGTAGTGGCTAAGGGCGTGGTGTAAGCCTTCTTTGATGGGAGCCCTGTTACCTCATGCAACAGCTCAAACCATTTTGCTCAGGCACACTTAGGTGGCACAAATATCAACTTGGTAGACTATTATTGGAAGAAAAATGTAAGGATAATAACACAGGTAGTTAAATAAAAGTGTATGCCAGCCTGCTTGTCTGTGAGCCCTACTTACACAGGCAACCCATCAGATGGAGACCTAACTTGTAATCTTCACATTTAAAAAAAAAACACTAAATTGACAATTTCAGCAGAGTAGAAACAGTATAATAGGTCTCTGACACACCTTCACACACAGGAAACCCACCAGATCAAGACCCAACTTGGAGTCTCCACATTTCAAAAACTTGTTTGTAACACCAGCAGCAATAACAACAGCAGGCACAGAAGATGGCACAGCCTGCATTAACGCAAGATCAATGCAAGACAGTATAAACACCATCGCCTAGTCTGCCCAGTCTGCGGTTGGTGTGTAAGAATCTTTGGATATCCATGACTTGTTCATTTTTATGTAAATTAGGTTGACTACACTTTCAAGTGACAGCCAGATGCTCTTATATTAAAGACATGTTCTGAGCACTGGCTGCTGGGCATGACAAAACCTCCAACAAGTGAGCTCCGGCCACTCTTCCATTTTTGAAGACCAAAATGCAAAAGGGACCAAACCCACCCTGATTTCATTAATATTGAGCTCCAGATACTCCTGCACTGTCCTATCCAGTCATTCACAACGTGTCAGACACATAATTTGTTCTGCTGGTGCGCAGGTTGGTAAAAAATGTGTTAAATTACCCTCAGAAGTTTCTTATGCCACGCACATTGTTACTGCCACTGCTGCTGCTAATGTTTTGTGATGACGCCTTGACGTTCCCAGGATTGGATATCTAGAACTGGGATGCACACTGTGTTCTCACCTGGTGTCTTGAGTAAAACCATTCTTAAGATTGCCTTACAAGTATGCTTGATACACCAGCATGCATGCATTCTTTTCCAGGGGGGAAGCATCTGGCTAAATATATTCTTGTACCGTGGATCTATCAGAGTGGCAACCCAATAGTCAGCACTGTTTCTAAACAAATGAACACAGGCAAGAAGCTGCTCATGTGTTGGTCATTTCCATGACATCCAAGTCAGTGGTGTGTTGTTGGCGGGGTAACACTCAAGGTTGCTTCCTCTGTTCCCCTCCCGCTAATCACAAGCAACAAATAGGGAATCATTATCCTCTTCATTTCCTTAATGTTGCACTTCCATTACCTCTTCCTCCTCAATTTGTTGCTTGGATTCTGCACCTTCACTAACAGTTTGGTACCATAAGACACCCTCCTATTGCACCTGCCTGTGTGACGACAGTCAAGAAATTTGAGATATTGTTATCCCTTCCACCTATTCCTTTTTGGCCACCACCTCTTTACGCAGACTTTTCAAATTGTTCTCCAGCATTTAGATGACTGGAATAGTGATGCTGATGATGGCATCATCAGTGCTAACAATTTTAGTAGCCATTTCAAAACTGTGCATAAGCGTGCAGAGGTCCTTCATCTGTGCACACTAAGCAAGCGTAATTTGTACATCCAGACTGCATAGGTCCAAGCTATGCAAAAGGACATACTTGCAAAGCCTGCCCTGCTATCAAGTCTTATGCACCCCAATAAGCCTTTGAACCCAGGTACTGGATGGCCAAAGGAAAATCCACTTCAGTCTTCAGTTGGTACTGCCATACAGCTTCCTTATGCATTGAATGCAAGGGCTGCCTTAACCCAAATTTGCATGCACACCGATCCCCCGTTGGACGAAACAAGGAGGAGGGCCTCATACAAAAAGTCCCATTAAAAAGGAGCAGGTCTCCGAAATTCGTAATACCAATACACTAAGTGTACTGGCTGACAAACATTTCCCCATGGGGGGTTAAATTTTTTAATCATTTTTTATAGGGATCATAGACACCCTTGTCAAAAAATTGACTTGCTGTAGCAGCACGGAACCCGTTAACCCTGGTGATCTAGTGGCAGTGGATGATTAGATGTGTAGGAAGTAGTGTTGAGCGATACCTTCCGATATTTGCAAGTATCAGTATCAGATGGTATCGGCCGATACCAGCAAAATATCGGATCTCGCCGATACCGAGTTCCGATACCAATACAAGTCAATGGGACACAAATATCAGAATGTATCCTGCATGGTTCCCAGGGTCTGAAGGAGAGAAAAATCTCCTTCAGGCCCTGGGATCCATATTAATGTAAAAAATAAAGAATAAAAATAAAAAATATGGCTATACTCACCCCTCCGAAGGACCATGGCTGTCACCACTGCAAGCGTCCGCCTCCGTTCTTAAGAATGCTGTGAGTGAAGGACCTTCGATGACGTCGCGATCAGGTGACCGGTCACCTGACCGCTCACATGACCGCTCACCTGTCATCGAAGGTCCTTCACTCACTACATTCTCAAGAACGGAGGCGGACGCTCGCAGCGGTGACAGCCAGGGTTCTTCGGAGGGGTGAGTATAGCCATATTTTTTATTTTTATTCTTTATTTTTTACATTAATATGGATCCCAGGGCCTGAAGGAGAGATTCCTCTCCTCCAGACCCTTGGAACCATACGCACCGCACACTCCGATACCGATTTCCAATATCACAAAAATATCGGATCTCGGTATTGGAATTCTGATACAGCAAGTATCGGCCAATACCCGATACTTGCAGTGTCAGAATGCTCAACACTAGTAGGAAGGCTTCATTAAAAACTAGGCCCAATTTAAAGGAGCGGGTCTCCTAAACTTGAAATGTACTTACACTAAGTGTATGGGCTGACAAACATTTCCCCATGGGGGTAAAAATGTAAAAAAAAATTCTGCCCAAAATAATGTTTACTGTTTAGAGCTAGGGTAGCACACGGCAGAAAAAGGTGAATGGAAGACTAAAAAGCACTCTTTACAGACTAAAAATAGATTAGGCGCGTCACAAAGATACCAAACTGTAAAATATGTGGCCTGTGCTTTTATTTTGGCCCCAAAAATAGTGTATAGAAATCAGGTCAAAGACAGCAAATACAGTGGAATGTAGCCCTGAAATGCCACAATTTGTAGGCCACAAATACATGTGGCGTTTGACTGAGATACCAGACTCTTCAATAAGTGGCCTGCATATATATTTTTTACTGATAAATAGTGTTTAGAGCTAGGGTAACACACCGCAAAAAAAGAATTGAAGCCTCAAAAGAACATTTTGTAGCCCACAGATAGATGAGGAGTGTGACGGAACTATACTGTAATATATATATATATATATATATATATATATATATATATATATATATATATATATATATATATATTTTTTTTTTTTTTTTAACCGAAATAGTGTATAGACCTGGGGTATTGGACAGACCAAAAATTGGAATTTATGCATGAAAAACAACTATTTTTAGACCACACATAGAAAGGGCATCAGAGGGAGACAACAGACTGTTTCAATATGTGGCCTGTATTTTTATAAATTTTTAAAACCACAAAATACTGTATACACCAAGGCTATCAGACCAAAGACTGTAATGTATGGCTGAAAAGCCAAGATTTGAAGACCACAGATAGACCGGACGTGTGACTAAGATAACTGACTGCGTGAATATATGGCCTGTATTTTGTCCAATTTTAAAAACAACAAAATACTGAATACAGCAAGGGTTACAGACCAAAAAATGCAATGTATGCCTGCAAAGCAAGGATTTGGACACCACATATACACCGTGCGTCTGACGGAGATAACAGCGTGATCAAAATGTGGCCTTGATTTTTTTGGGCCCACCAAAATTGTGTCAATAAGTAGGCTATGACACTAAAAATAAAACATTTGCATTACTACAATTGTACAATATATAGTGCAATGATATGAGATGCGTGTGGCATACAAATCACATTGCTAAATATAAGAACTGTAGCTAAAAAAAATTTTGCCAGCTAAAGATTTTTTGGTCACCAAAACTTTGTTCAAAAATGTTGTAATGCATTCCAAAAAAATATAGTACAAAAAAAAAGTCAGAATTTTATGCGCACTCACATGTGATGCCTGGGTAAAAAACAATCATTTTAAATTGTTAGATTTTAATGCTCTTGTATTAAAATTACCTGGCTGTAGTCTGCAGTGTTACCACACCAATAAATGTTTTAAAAAATGGGGCTCTGTTTTGCTTTGTAATAACTAGGGTTGAGCGAAACGGGTCGGCCAGATTCAGAAGTCGCCGACTTTTGGCAGACCCGACCTGACCCCTGTGTGGGGTCGGCCATGAGGTCGTTGATCTTCTGATCTGGAATCAGAATTCCGATACCGAGTTCCGATATGTTTAAGATATCGGGAATCGGTATCGGAATTCATGTTTAAGTGTAAAATAAAGAATAAAAATAAAAAAATATTGATATACTCACCCTCAGACGCGCCCTGGTTCTCACCAGCAGCCTTCCTTCCTAAGAATGAGCGCCTGAAGGGACTTCGATGACGTCGCGGCTTGTGATTGGTCGCGTGAGCGGTCACATGGGCATCACGAGACCAATCACAAGCCGCGATGTCATCTAAGGTCCTTCAGGCGCTAATTCTTAGGAAGGAAGGGTCCGAGGGCGCGTCCGAGGGTGAGTATATTCCTAATAGGTATATACTCACCCTCGGACGCGCCCTGGTTCTAACCCGCAGCCTTCCTTCCTAAGAATCAGCGCCTGAAGGACCTTAGATGAGGTCGCGGCTTGTGATTGATCGCGTGATGCCCATGTGACCGCTCACGCGACCAATCACAAGCCGCGATGTCATCGAAGGTCCTTCAGGCGCTGATTCTTAGGAAGGAAGGCTGCCGGTGAGAACCAGGGCGCGTCCGAGGGTGAGTAAATCAATATTTTTTATTTTGATTCTTTATTTTACACTTAAATATGGATCCCAGGGCCTGAAGGAGAGTTTCCTCTCCTTCAGACCCTGGGAACCATTAGAAACCCAATGCACTGCATTGGGTTTCGTGTTTCGGCCGACCCCGACCCCGACTTTTCTATAGGATCGGCCGATTTCACTCGACCCGACTTTTGAAAAAGTCGGGTTTCGTGAAACCCGACCCGATCCTATAAAAAGAAAAGTCGCTCAACCCTAGTAATAACATTTGCAGGTATAAGGTGCCCCCCAAAAAATAATGGCCACGGATAGCTGCAGCTAGGTATGTATAAAATATGCAGCAACAGACAGTAATGTTGCCTTTTGATGTATACAGGGAGATCTATAGACTCACATACAGTGCCTGCATGCCTTGCAGTGATGTGGATATGTGTACATAGACTCCTCTGCCTTCCTAGCACAATTAAAAACTAGGCCCAATGTAAAGGAGCTTGTCTCCTAGACTTATCATGCCTATACACGAAGTGCATGGGTTGACAAACATTTCCCCATGGGGGGTACATAATAAAAAGAATTTTTATGGGCATCATATGAGGGTCTGCAAAGCCAAGATAGATTACTACACTTGGGGCTATTTAGTTTGGATAAACAAAGGCTAAGGGGTGATCGTATTTGAATGTATAAATATATGAGGAGACAGTACAAAGACCTTTCTGATGATCTTTTTAATCATAGACCTGAGACATGGACAAGGGGGCATCCTCTACGTCTGGAGGAAAGAAGGTTTAAGCATAATAACAGACGCAGATCCTTTACTGTAAGAGCAGCGAGACTATGGAACTCTCTGCCGTATGATGTTATAATGAGTGATTCATTACTTAAATTTAAGAGGGGACTGGATGCCTTTCTTGAAAAGTATAATGTTGCAGGTTATATATACTAGATTCCTCGATAGGGCGTTGATCCAGGGAACTAGTCTGATTGCCGTATGTGGAGTCGGGAAGGAATTATTGTTCCCCAATATGGAGCTTACTCTTTGCCACATGGTTTTTTTTTGCCTTCCTCTGGATCAACATATTAGGGCATGTTAGGTTAGGCTATGGGTTGAACTAGATGGACTTAAAGTCTTCCTTCAATCTTAATAACTATGTTACTATTAGTGTTGAGCGATACCTTCCGATATCGGAAAGTATCGGTATCGGATAGGATCGGCCGATATTCAAAAAATATCGGATATCGCCGATACCGATACCCGATCCCAATGCAAGTCAATCGGACCAAAATATCGGAATTAAAATAAACCCTTTCTTGCCTTGTAGGTTCATTCTACATGAAGGAAAACAACTAAGAATAATGTAGGATGTATTTGGGGAGGTGGCGGAGACATTAAAGTCATAGAGGTTTAGCCCAATCAAATAGAATAGCATGTTTTTTGTTTTTTTTTTAAGACGTTCGGAGTGACAAAGATATTGACTATGTAAATTTTTTTTTTTATTTTGTCAGATATTGAAGTTTCACTATTCCACGCCCTTCCCCTTCTTTTTTTTCTTTTTTTTTTTTCTTTTCCCACACTTTCATCTTCATCATCATCAGCATCTTTGACATCAACTTCTTCTTCACCTTATTCATCTTCTTCTTCATCCTTTACCTTTTTTTTTTTTTTTTTTTGATTACATTCTTCATATTCATTTTATTCAACTATTATTATTCTTCCTATTCTACATATTCTTTTTATTCCACTGTTATTATTCTTCCTATTCTACTTCTTCATCATATTCTCATTTGTGACAGGCATTCCCGTAGTTGTTATCTATAAAAGTTGGAAGATTACACCTTCCGTTCTGCCAGTCACAAAAGTTACATTTGTCCGCGTTCAGTTTGGCCTGCAGCATCAGGCTTTATCCAGGGGTACCACGAGGAGGAACGGACTCACCCCCATACACTGCTTAGTCTTCTTCTGCATATAATTTAGATAATATCTTTTGCTCTGATATTAAGTCTTATGCTTAATGTTCTTCTGCTCTTTGTTCTGCAGCCTCTTGTTCTTCTGCTTCTCGGTCTTCCATGTCGTCGTCTCCAGGGTCGTCGTCTCCAGGGTCGTCATCTACGCCGTTGTCGTCTCCGCCGTCGTCGTCGTCATCGGGGTGGTCTTCCGGGTCGTCGACTTTAGGGTCTTCAACTTGGAAATGTAGCAGAAGGTACAAGAAGGCTGAGAAAATGCCAAGAACCAGCTGATGGAACTGGAACTCGGATGGCTACCCGAAGGTTCAAGAGCCTATGGAACTACCGAGGACCAGCTGACGTTACTGGAACCCGGTTACTAAGCAGGAGGTACCCGTGCTAAAAAGCACTACCAAGGACCGCCTGACGTTGGCGGAACTCGGATACCCAGAAGGAGGCACCTAAGCCAAAGGCTCTGCCCGGAACCAGCTGACGGTACTGGAACCAGGATGGGGAGCAGAAGGTACAAGAGCAAAAGACACTGCCGAGAACCAGCTGACGGTACTGGAACCCGGATGGGTAGCCGAAGGTCCAAGAGCCAATGGAACTACCGAGGACCAGCTGACGTTACTGGAACCCGGTTACTAAGCAGGAGGTACCCGTGCCTGAAAGCACTACCAAGGACCACCTGACGTTGGTGGAACTTGGATACCCAGAAGGAGGCACCTAAGCCAAAGGCTCTGCCCGGAACCAGCTGACGGTACTGGAACCAGGATGGGGAGCAGAAGGTACAAGAGCAAAAGACACTGCCGAGAACCAGCTGACGGTGCTGGAACCAGGTGGTGGACCTGAAGGCCCACAGGAGAGGAGAGAACAGCTAGGCCGCGAGGCAGCCGCAGTTACCGAACCCCAACAGTCCTACAGGGGGAGCTGGGCCTACTGGCACTACAGAACCAGCCTTGACTACCAGTTCACGCAGCCCACATAGGAAGCTCCTAAACTGGAGGCACCCTGGAGTTGGCTAACCCGACCGCACCACGACGGGGCAAGCATAGGCGTCTCAGTGAGCTAGACACAACCCGGAAACAGCTGACGGTGCTGAAACCAGGCTTGGCACGAGGGAGTACCTGTGTCAAGAACACTGCCGAGAACCAGCTGGCGGTGCTGGAACCCAGATGCGTTGCCCCAGTGTGCAAGAGCCAATGGCACGACCGAGGACCAGCTGGCGGTGCTGGAACCCGGTTACTAAGCTGTAGGTGCCCGCGCTTAAAAGCACTACCAAGGACCGCCTGACGTTGGCGGAACTCGGATACCCAGGAGGAGGCACCTAAGCCAAAAGCTCGGCCTGGAACCAGCTGACGGTGCTGGAACCAGGTGGTGGACCCGAAGGCCCACAGGAGAGGAGAAAACAGCTAGGCCGCGAGGCAGCCGCAGTTACCGAACCCCAACAGTCCTACAGGGGGAGCTGGGCCTACTGGCACTACAGAACCAGCCTTGACTACCAGTTCACGCAGCCCACATAGGAAGCTCCTAAACTGGAGGCACCCTGGAGTTGGCTAACCGGACCGCAACACGACGGGGCAGTGCATAGGTGTCTCTGTGAGTTTGACAGTACCCGGAAACAGCTGACGGTGCTGGAACCAGGCTGGGCATGAGGGAGTACCCGTGACAAAAACACTGGCGAGAACCAGCTGACTGTGCTGGAACCCGGATGCGTTGCCTATTCAAGATTGTCTTCCTAAAGCCACAACTAGCGGTGTTGGAGCAAAGGGTAAGCAGGGGGAGCAGAGTGTAGGCCGAAGCCTGCACTGGAGGCAGCTTTGTGTCAGCGTTGCGTTTGCAGGACACTTTGCCGGCTACACAGTGTGGGAACAGCTGGCGTTGCTGAACCCCACTAACACAATGGCGGGTGTTTTTCTCTGTGCAGCTAGCACTTCCAGGCTACAACTGGCGGTGTTATAGCCCAGGGTCAGCAGGAGGAGGAGAGGAGCAGAGTGTAGGCCGAAGCCTAGTTGAACCAATTTCAAAGGTAACCTTTAACCCCCCCTCAGGTGTTACAAAGTACAAGAGACACACCTTGTGCAGTATTAATGCTGCACAAGTGAAAGGTTGCTCTATTAATTTGTCTACTTGCACACGCTGAATGAAAGACGTACACAATTTAGCCCATTCTACAGTCAAACTGTAGTGGATGCGTGACTTGGCTTTTTAAGGAGACGCAGCACATGTGTCCCAAATAACGCCTTGGTGCTTGGCGCAGCTTCCTGAGCGTTGTTATTTGCTGTACAGGAGTCTGCGCTCTTGTGTTATCCCTTGGCAATGCCCTGTTAGAGCTGCCCGTCTTATGACCTCATTTCATGTTGGCCGGTGCGGTTAACGATGGCCATAAATCCCAGACCCTCAGTGCCTTTTCATAAAGTCACACTGCGGTGCTGTGATTCGTGGCCTTGAGCAGTAAATATTTTGGCCGCTCACACACGTCCTTACACCTGCTTCAGACTGGGCGGCCTCTGCTTATCCCTTCTCGCATGCCGCGGCCATGAGGCTGCACAGTCTGAAGAAGGCGGAAGGAGATGAGTTAAGACAGGCGAAGATATGCACTGCTCGTGCCCATCAATCACACCCTCACAGTCAAAATAAGTAAGACAACGAGGAGCATTGTTTCAGGCAGGGCGGACGCACAGGCGCAACATGCCAACCAATGATGTCAGAAGACGGGAAGCGCTACCAAGGGGGGTGCTGCGTATCATTAGAAAGGAAAGTCACACCTCAGGGACAGTGGAATGGTCTCAATGAGACACATTTTGTACGTGTTGAGTTCCATGTGGGCAAGGAGAAAAAGTCAGCCACCTTGTACAAATGCAGCAGTACTGCTGTACAAGGTGGCTGTTATACATAGAAACACCTGGGGGGGTGGGGCCAGGTTCCCTTCAATTTCAGTTCATGTGCCTGCGTGGCGTTTGCAGGTCACGTTGCTGGCTACACAGCAGGGGAACAAACCCCACTAACACATTGGCTGGTGTTTTTCTCTGTGCAGCTAGCACTTCCAGGCTACAACTGGCGGTGTTATAGCCCAGGGTCAGCAGGAGGAGGAGAGGAGCAGAGTGTAGGCCAAAGCCTAGTTGAACCAATTTCAAAGGTAACCTTTAACCCCCACTCAGGTGTTGCAAGGTACAAGAGCCACACCTTGAAGTCAAAGGTTGCTCTCTTAATTTTGCTCCTTGCACACGCTGAATAAAACACGTACACTATTTAGCCCATTATACTGTCAAACAGTAGTGGAGGCGTGACTTGTCTTTTTAAGGAGACGCAGCACAGGTGTACAAATTTACACCTAGGTGCTGGGCGCAGATTCCTTACCGTTGTTATTTGCAGTACAGGAAACTGCGCTCTTGTGTTATCCCTTGGCAATACCCTGTTAGTGCAGGCCGTCTCATGACCTCATTTCATGTTGGCCGGCGCGGTTAACGATGGCCATAAATCCCAGACCCACAGTGCCTTTTCCTAAAGTCACACTGCGGTGCTGGGATTCGTGGCCTTGTGCAGTAAATATGTTCGCCGCTCACACATGTCCTTACACCTGCTTCAGACTGGGCGGCCTCAGCTGATCCCTTATCGCATGCCGCGGCCATGAGGCCGCACAGTCAGAAGAAGGCGGAAGGAGGGGAGTGAAGACAGGGGAACATATGCACTGCTCGTGCCCATCAATCACACCCTCGCAGTCAAAATATATGAGACAACGAGGGGCGTTGTGTCGGGCAGGGTGGACGCACAGGCAAAGCCAGCCAACCAATGATATCAGAAGACGGGCAGCGCTAACAATGGGGGTGCTGCGTGTCATTAGAAAGGAAAGTCACACCTCAGGGACAGTGGAATGGTCTCTAATGAGACACATTTTGTACGTGTTGAGTTCCACGTGGGCAAGGAGAAAAGTCAGCCACCTTGTACAAATGCAGCAGTACTGCTGTACAAGGTGGCTGTTATACATAGAAACACCTGGGGGTGGGGGGCAGGCTCCCTTCAATTTCAGTTCATGTGCCTGCGTGGCGTTTGCAGGACACGTTGCCGGCTACACAGCAGGGGAACAGCTGGCGGTGCTGAACCCCACTAACACATTGACTGGTGTTTTTCTCTGTGCTGCTAGCACTTCCGGGCAGAAACTGGAGGTGTTTGAGCCCAGGGTCAGCAGGAGGAGGAGAGGAGCAGAGTGTAGGCCGAAGCCTGCACTGGTGGCAGCTTTTGGTCAGTTGTGCCAGCGTGGCTTGTGCTGGACACGATGCCGGCTACACAGCGGGGGAACACCTGGCGGTGCTGAACCCCACTGACACAATGGTGGGTGTTTTTCTCTGTGCAGCTAGCATGTCCGGGCAGAAACTGGCGGTGTTTGAGCCCAGGGTCAGCAGGAGGAGGAGAGGAGCAGAGTGTAGGCCGAAGCCTGCTCTGGTGGCAGCTTTTGGTCGGTTGTGCCAGCGTGGCTTGTGCTGGACACGATGCCGGCTACACAGCAGGGGAACAGCTGGCGGTGCTGAACCCCACTGACACAATGGTGGGTGTTTTTCTCTGTGCAGCTAGCATGTCCGGGCAGTAACTGGCGGTGTTTGAACCCAGGGTCAGCAGGAGGAGGAGAGGAGCAGAGTGTAGGCCGAAGCCTGCACTGGTGGCAGCTTTTGGTCAGTTGTGCCAGCGTGGCTTGTGCTGGACACGATGCCGACTACACAGCAGGGGAACAGCTGGCGGTGCTGAACCCCACTAACACATTGACTGGTGTTTTTCTCTGTGCAGCTAGCAGTTCCGGGCAAAAACTAGCGGTGTTTGAGCCCAGGGTCAGCAGGAGAGGAGCAGAGTGTAGGCCGAAGCCTAGTTGAACCAATTTCAAAGGTTACCTTTAACCCCCCCTCAGGTGTTGCAAGGTACAAGAGCCACACTTTGTGCAGCATTAATGCTGCACAAGTAAAAGGTTGCTCTATTTAGTTTGCTCCTTGCACACGCTGAATAAAACACGTACACTATTTAGCCCATTATACTGTCAAACAGTAGTGGAGGCGTGACTACTAGTCTTTTTAAGGAGATGCAGCACAGGTGTCAAAATTTACACCTAGCTGCTTTTGCGCAGATTCCTGAGCATTGTTATTTGCTGTACAGGAGTCTGCGCTATTGTGATCCCTTGGTCATGCGCTGTGAGCGCTTCCTGTCTTCTGACCTCATTTCATGTCGGCCGTTGCGGTTAGCGATGGACATGAATCCCAGACCCACAGTGTGTTTTCAAAAAATCACACTGCGTGGCTGGGATTCGTGGCCTTGTGCAGTAAATATGTTTGACACTCACACATGTCCTTACACCTGCTTCAGACTGGGCGGCCTCATCTGATCCCTTATCACCTGCCGCAGCCATGAGGACACCCAGTCTGAAGAAGGCGGAAGGAGATGAGTGAACACAGGCAAACATATGCACTGCACATGCCCATCAATCACACCCTCGCTGTCCAAAAAAATAAGACACTGAGGGGCGTTGTTTCGAGCAGGGCAGACGCACAGGCGCAGCCAGCTAACCAATGATGTCAAAAGACGGGCAGCGCTAACAAGGGTGGTGCTGCGTATCATTAGAAAGGAAAGTCACACCTCAGGGACAGTGGAATGGTCTCAATGAGACACATTTTGTACGTGTTGAGTTCCACGTGGGCAAGGAGAAAAAGTCAGCCACCTTGTACAAATGCAGCAGTACTGCTGTACAAGGTGGCTGTTATACATAGAAACACCTGGGGGTGGGGGGCAGGCTCCCTTCAATTTCAGTTCATGTGCCTGCGGGGCATTTGCAGGTCACGTTGCAAGCTACACAGCAGGGGAACAGCTGGCGTTGCTGAACCCCACTGACACATTGACTGGTGTTTTTCTCTGTGCAGCTCGCATGTCCGGGCAAAAACTGGCGGTGTTAGAGCCCAGGGTCAGCAGGAGGAGGAGAGGAGCAATGTGTAGGCCGAAGCCTGCACTGGTGGCAGCTTTTGGTCGGTTGTGCCAGCGTGGCTTGTGCTGGACACGATGCAAGCTACACAGCAGGGGAACAGCTGGCATTGCTGAACCCCACTGACACATTGACTGGTGTTTTTCTCTGTGCAGCTCGCATGTCCGGGCAAAAACTGGTGGTGTTAGAGCCCAGGGTCAGCAGGAGGAGTAGAGGAGCAGAGTGTAGGCCGAAGCCTAGTTGAACCAATTTCAAAGGTTACCTTTAACCCCCCCTCAGGTGTTGCAAGGTACAAGAGCCACACCTTGTGCAGCATTAATGCTGCACAAGTAAAAGGTTGCTCTATTTAGTTTGCTCCTTGCACACGCTGAATAAAACACGTACACTATTTAGCCCATTATACTGTCAAACAGTTGTGGAGGCGTGACTTGTCTTTTTAAGGAGACGCAGCACAGGTGTCAAAATTTGCACCTAGGTACTGGGCGCAGATTCCTGACCGGTGTTATTTGCTGTACAGGAGTCTGCGCTATTGTGATCCCTTGGCCATGCGCTGTGAGCGCTTCCTGTCTTCTGACCTCATTTCATGTCGGCCGTTGCGGTTAGCGATGGACATGAATCCCAGACCCACAGTGTGTTTTCAAAAAATCACACTGCGTGGCTGGGATTCGTGGCCTTGTGCAGTAAATAGGTTTGCCGCTCACACATGTCCTTACACCTGCTTCAGACTGGGCGGCCTCAGCTGATCCCTTATCGCCTACCACGACCAGGAGGCCGCACAGTCTGAAGAAGGCGGAAGGAGATGAGTTAAGACAGGCGAACATATGCACTGCTCGTGCCCATAAACCACACCCTCGCTGACAAAATAAATATGACAACGAGGGGCGTTGTTTCTAGCAGGGCGGATGCACAGGCGCAGCCAGCTAACCATGATGACAAAAGACGGGAAACGCTACCAAGGGGGGTGCTGCGTATCATTAGAAAGGAAAGTCACACCTCAGGGACAGTGGAATGGTCTCAATGATACACATTTTGTACGTGTTGAGTTCCACGTGGGCAAGGAGAAAAAGTCAGCCACCTTGTACAAATGCAGCAGTACTGCTGTACTAGGTGGCTGTTATACATAGAAACACCTGGGGGGTGGGGCCAGGTTCCCTTTAATTTCAGTTCATGTGCCTGCGTGGCGTTTGCAGGTCACGTTGCCGGCTACACAGCAGGGGAACAGCTGGCGTTGCTGAACCCCACTAACACATTGGCTGGTGTTTTTCTCTGTGCTGCTAGCACTTCCGGGCAAAAACTAGCGGTGTTTGAGCCCAGGGTCAGCAGGAGGAGGAGAGGAGCAGAGTGTAGGCCGAAGCCTGCACTGGTGGCAGCTTTTGTTCTGTTGTGCCAGCGTGGCTTGTGCTGGACACGTTGCCGACTACACAGCAGGGGAACAGCTGGCGGTGCTGAACCCCACTGACACTTTACCTAGTGTTTTTTCTGTGTAGACAACACTTCCAGGTGGCAACTGACAGTGTTGAAACCCAGGGAATCAAAGAGGAGCAGAGTGTAGGCCGAAGCCTGCAGTGGATCAAGTTGAAAGGGAACTTTTAACCCCCCCCCCCAGGCATTTGTTGCTGAAAGAGCCATCTTGTACAGCAGTAATACTGCACATGGAAAATGGTGGCTCCGAAAATTATGCTCCTTGCAAACGCTGAAGTACACACTCATATAATGTGTCCCCTCACACCGTCAAACCATCCCGGAAGTGGGACTTTCCTTTGTAATGTGACACAGCACAGCCGTCATTCCAACCCCCTTGGTGCCGGGCGCCACCTCCTCAACGTTGTTTGGTTCTGTCACGGAGCCCGCGCTGTAATGTTATCCCTTGGCCATGCACAGTTAGCGGTGCCCGTCTTCTGACATCATGTAGGTGTCAGGCTGGCAGTGCCTTTGCGTCCAAGCTGCCCGAGATCCAACCTTGCAGTGTCATCTAATGTAGTCCCACTGCGGGCCAGGGATCCATGGGCATGCGCAGTGCATATCATCGCCTCTCACTCACCTCCTTCCTGCTTCTTCAGACTGTGCGGCGTCACGGCCGTGGCATGCTATTAGGGATCAGCTGACGCCGCCTAGTCTGAAGAAGCATGAAGAAGGGGAGTGAGAGGCTAGTATATGCACTGCGCATGGCCATGGATACCAGGCCCACTGTGGGATCACATTAGACGACACTGCGAGGTGGGATTTCGGGCAGCGTGGACGCACAGGCGCAGCCAGGACGACAACAAATGATGTCAGAGGACGGGTAGCGCAAACTGTGCATGGCCAAGGGATAACATAACAGCGCAGGGTCCATGACGGAATCAAACAACGCTAAGGAGGCAGCGCACGGTGCCAAGGGGGTAGCATTGACGGCTGTGCTGCGTCACATTACAAAGGAAAGTCCCACCTCCTGGACGGTTGGACGGTGTGAGGGGACACATTACATGAGTGTGTAGTTCAGCGTTTGCAAGGAGCATAATTTCAAGAGCGACCTTTCCCTTGTGCAGTATTAGTGCTGCACATGGTGGCTCTTTCAGTAACAAACGCCTAGGGGGGGGGGGACAGGTCCCCTTACATTTTAGTTGTGCCAGCGTGGCGGTCGCATGACACGTTGCCGGATACACAGCTGGGGATCAGCTGACGTTACTGAACCCCAATAACAGAGGAGCGACTGTTGACTGTGCACACAGCACTTCCAGGCACCAACTGGCGGTGTTAGAGCCCAGGGACAGCAGGAGGAGCAGATTGGAGGTATTGCCGCACACACAGCTGGGGATCAGCTGACGTTACTGAACCCCAATAACAGAGGAGCGACTGTTGACTGTGCACACAGCACTTCCAGGCACCAACTGGCGGTGTTAGAGCCCAGGGACAGCAGGAGGAGCAGATTGGAGGTATTGCCGCACACACAGCTGGGGATCAGCTGACATTACTGAACCCCAATAACAGAGGAGCGACTGTTGACTGTGCACACAGCACTTCCAGGCACCAACTGGCGGTGTTAGAGCCCAGGGACAGCAGGAGGAGCAGAGGAACAGAGTGTAGGCCGAAGCCTGATTGGAGCAAGTTGAAAGGGAACCTTTAACCCCCCCCCCCCAAGACGTTTGTAGCTGAAAGAGCCATCTTGTGCAGCACTAACAATGCAAAAGGAAAAGGTGGTTCTTTTAATTATGCTCCTTGCAAACACCGAAGTAAACACTAAAAATGTGTCCCCTTATACCGTTAAACCGTCCCGGAGGTGCGAATTTCCTTCGTAATGGGACACAGCACAGCTGTCATTCCTATCCCCTTGGTGCCGTGCGCTGCCTCCTCAGCGTTGTTTTAAGCTGTCATGGAGCCTGCGCTGTTCTGTTAGCCCTTGGCCATGCCCAATTAGCGCTGCCTGTCTTCTGACATAATTTGGTGTCAGGCTGTCACTGCCTGTGCGTCCACGCTGCTCCAGATCCCACCTCGCAGTCTCGTCCAACGTAATCCCACTGCGGGCCTTGGAACCATGGACATGCACAGTGCATATCCTCGACTCTCACTCCCCTCCTTCCCTCTTCTTCAGACTGTGCGGTGTCACGGCCGTGGCATGCTATTAGGGATCAGCTGACGGCGCACAGTCTAAAGAAGGCGGAGGGAAATGAGCGAGAGCCCGAGGGGAAGATATGCACTGCGCATGCCCATGGATCCCAGTCTCGCAGTGTGACTCAATCAGAAGACACTGCGAGGCGGGATCTCGGGCAGCGCGGCCGCACAGGCGCAGCCAGCCTGACACCAAATTATGTCAGAAGACAGGCAGCGCAAATAGGGCATGCCCAAGGGATAACAGAACAGCGCAGGCTCCGTGACAGCTTAAAACAATGCTGAGGAGGCAGCGCATGGCACCAAGGGGGTAGGAATGACGGCTGTGCTGCGTCACATTGCAAAGGAAAGTCCCAGCTCCGGGACAGTATAACGGTATCAGTGAACACATTTTATAAGTGTTAATTTGTGCGTGTGCAAGGAGCTTAAAAAAAAGAGCTACCTTTTCCTTGTGCAGCATTACTGCTGCACAAGATGGCTCTTTCAGTAACAAACGACGGGGGGGGGGAGGGGACAGGTTCCCTTACATTTAGGTTGTTGTGCCAGCGTGGACACATTGCCGGCTACACAGCTGGGGATCAGCTGACGTTACTGAAACCCAATAACACTGGGTCGTATGTTTTTACTGTGCAGCCTGCACTTCTGAGCCGCAACTGGCGGTGTTGGAGCCCAGGAATAGCAGTTCAGGTGGTAGAAAGATGAACACAGCAGGAGACCTGGATGACACCCAATTACTTAATCAGGCAGAGGAGTGGCAAATTCCTGCGAGATCCAGGCCTGGTTCATTTTCAGGAAAGTAAGCCGGTCAACGTTATCGGAGGATAGTCGCATGCGACGGTCTGTTAGTACACCACCTGCGGCACTAAAGACACGTTCCGATAAGACACTAGCCGCAGGGGCAAGCCAGCACCTCCAATGCATACTAGCTTAGCTCTGGCCATGTATCCAGCTTAGAGACCCAAAACTTGAATGGGGAAGAGCCGTCTGGGAGTACAGTAAGAGGGCAAGCCATGTAGTCTGTCACCATCTGACGGAACCGTTGCCTCCTGCTGACTGGAGCCGCCGGTGATGGTGTAGACATTTGGGGCGGGCACACAAAAGTGTGCCAGAGTTGTGCCATACTGGGCTTGCCTTGGGCAGAGGCACTGCTTTTGCTCCCTCTTTGGGCAGAGCCTCCCCCACTGCCTCGACGCACTGAGCTGCTTTGTAAAGCACTAGCAGCACTCCTCTCAGTTGGACAGGAGAAGATGATGGAATTCACCAGTGTGTCGTGGTACTCCCGCAATTTACGCTCCCGGCTCAACGCAGGGATGAGGTTTTGGACGTTGTCCCGGTAGCGAGGATCGAGGAGGGTGAACACCCAATAATCAGGCATGTTGAGAATGTGGTCGATGCGGCGGTCGTTTCTCAGGCACTGCAGCATGAAATCCACCATGTGCTGCAGAGTGCCAACTGGCCCAGAAACGCTGTCCCCTGCTTGAGACATGATCTCTGCCCGCTCGTCATCACCCCACCCTCGCTGTACACACTGACCACTGGACAATTGTGTCGCTCCCTCCTCTGGACGGAGCTCTTCCTCCTCCATTGACTCCTCCTCATCCTCCTCACAAATTGGCCCCTGCGTACCCCTTTGTGAGGAACCACGTGGCGCTGACTCTCCAGAAGCTGATGGAAAAGGTGACTCCTCATCCTCCACCTCTTCCACAACATCATCCCTTAACCCTTGCAAAGTTTGCTGAAGCAGGCAGATAAGGGGGACAGTCATGCTGACTAGTGCATCATCTGCACTTGCCATCCGCGTGGAATAATCAAAAGGACGCAAAACCTGGCAGACGTCCTTCATAGTGGCCCACTCTGTGGTTGTGAAGTCTGATCGGCGCTGACTGCGACTTCTTTGCGCCTGATGCAGCTGGTACTCCATAACTGCTTGCTGCTGCTCACACAACCGCTCCAACATATGTAACGTGGAATTCCACCGGGTAGGTAGGTCACATATGATGCGGTGTTCCGGAAGGCGGAATCAGCGCTGCAGAGCAGCAATGCGGGATCTGGCCAAGCTGGAACGCCGCAAGTGAGCACACTCTAGGCGGACCTTGTGCAGCAGGGCATCAAGATCCGATAGTCCCTCAGAAAACTCTGCACAACCAAATTGAGCACATGTGCCAGACATGGGATGTGAGTGAGGTTGCCAAGGGCCAAAGCTGGCACCAGATTTCGGCCATTGTCACACACTATCATGCCTGGCTGGAGATTCGCTGGCAGTAACCACACATCTCTCTCCTGCTTGATGGCATTCCAGAGCTCCTGCGCTGTGTGGCTTCGATGCCCCAATGAAACTAGTTTCAAGACGGCCTGCTGACGTTTGGCCACGGCTGTGCTCATGTCGGTCATAGGTAAACGTTCACGGGTCCATGTGGAGGTGGACTGTGACGGATCCTGCAGAGAGGAATCTGAGGAACTGGTGTAAGAGGAGGAGTCGATGCGTACAGACTGGATTCCTGCAATCGTTGGAGTGGGCAGGACACGTCCTGCGCCACTCGCACGATCTGTACCTGGCTCAACAACATTAACCCAATGGGCAGTGAGGGAAACATATCGCCCCTGTCCATGCTGACTGGTCCACGCATCGGTGGTGAGGTGGACCTTGCTACTGACGGCGTTCAGTAGCGCATGTTATATTTGTTTGCCTCAACATGCCTGTGCAGGGCAGGGACAGCGTGCCTGCTGAAGTAAAAGCGGCTGGGCACCTTGTACTGTGGGACTGCCAATGCCATCAAGTCACGGAAGCTTTCAGTCTCCACCAGCCTGAACGAGAGCATTTCCAGGGACAACAGTTTGGCAATGCCTGCATTCAGAGCCTGTGCTCGGGGGTGGTTGGCCGAGAATGCCCGCCTTTTCTCCCATGCCTGTACTGCCGATGGCTGTAGAGTAGACTGGGAGTGTGAGGATGACTGGGAAGGTGGTGCTGTGGGTGGAATTACACTAGGTCTCTGGACAACAGTGGGGGAAGAGGCAACACGAGATGAAGAGGTGGTAGCTGCCGCTGTTGGTTGGCCTACGTCTTCACTGTGTTTCTGTAACTCCACCGCGTGCCTGGTCCGCACATGTTTCCACATATTTGTGGTATTGAGGTTGCTGACACTTTTACCTCTTTTTACTTTCTGATGACACAGCTTGCATTTGACAAAATAAATGTCATCTGCAACTGTGTCAAAAAAGGACCAGGCACTGCAAGTCTTGGGAGCGCCCTTTTTGGCTTTGGAAAGAGACAGGCTCCTAACGGGTGCCAAAGTGGAGGCTACAGGCTCCGCAGTCTTCCCCCTCCCTCTCCCTCTTTGGCCCGTAAGGGGAAGCTCTTCCTCAGAGCTGCTCCCACCACCTTCCTGTTCCTCACGCCACGATGGGTCAAGGACCTCATCATCTCCACTACCCTCTGCCACCAACTGCTCCTCCTGGGTAGTCTCGGCAGCACAGTACGCATCAGAAAGCGGCACCTGAGTTTCATCATCAGATGCGTACTGCGCTGTGGTCACCGGAGGCACTGGCCCACCTGCCTCTTCAGAGTCAGAGAGAAAAATCTGTTGGGCATCACTGCACACTGCCTCTTCTTCCATTTCTCCAATGCTGCTTGGCTGGCCCCCTGTTTCCAAGCCAAGAGATTCAGAGAACAGAAGTAGAGACGGCTCCTGTCCTGGGCTCTCTGACTGCCTGGCCAATTTGGCAGGTGGTGAAGAGACAGATGGCTGCTCTCCAGTGCTCTGTGCCTGAGAGGATGTGGCACTAACTGAAGTCGATGCCGAGGCGTTAGCTGCCATCCACCCAACAACGGCTTCAATTTGGTCTTCACGCAGCAGCGGTGCACGGCGCTCTCCGACAAAGCTGCGCATGAAGGACTGTTCCCTGCTGAAACTGAGTGACGACGAGTCACCGGCGCCCGCAGCAGGCACAGAATCACCACGTCCTCTCCCTGCTCCTCTCCCTGCTCCGCGCCCACGCCCACGTGCCTTACTCCCTGCCCTCTTCATCTTGGTTGACAGATAAAGATAAGCAGAAAAGTACTAAGGCCTTAGTGTGCTTATTCCTGAAATGCTCCTCCTAACAGGTGTAAGAAACACTAATGTTGTAAATTGTGGACTAAACTTTATTATTTTTCAAATGTGGCCTACACAAGTGTTAAGTTGTGTTTGGTGAACTTTACTTTTTTTTTTGTGCAGATCGGGCTACAGAGCTAGTTTAAATCACACGGAGACCGTGCAGACAGCCGTAAACGGCGCTGCAAGGCCAAAAAACCCTCCTCTAGGTTATCCTATGTAGTGTTTTTCCACTATTTAGCTGGAGACGGGTGGAAAGACACTAATAGGAATTTTTTTTTTTTAAATTTTAAACAGGCTGCACTATTTGAAAAAAGGAAATTGTTTTTCAAGGTATGAGGCAGTAACGCACCCTGAGCTGAATCCAACCGGCTATAGCTGCACACAGACTACAGGGCGAGCTGCGCTCACACAGAGACCGTGCAGACAGCCGTAAACGGCGCTGCAAGGCCAAAAAACCCTCCTCTAGGTTATCCTATGTAGTGATTTTCCACTATTTAGCTGGAGACGGGTGGAAAGACACTAATAGGAATTTTTTTTTTTAAATTTTAAACAGGCTGCACTATTTGAAAAAAAGGAAATTGTTTTTCAAGGTATGAGGCAGTAACGCACCCTGAGCTGAATCCAACCGGCTATAGCTGCACACAGACTACAGGGCGAGCTGCGCTCACACAGAGACCGTGCAGACAGCCGTAAACGGCGCTGCAAGGCCCAATAAACCCCCTCTAGGTTATCCTATGTAGTGTTTTTCCACAATTTAGCTGGAGACGGGTGGAAAAACACTAATAGGGAATTTTTTTAACATTTTTAAACAGGCTGCACTATTTGAAAGAAAGGAAAATTTTTCTCAAGGTATGAGCCAGTAACGAACACTGAGCTGAATCCAACCGGCTATGGCTGCACACAGACTACAGGGCGAGCTGGGCTCACACGGAGACCGTGCAGACAGCCGTAAACGGCGCTGCAAGGCCCAAAAACCCCCCTCTAGGTTATCCTATGTAGTGTTTTTCCACAATTTAGCTGGAGACGGGTGGAAAAACACTAATAGGAAATTTGAGAAAAAATGTGCAGCAGGCTGCACTATGAGCAAAAAAGGACAACTGTGTGAGGCAGTGTGAACCCCCCCTGAGCTGAATACAACCGGGTATATGGCTGCACACAGACTACAGAGTGAGCTGCACACACACACACAGAGACCTTGCAGAACGCTGTTAAAAAAGCGCTGCAAGGCAAGAGCAAGGTGAACAGTGACGAACACACAGTGTTTTGCTAAATTAGCCTTTGGAAAGGAAAATAAAGCAATTAGCTAGCTCAACTGGCCCTCAGTTAAAACACAGCGTCCTGTCCCTAACTGAAATCACAGCAGAGTGAGCGCAAAATGGCGGCAGCGTTTTTTATAGTGCAGAGTGACATCATTTCAGCAGCCAATCACAGCCTTGCCAGTACTTACATGCCCACCATGCTAAACAGGATGTGCCCACACTTCCAATCATTCCTCATTGGCTGCTGCGTTCTGTTTGAATTCTGGGAACTTCCGATTCCGGTATCCGATACGCGGGAAGTATCGGAATTCGTTATCGGAATTACGATACCGCAAATATCGGCCGATACCCGATACTTGCGGTATCGGAATGCTCAACACTAGTTACTATGTTACTATCATAGATAATGGTATTTCAATATTTTTATATTAGAGAGGTATACACAAGTTCATGAGAGGATGGTCCAGAGATAGGAAAAATGGAAAATATAACAATAAATGGGAAGAATATACGTACATCTCATTTTTATGACATTTCCCCCTAGGGGAGTAACATTTGTTTTAGTTTCAAATTAGTAACGGCATCATAAAAACACCCTTGCCAAAAATTGGACTGGCTGTAGCAGCACAGAACACTTTGTCCCTGGTCATCTAGTGTTGGAGAATGAGGAGACATTGATGAAGGCCTCCTAAAAAACTAGGCCAAATGTAAAGGAGCAGGAATTCTAGACATGTAATGCCCACACACGACGTGCATGGGCTGACAAACATTTCCTCATGGGGGGTACATTTTTAAAAATATTTTATGGGCATCAAAGACACCCTTGCCAAAAATTGGACTGGCTCTAGCAGCACAGAACACTTTAACCTTGGTGATCTAGTGGCAGAGAATGAGGAGACATTAGAATAATAAATCATACTGAAATCAAACAAATGAATAAAAGATGTGAATCCACCTATGAAATAAAATAACAATAAGGAGGGGCAAACACAGGTTCATAGATGTGAAGCCAGAATGTGTCCAACGAGATATATTATTATTATTAGATATATTAGCAACAGCGCAGAGAAAGATCTATCACTAAAAATATAATATACAGTGCAGACCAAAAGTTTGGACACCTCATTTGAAGATTTTTCTGTATTTTCATGACTATGAAAATTGTACATTCACACTGAAGGCTTCAAAAATATGAAATAACACATGTGGAATTATATACTTAACAAAAAAGTGTGAAGCAACTTAAATTATGTCTGATATTCTAAGTTCTTCAAAGTAGCCACCTTTTCCCTTGATGACTGCTTTGCACACTCTTGGCATTCTCTTGATGAGCTTCAAGAGGTAGTCACAGGGAATGGTCTTCCAACAATCTTGAAGGAGTTACCATAAATGCTTAGCACTTTTTGGTCCTTTTGCCTTCACTCTGCGGTCCTGCTCACCCCAAACCATCTCGATTGGGTTCAGGTCTGGAGACTGTGGAGGCCAGGTCATCTGGCGTAGCAACCCATCACTCTCCTTCTTGGTCAAATAGCCCTTACACAGCCTGGAGGTGTGTTTGGGGTCATTGTCCTGTTGAAAAATAAATGATGGTCCAACTAAACGCAAATCATATGGAATAGCATGCCACTGCAAGATGCTGTGGTAGCCATGCTGGTTCGGTATGCCTTCAATTTTGAATAAATCCCCTACTTTTTTGTTAACCCCTTTACCCCTAAGGGTGGTTTGCACGTTAATGACCGGGCCAATTTTTTCAAATTTGACCACTGTCCCATTATGAGGTTATAACTCTGGAACGCTTGAATGGATACTGATGATTATGACATTGTTTTCTCTGGAAATATTGTACTTCATGATAGTGGCAACATTTCTTTGATATTACCTGTGTTTTTATGTGAAAAAATGGAAATTTCCAATTTTGAATTTTTATGCCCTTAGATCACAGAGATATGTCACACAAAATACTTAATAAGTAACATTTTCCACATGTCTACTTTACATCAGCTGAATTTTGGAACCAAATTTTATTTTTGTTAGGGAGTTATAAAGGTTAAAATTTGACCAGCAATGTCTCATTTTTACAACACATCACATTTGAAGTCACTTTGAGGGGTCTATATAATTGAAAATACACAATTGTGACACCATTCTAAAAACTGCACATCTCAAGGTACTCAAAACCACATTCAAGAAGTTTATTAACCCTTCAGGTGTTTCACAGGAATTTTTTGGAATGTTTAAAAAAATCCCACCAAGTGCTTCACAGAAGTTTATAATGAAGAGCCGTAAAAATAAAAAAAAATAATATTTTTTCACAAAAATAATATTTTCGCCCCCAATTTTTTATTTTCCCAAGGGTAACAGAAGAAACTGGACCCCAACGGTTGTTGTGCAATTTGTCCTGAGTAAGCTGGTACCCCATATGTGCGGGTATACCACTGTTTGGGGGCATGGCAGAGCTCGGAAGGGAAGGAGCGCCATTTGACTTTTCAATGCAAAATGGACTGGAATTGAGATGGGACGCCATGTCGCGTTTGGAGAACCCCTGATGTGCCTAAACATTAACCCCCTCCCCACAATTGACACCATTTTGGGAAGTAGACCCCTTAACCCCTTCATGACCGGGGGATTTTTCGTTTTTCCGTGTTCGTTTTTCGCTCCCCTCCTTCCCAGAGCCATAACTTTTTTATTTTTCCGTCAATTTGGCCATGTGAGGGCTTATTTTTTGCGGGACGAGTTGTACTTTTGAACGACATCATTGGTTTTAGCATGTCGTGTACTAGAAAACGGGAAAAAAATTCCAAGTGCGGTGAAATTGCAAAAAAAGTGCAATCCCACATTGGTTTTTTGTTTGGCTTTTTTGTTAGGTTCACTAAATGCTAATGCCATTATGATTCTCCAGGTCATTACGAGTTCATAGACACCAAACATGACTAGGTTATTTTTTATCTAAGTGGTGAAAAAAAATTCCAAACTTTGCTAAAAAAAAAAAAAAAATTGCGCCATTTTCCGATACTCGTAGCGTCTCCATTTTTCATCATCTGGGGTCGGTTGAGGGCTTATTTTTTGCGTGCCGAGATGACGTTTTTAATGATAGCATTTTGGTGCAGATACGCTCTTTTGATCGCCCGTTATTGCATTTTAATGCAATGTCGCGGCGACCAAAAAAACGTAATTCTGGCATTTCGAGTTTTTTTCCCGCTACGCTGTTTAGCGTTCAGGTTAATACTTTTTTTTATTTGATAGATAGGGCGATTCTGAGCGCGGCGATACCAAATATGCGTAGATTTGATATTTTTTTTTTTTTGATTTATTTTGATTGGGGCGAAAGGGGTGTGATTTAAACTTTTGTTTTTTTTATTTTTTTCACATTTTTTTAAACTTTTTTTTTAACTTTTGCCTTGCTTCAATAGCCTCCATGAGAGGCTAGAAGCAGGCACAACCCGATCGGCTCTGCTACATAGCAGCGATCTGCTGATCGCTGCTATGTAGCAGAATTGCACGTGTGCTGTGAGCGCCGACCACAGGGTGGCGCTCACAGCGACGGGCAATCAGTAACCATAGAGGTCTCAAGGACCTCTATGGTTACAATATACAAGCACCGCCGACCCCCGATCATGTGACGGGGGTCGGCGATGACGTCATTTCCGTCCGCCCGGCCGGAAGCGGTAGTTAAATGCCGCTGTCTGCGTTTGACAGCGGCATTTAACTAGTTAATAGGTGCGGGCAGATTGCGATTCTGCCCGTGCCTATTACGGGCACATGTCAGCTGTTCAAAACAGCTGACATGTCCCGGCTTTGGTGCGGGCTCACCGCGGAGCCCTGCATCAAAGCAGGGGAGCCGGCATCGGACGGTATAGTACGTCCGATGCCGGTAAGGGGTTAAGGAACTTTTTTACATATTAGTCCAAAAAATAAAGAACACATTCCACTATATTGATGCACACAAGGCCTAACAACTATATAAATCAGGCCACAGAATGTTTGAGTTCAAATATAAATTTATTCTTAATAAATAGAATAAAACATTACTTTCACTAAGTATAAAGAATGCCTCCAATCCAATGACCGGCTTTATATGCAATGCAGGTATACAGCAATAGCATGTTTGATATTGTATAACACGTTTTAAATAATTACCCTGTATCTATGGCTGAAAGTTACATGTTAATATGCTGGAGGGTTATTGGTGAACATAAAGAAATTTATTAAACCGCAATGTGTCGTTTGTCCATTTACCTGACTATAAAATGGCTTTTAATATTTGTATCAAAAGTGCAAATTGACCCATCTCAGGGTACTTAAAATCAACCATAAATATTGCCACATAGCCTATGGTATACGGTACCTAGCTCATAGGGTGTGTCGGATAACCTATAAGGCTTATCACGAAGCATATGGAGATCTATCCTAATCCTGACCACTTACACCTATGTTAAACGGCACCTGGATGGTAATATATCAAATTGCGCAAAAATAAGCCACCAGAGCTCAACTGCAAGTAACACTTGTGTTTGTGTTTGCGCTACTTGATACATCTTGCCACCTGGGTGTCGCATTAATTTAGGTATGTGGTCACGTTAAGATGGACCTTCTTTGGCTTTGAATTAGGCCTTATAGGCCATTGGACATATCTTAGCAGTTGAGCTCTGGTGGCTTATTTTTGCGCAATTTGATATATTACCATCCAGGTGCCGTTTAACATAGGTGTAAGTGGTCAGGATTAGGATAGATCTCCGTATGCTTCGTGATAAGCCTTATAGGTTATCCGACATAGCCTATGGTATACGGTACCTAGCTCATAGGGTATGTGGCAATATTTATGGTTGATTTTCAGTACCCTGAGATGGGTCAATTTGCACTTTTGATACAATTATTATAAGCCATTTTATAGTCAGGTATATGGACAAACGACACATTGCGGTTTAATAAATTTCTTTATGTTCACCAATAACCCTCCAGCATATTAACATGTAACTTTCAGCCATAGATACAGGGTAATTATTTAAAACGTGTTATACAATATCAAACCTGCTATTGCTGTATACCTGCATTGCATATAAAGCCGGTCATTGGATTGGAGGCATTCTTTATACTTAGTGAAAGTAATGTTTTATTCTATTTATTAATAATAAATTTATATTTGAACTCAAACATTCTGTGGCCTGATTTATATAGTTGTTAGGCCTTGTGTGCACCCTTAAGGAACTTATCTAGATATGTGGTGAGTAGGGTTGAGCGAAACGGGTCGTTCATTTTCAAAAGTCGCCGACTTTTGGCAAAGTCGGGTTTCATGAAACCCGATCCGACCCCTGTGCGGGGTCAGCCATGCGGTACGCGACTTTCGCGCCAAAGTTGCGTTTCAATGACGCGAAAAGCGCCATTTCTCAGCCAATGAAAGTAAACGCAGAGTGTGGGCAGCGTGATGACATAGGTCCTGGTCCCCACCATCTTAGAGAAGGGCATTGCAGTGATTGGCTTGCTGTCTGCGGCGTCACAGGGGCTATAAAGGGGCGTTCCCGCCGACCGCCATCTTACTGCTGCTGATCTGAGCTTAGGGAGAGGTTGCTGCCGCTTCGTCAGAAGCAGGGATAGCGTTAGGCAGGGTCCATTAACCACCAAACCACTTGTGCTGTAGCGATTTCCACAGCCCAACACCACCTTCGGTGTGCAGGGACAGTGGAAGCTTCATTTTTTTTTTTCCTCAGCGCTGTAGCTCATTGGGCTGCCCTAGAAGGCTCCCTGATAGCTGCATTGCTGTGTGTACGCCGCTGTGCAAACCAACTGCTTTTTTCAAAGCACAAATCCTCTTGTTCCTTCCTTTCTGCACAGCTATCTTGTTTGTTTGTCCACACTTTTTATTTAATTTGTGCATCAGTCCACTCCTTATTGCTGCCTGCCATACCTGGCTGAGATTACTGCAGGGAGATAGTAATCGAAGGACAGTTCCTTTTTTATTTTTTTTTTGTGGGAGATTAAGATTGGCATTTCTGCTACAGTTCCATCCCTGTCTGTGCCATCTCTCACTCAGTGGGCCATAGAAAGCCTATTTATTTTTTTGCTTGATTTGGGTTCTAAAATCTACCTGAAAAAATCACTACATCAATCAGTGGGAGAAAAATATTGGCCTCAGGGCTTGTGTGCCACTCCTGACTCCTGTGTGTGCCATCTCTCAGTCAGTGGGCCATAGAAAGCCTATTTATTTTTTTGCTTGATTTGGGTTCCAAAATCTACCTGAAAAAATCACTACATCAATCAGTGGGAGAAAAATATTGGCCTCTGGGCTTGTGTGCCACTCCTGACTCCTGGGTGTGCCATCTCTCTCTCTCCAATTGTGGGCCATAGAAAGCCTATTATTTTTTTTGCTTGATTTGGGTTCCAAAATCTACCTGAAAAAATCACTACATCAATCATTGGGAGAAAAATATTGGCCTCTGGGCTTGTGTGCCACTCCTGACTCCTGTGTGCGTCATCTCTCACTCAGTGGGCCATAGAAAGCCTATTTTTTGTTTTATTTGTTTTCTAAATTCTCCCTGAAAAAATCATTTTATTTTATTTGGTTTCTAAATTCTTCCTGAAAAAATCATTTTATTTTATTTTGTTTCTAAAGTCTCCCTGAAAAAAAAAAAATAAATAAAAAAAAAACAGTGGGAGATTAATATTTACATTTGTGCTTCAGTGACAGTACTGCGTGTGTGGCATCTCTCTCATTTGGTGCCACCAAAAACAGAGTGTACACAAAAGAGAATAGTAAAACCAAAAACACTCAGTTTGAAAAAATTTTTTTGCAGTAATCCGCAAGTGCTAGTAAAAGATGTAAATAACAGGGTATTTAGTTGATACGTTTTTTGCAAAAAATGTATACTAAGCTGCTCTACCAATCTTCACGGTATACCCATATCAGAGCAGTCCTAACTAATGTATGCAATCCCTATCTGATGTATTTAAAAACCTGATCATCTGTATATTACCTGTGTGAACAGGGTTCAGAGAGGAAAAATCCATGTGTGCATACAGGGTAGAACAGCTTTTGTGCAGATAGCCCAAGAGGAGTGGTGGAACTCCCCAGTCTTGTAGACACAAGAGAACAATTATGGAAACAGGAACACATGGGCTACTTGCACAGTGAACAAGTCTGTAAGAACATGTTCACACACCACCAAGAAACCTGAAGACACAAAAGAGAATAGTAAAACCAAAAACACTCAGTTTGAAAAAAATTCAAATGTTCCTGTTTTCAAAAACAGAGTGTGTAACATTGTGCCTGATTTTCGTTGTGGTCTCACCCACCTGTAAAGGGGTAGCTAAATCATACTGAAGTTATAGCTCACCATGTAAGTTGTGTGACAGCAACAAATACCGTTAGTTTGGTTACGTTTTTAAAACAATGAGGAAGTCTGGTGGAAGAGGTCGTGGCCGGGGGCGTTCATTGTCAGCTGGTATTGAGGGTAGTGGTAGTGGTGGAGCATCAGGTGGTCGTGAGAAAAAAAATATTGCACCTAAGTCTGGAGCTGTGGAGCCAGGTTCGTCGTTTGGCTACACAAGGCCTCGAACGCTCCCTTTTCTGGGAGTAGGAAAACCGCTTTTAAAGCCGGAGCAGCAAGAGCAAGTTTTGGCTTATCTTGCTGACTCAGCCTCTAGCTCTTTTGCCTCCTCTCGTGAAACTGGTAAATGTAAAAGCAGCGCATCGTTAGTGGATGTTCACGGTCAGGGACAAGTCGCTTCCTTGTCCTCTTCAGCAAAAACAACAACAGAGAAGAATGCAGCAGGCGACACAACAGGTTACTCCATGGAGCTCTTTACACATACCGTCCCTGGCTTAGAAAGTGAAGCAGTTAACAGTCCATGCCCATTACAAGTTGAATCTGACATGGAGTGCACTGATGCACAGCCACAGCCAGACTACTATGCTGGTCCTTTGA
The DNA here is from genome assembly GCF_032444005.1 of Ranitomeya imitator. NCBI lineage: Eukaryota > Metazoa > Chordata > Amphibia > Anura > Dendrobatidae > Ranitomeya > Ranitomeya imitator. Next base: position 593,444,210 of record NC_091284.1, read on the forward strand.
CTCAGACCACAACATTGCCCTCGCAGGGTAATGATCAAGAATCAGACCCTGATGAGACTATGTTGCCCCATCACGAACGCTATACCACCGACCGACATGGTGACACAGACGAAGTTGCACACGAGCTACAAGAAGAGGTAATAGATGACCCAGTTGTTGACCCCGATTGGCAGCCATTGGGGGAACAGGGTGCAGGCGGCAGCAGTTCTGAAGCGGAGGAGGAGGGGCCGCAGCAGGCATCAACATCGCAACAGGTTCCATCTGCCGGGCCCGTATCTTGCCCAAAACGCGTGGCAAAGCCAAAACCTGTTGGAGGACAGCGTGGCCATCCGGTTAAAGCTCAGTCTGCAATGCCTGAAAAGGTATCCGATGCTAGAAAGAGTGCAGTCTGGCATTTTTTTAAACAACATCCAATTGATCAGCGCAAAGTCATCTGTCAAAAATGTTCAACTACCTTAAGCAGAGGGCAGAATCTGAAAAGTCTCAATACAAGTTGCATGCATAGACATTTAACCACCATGCATTTGCAAGCTTGGACTAACTACCAAACGTCCCTTAAGGTTGTAGCACCCTCGGCCAATGAAGCTAGTCATCAACGCAACATCCCTTCCGGCAGTGTAGGGCCACCATTTTCCGCACCACCTGCAGTATCTGTGCAGGTTTCTTTGCCAGGCCAAAGCAGTCAGGGTCAGGGAATCACCAATTTCGTAGTAGGAAACACTGCATCTAGGGCACCGGCGGCAACAATACCATCTCCCACCATCTCTCAGTCTGCCATGTCCACCGGCACCCCCGCTAGTTCCACGATCTCCAGCTCTCCAGTCCAGCTCACCCTACATGAGACTATGGTTAGAAAAAGGAAGTACTTAGCCTCGCATCCGCGTACACAGGGTTTGAACGCCCACATAGCTAGACTAATCTCGTTAGAGATGATGCCCTACCGGTTAGTTGAAAGCGAAGCTTTCAAAGCCCTGATGGACTACGCTGTACCACGCTACGAGCTACCCTGTCGACACTTTTTTTCCAGAAAAGCCATCCCAGCCCTCCACCAGCATGTTAAAGAGCGCATCGTCTATGCACTCAGGCAATCTGTGAGCACAAAGGTGCACCTGACAACAGATGCATGGACCAGTAGGCATGGCCAGGGACGTTACGTGTCCATCACGGCACACTGGGTGAATGTTGTGGATGCAGGGTCCACAGTGGACAGCAATTTTGGGACAGTTCTGCCTAGCCCACGGTCTAGGAAACAGTTGGCTGTAGCCGTTCGCACCCCCTCCTCCTCCTCCTCCTCGTCCTCCTGCAGAAGCGAGAGCTCGTCCACAGACCGCAGTCGCACAACCACTCCATCCGCAGCTGCCAATGTTGCACACCAGGTCTCCCATTATGGGGCAGCTACTGGCAAACGTCAGCAGGCTGTTTTGGCTATGAAGTGTTTGGGCGACAACAGACACACTGCGGAAGTTCTGTCCGAGTTCTTGCAGAAAGAAACGCAGTCGTGGCTGGGCACTGTAGATCTTGAGGCAGGCAAGGTAGTGAGTGATAACGGAAGGAATTTCATGGCTGCCATCTCCCTTTCCCAACTGAAACACATTCCTTGCCTGGCTCACACCTTAAACCTGGTGGTGCAGTGCTTCCTGAAAAGTTATCCGGGGTTATCCGACCTGCTCCTCAAAGTGCGTGGACTTTGCTCACATATCCGCCGTTCGCCCGTACACTCCAGCCGTATGCAGACCTATCAGCGTTCTTTGAACCTTCCCCAGCATCGCCTAATCATAGACGTTGCAACAAGGTGGAACTCAACACTGCACATGCTTCAGAGACTGTGCGAACAGAGGCGGGCTGTTATGTTTTGTGGGAGGATACACATACACGGGCAGGCAGTAGGATGGCAGACATGGAGTTGTCAGGTGTGCAGTGGTCGAAGATTCAAGACATGTGTCAAGTCCTTCAGTGCTTTGAGGAATGCACACGGCTGGTTAGTGCAGACAACGCCATAATAAGCATGAGCATCCCCCTAATGCGTCTGCTGATGCAAAGTTTGACGCACATAAAGAATCAGGCGTCTGCAGCTGAGGAAGAGGAAAGCCTTGAAGACAGTCAGCCATTGTCTGGCCAGGGCAGTGTACAGGACGAGGTAGCGGGCGAAGAGGAGGAGGAGGACGAGGAGGATGATGGGGATGATTATATTTTTAATGAGGAAGCTTTTCCGGGGCCACTGGAAATTGTTGGCGCGGCAAGGCCGGGTTCTGGTTTTTTGAGGGACACAAGTGACGTGGATTTGCCTGAAACTGCCCCTCAACCAAGCAGAACCGCAGATTTGAGAACTGGAACTTTGGCCCACATGGCGGATTATGCCTTACGTATCCTCAAAAGGGACACACGCATTACTAAAATGATGAATGATGACGATTACTGGTTGGCCTGCCTCCTTGATCCTCGCTATAAAGGCAAATTGCAAAATATAATGCCACATGAGAACTTGGAACTAATATTAGCAACCAAACAATCAACTCTTGTTGACCATTTGCTTCTGGCATTCCCTGCACACAGCGCCCGTGATCGTTCTCACACGAGCTGCAGGGGCCAGCAGACCAGAGGTGTTAGAGGGGCAGAAATCAGAAGTGGTGTTGGCCAGAGGGGTTTTCTGACCAGGTTGTGGAGTGATTTTGCTATGACCGCAGACAGGACAGGTACTGCAGCATCAATTCAAAGTGACAGGAGACAACATTTGTCCAGTATGGTTACAAACTATTTTTCATCCCTTATAGACGTTCTCCCTCAACCGTCATTCCCATTTGATTACTGGGCATCCAAATTAGACACCTGGCCAGAATTGGCAGAATATGCATTGCAGGAGCTTGCTTGCCCGGCAGCTAGTGTCCTATCAGAAAGAGTATTCAGTGCTGCAGGTTCAATACTAACAGAAAAAAGGACTCGTCTGGCTACCCAAAATGTAGATGATCTAACCTTCATTAAAATGAACCACAACTGGATTTCGAAATCTTTTGCCCCACCTTGTCCGGCTGACACCTAGCTTTCCTATGAAAAGGTCTTGCCTGTGGACTATTATGAATGACTTTTCCAATATTGTAATTTGCGGCACCTGATTGTCCAGCATACGACATGTTTACACTTCCCTAAATGGCCAAACTTCCCACACGGGGCCGTGGTATCGCCACTTGGCGCCAGCACCCGTGAGAGTGCTGTTTTTTTTCTGAAGAGGTGGGTGTGCCCGCTTTTGGTCGACGGCACTGCCACTGGGTCCCTCATAGTACAATAAAGTGTCTCTGGCGGTGGTGGTGCGCACCCAACATCAGACACACCGTTGTAATATGAGGGGCCCTGGGCCTATACCCCCGGCCACAAGACAGTTCCCCCCCCCAGCTCAAACAGTGCTCTACCACTTGAAAAATTATCTCTCACAGCTCCACCAATGTTTAGTCTATGCGCTGACATCCTTCAATGCCTGGCACTGACAATACCATTGTATTGACATTTTTGTTATGTTAGGCCTTCGAAGCCTGTCTGCGGTCCCTCCTTCCACTAGGCCTCCACTGTCCATTGTACTGCTGCCCGTGTACCACTGGAACCAATTTTAAATTGCCAACAGCCCAATTTTGTTATGTTAGGCCTTCGAAGCCTGTCTGCAGTCCCTTCTTTCTACTACTACTACACTGACCAGACCACTGCTGCCCGTGTACCCCTGGAACCAATGTTAAATTGCCTGCACCCCTATTTTTGTTATGTTAGGCTTTCGAAGCCTGTCTGCGGTCCCTCCTTCCACTAGTCCTCCACTGACCATTGTACTGCTGCCCGTGTACCCCTGGAACCAATTTTAAATTGCCAACAGCCCAATTTTATTATGTTAGGCCTTCGAAGCCTGTCTGCAGTCCCTTCTTTCTACTACTACTACACTGACCAGACCACTGGTGCCCGTGTACCCCTGGAACCAATGTTAAATTGCCTGCACCCCTATTTTTGTTATGTTAGGCCTTCGAAGCCTGTCTGCGGTCCCTCCTTCCACTAGTCCTCCACTGACCATTGTACTGCTGCCCGTGTACCCCTGGAACCAATTGTAAATTGCCAACAGCCAAATTTTGTTATGTTAGGCCTTCGAAGCCTGTCTGCAGTCCCTCCGTCCACTAGGCCTCCACTGACCATTGTACTGCTGCCCGTGTACCCCTGGAACCAATTTTAAATTGCCAACAGCCCAATTTTGTTATGTTAGGCCTTTGAAGCCTGTCTGCAGTCCCTTCTTTCTACTACTACTACACTGACCAGACCACTGCTGCCCGTGTACCCCTGGAACCAATGTAAAATTGCCTGCACCCCTATTTTTGTTATGTTAGGCCTTCGAAGCCTGTTTGCGGTCCCTCCTTCCACTAGGCCTCCACTGACCATTGTACTGCTGCCCGTGTACCCCTGGAACCAATGTAAAAGTGCCTACAGCCTGTCCAATTTGTTATGTTAGGCCTTCGAAGCCTGTCTGCGGTCCCTTCTTTCTACTACAACTACACTGACCAGACCACTGCCGCCCGTGTACCCCTGTAACCTATTTTAAAGTGCATACAGCCAATTTTTATTCTCTAATTTACAATTATAAAGCCCAGATGGACTACGCTGTAGCACGGTAAGAGCTACCCAGTCGTCACTTCTTTTGCGAGAAAAGCCATCCCAGCACTACAGCATCATGTAAAAATCTGCATTGTCCATGCTCTCTGGCTATCTAATAGTAGAAAGGTGCAACTGACAACAGATACATGGACAAGTAGGCATGTCCACGAAAGGTTAGATGTCCATTACGGCGCACTGGGTTAATGTTGTGGATGCATGGTCCACAGGGGACAGCCTACAAAGTCTGTCTGCAGTCCCAAATATAAATTGTCCTCCGCTTACCACACCAATGCTGCCTGTGTACCCCTGGAACATTTCATAAACTCCATTGACCAAAATTTGAGGTTTACAGCCTACTACCAGTGTCTGCCGCTCCAAGGTGTTCCCCGGGTTGCCTTTTCTGAGCTTTGATCTTCAGGCTCTTCTTAAGTAGTTGTTGAAAACAACACTGCATTCGGCCTACAAGTTGGGTCTGGGGTGTAGAGATGGTGTGTTCCACTCCAAGGTGTTCCCCAGGTTTTCTCGCCATTGCTGCAATCTTAATGCTCTCGTTTAGTAGTTGTTGGAAACTACAGTGCATTAGACCTACAAATTGGGTATGGGGTGTAGAGACGGTGTGTTCCACTCCAAGGTGTTCCCCAGGTTTCCTCGCCATTGCTTCGATCTTAATGCTCTCGTTTAGTAGTTGTTGGAAACTACGCTGCATTAGGCCTACAAATTGGGTATGGGGTGTAGAGAGATGGTGTGTTACACTCCAAGGTGTTCCCCAGGTTTCATCCACATTGCTTCGGTCTTCCGACTCTCGTTTAGTAGTTGTTGGAAACTACAGTGCATTAGGCCTACAAATTGGGTATGGGGTGTAGAGAGATGGTGTGTTCCACTCCAAGGTGTTCCACAGGTTTCCTCGCCATTGCTGCGATCTTCCTGCTCTCGTTTAGTAGTTGTTGGAAACTACAGTGCATTAGGCCTACAAATTGGGTATGGGGTGTAGAGAGATGGTGTGTTCCACTCCAAGGTGTTCCCCAGGTTTCCTCGCCATTGCTTCGATCTTCCTGCTCTCGTTTAGTAGTTGTTGGAAACTACACTGCATTAGGCCTACAAATTGGGTATGGGGTGTAGAGAGATGGTGTGTTACACTCCAAGGTGTTCCCAGGTTTCCTCTCCATTGCTTCGATCTTCCTGCTCTCGTTTAGTAGTTGTTGGAAACTACAGTGCATTAGGCCTACAAATTGGGTATGGGGTGTAGAGAGAGGGTGTGTTACACTCCAAGGTGTTCCCCAGGTTTCATCCACATTGCTTCGGTCTTCCGACTCGTTTAGTAGTTGTTGGAAACTACACTGCATTAGGCCTACAAATTGGGTATGGGGTGTAGAGAGATGGTGTGTTCCACTCCAAGGTGTTCCCCAGGTTTCCTCGCCATTGCTTCGATCTTCCTGCTCTCGTTTAGTAGTTGTTGGAAACTACACTGCATTAGGCCTACAAATTGGGTATGGGGTGTAGAGAGATGGTGTGTTACACTACAAGGTGTTCTCCAGGTTGCCTTTCCTGAGCTTCTATGTTCAGGCTCTCATTAAATTGTGGTTAAATGGAACAACTGCATTTGGCGTACTAGTTGGGTTGGGGCCTACTATCGGTGTCTGCAACTCCTTGCTGTTCTCCTGGTTTCCTGTCCTGAAATTCCATTTTCAGGCTCTCGTTAAGTAGTTGTTAATGTTAGACTGCATTTGGCCTACTAGTTGGGTTGGGGCCTACTATCGGTGTCTGCCACTCCTTGCTGTTCTCCTCCACTGAACAAAGCTGTGCCGCCTGTTTACTACGGTTGCCAATTTTGAACTGCATTTCGACTACTTACTGATTTGGGCCTAATCTCTGTGTCAGCCTCTCATTCCAGTTGTCCTCCACTGCAATGCCCCCTGGTTAGTCCTGTGTTACCAATTTTGAACTGCATTTAGCCCACTTTATTCTTTGGGCCTATATCTGTGTTTCCTCCTCATCCTGCCCATTGCCCAGCCAGTGATAGATGAGTCTGCTGGTACATTGACCCATAACGCTAAATTCCCCGTGCACGCTACACAGCAAGATTGTGACCCTGCTGAAAGTCAGGTTCCTCTTCCCGCATACCATACCACCTTACACGGGGACAAAGAGGAAGGTGCAGATGAAAGTGCAGGTTCCTTCATCAGGTGGGGGGAGGAATACTAGTTGGCGACGTCACTGGCACAGGGCCTCTCATAGTACGCAAAAGTGTTGCTGCCGGTGGGAGGCGCCCCCGCCGTGCAAACACACCGCTGTACTTTGAGGGGCCCTGTGCCAGTGCCAGTGCCAACGAGTGGGCCCCCCCTGCTTGCTCAGGATCACAGCACTTGCAAAGTTGAAATACTTTCCTCTCCCTTCTCCACTGCCGTGACGCGTTCCAGATTTCCTGGGCCCACTAATTACTTGAACCAGCCCTACCCCCCACAACTTTAGCCAAATGACCCCCAATTTCAAATGCCTTCCAATTATTATAAGCTAAATTATGATTGACAAGCTTCAGTAAAAAGAATGGATGTTTTTGCCATTAAAATGGGCAGTGTAGGTGTTTTCCTGACCTCCACTCACTGCCGACTATGCTCCCCCATTGACTTGCATTGGGTTTCGTGTTTCGGGCGATACCCGACTTTTCGCGATAATCGGCCGATTCCACTCGACTCGACTTCTAAGATAGTTGGGTTTCGCGAAACACGACTCGACTCTAAAAAGGTCAAGGTCGCTCAACCCTAGTGGTGAGCACTTTGACCCACCAAGTGCTTCACAGAAGTTTATAATGTAGAGCCGTAAAAATAAAAAATCAAATTTTTTCACAAAAATGATATTTTCACCCCCATTTTTTTATTTTCCCAAGGGTAACAAAATAAATTGGACCGCAAAAGTTTTCTTAAAATTTGTTCTGAGTACGCTGATACCCCATATGTTGGGGTAAACCACTGTTTGGGCGCATGGCAGAGCTCGGAAGGGAAGGAGCAGCATTTGACTTTTTAATGCAAAATTTACTGGAATTGAGATAGGACACCATGTCGCGTTTGGAGAGCCCCTGATGTGCCTAACCATTGAAACCCCCCACAAGTGACACCATTTTGGAAAGAAGACCCCCTAAAGAACTTATCTAGATGTGTTGTGAAAACTTTGAAACTCCGAGTGTTTCACTAAGTTTATAATGCAGAGTCGTGAAAATAAAAAAAAAAATTTCCACAAAAATTATTTTTTAGCCCCCAGTTTTGTATTTTTCCAAGGGTAATGGGAAAAATTGGACCCCAAATGTTGTTGGCGAATTTGTCCTGAGTATGCTGATACCACATAAGTTGGGGTAAACCCCTGCTTGGGTGCATGGTGAGAGCTTGGAAGGGAAGGAGCACTGTTTTATTTTTTCAACGCAGAATTGGCTGGAATTGAGATCGGACGGCATGTCGCGTTTGTATAGCCCCTGATGTGCCTAAACAGTGGAAACCCCCCAAATGTAACTGAAACACTAACTCAATTACACCCCTAACCCCAACCATAACCCTAGCCACACCACTAACCCTAATCCCAACCCTAATCCCAACCGTAAATGTAATCCAAACCCTAACTTTAGCCACAACACGAACCCTAACTTTAGCCCCAACCCTGATTTAGCCCCCACCCGAACCCTAACTTGAGCCCCAACCCAAACCCTAACTTTATCCACAACCCTAACCCCAGTCCTAACCCTAACCTTAAATTTAGCCCCAACCCTAACCCTAACTTTAGCCCCAACCCTAACCCTAACTTTAGCCCCCACCCTAACCCTAAATATAGCCCCAAGCTTAACCCTAACCCCAACCCCAACACTAATTCTAACTTTAGCACCAACCCTAACCCTAACGAGAAAATGGATATATATACATTTTTTTAAATTGTATTATTTTTCCCTAACTAAGGGGGTGATGAAGGGGGTTTGGTTTACTTTTATAGCAGTTTTTTTTGCGGATTTTTATGATTGGCAGCCGTCACACACTAAAAGACGCTTTTTATTGCAAAAAATAGTTTTTGCATCTCCACATTTTGAGAGCTATCATTTTTACATATTTTGGTCCACAGAGTCATGTTAAGTCTTGTTTTTTGCGGAACGAGTTGACATTTTTATTGGTACCATTTTCGGGCATGTGACATTTTTTGATCACTTTTTATTCCGATTTTTCTGAGATAGAATGAACAAAAAACAGCTATTCATGATTTTCTTTTGGTGGGAGGTGCTTAAACCGTTCCACGTTTGGTAAAATTGATAAAGCAGTTTTATTCTTTGCGTCTGAACGATTACAGCGATACATCATTTTTTTTTTTAATGTTTTGGAGCTTTTATACGAGAAAAACTATTTTATATAAAAAATAATTATCTTTGCATCGCTTTATTCTGAGGACTATAACTTTTTTATTTTATCATTGATTATGCTGTATGGTGGCTCGTTTTTTGCGGGACAAGATGATGTTTTCAGCAGTACCATGGTTATACAGTGGGGCAAAAAAGTATTTAGTCAGTCAGCAATAGTGCAAGTTCCACCACTTAAAAAGATGAGAGGCGTCTGTAATTTACATCTTAGGTAGACCTCAACTATGGGAGACAAACTGAGAAAAAAAAATCCAGAAAATCACATTGTCTGTTTTTTTAACATTTTATTTGCATATTATGGTGGAAAATAAGTATTTGGTCAGAAACAAAATTTCATCTCAATACTTTGTAATATATCCTTTGTTGGCAATGACAGAGGTCAAACGTTTTCTGTAAGTCTTCACAAGGTTGCCACACACTGTTGTTGGTATGTTGGCCCATTCGTCCATGCAGATCTCCTCCAGAGCAGTGATATTTTTGGCTTTTCGCTTGGCAACACGGACTTTCAACTCCCTCCAAAGGTTTTCTATAGGGTTGAGATCTGGAGACTGGCCAGCCCACTCCAGGACCTTGAAATGCTTCTTACGAAGCCACTCCTTCGTTGCCCTGGCGGTGTGCTTTGGATCATTGTCATGTTGAAAGACCCAGCCACGTTTCATCTTCAATGCCCTTGCTGATGGAAGGAGGTTTGCACTCAAAATCTCACGATACATGGCCCCATTCATTCTTTCATGTACCCGGATCAGTCGTCCTGGCCCCTTTGCAGAGAAACAGCCCCAAAGCATGATGTTTCCACCACCATGCTTTACAGTAGGTATGGTGTTTGATGGATGCAACTCAGTATTCTTTTTCCTCCAAACACGACAAGTTGTGTTTCTACCAAACAGTTCCAGTTTGGTTTCATCAGACCATAGGACATTCTCCCAAAACTCCTCTGGATCATCCAAATGCTCTCTAGCAAACTTCAGACGGGCCCGGACATGTACTGGCTTAAGCAGTGGGACACGTCTGGCACTGCAGGATCTGAGTCCATGGTGGCGTAGTGTGTTACTTATGGTAGGCCTTGTTACATTGGTCCCAGCTCTCTGCAGTTCATTCACTAGGTCCCCCCGCGTGGTTCTGGGATTTTTGCTCACCGTTCTTGTGATCATTCTGACCCCACGGGGTGGGATTTTGCGTGGAGCCCCAGATCGAGGGAGATTATCAGTGGTCTTGTATGTCTTCCATTTTCTAATTATTGCTCCCACTGTTGATTTCTTCACTCCAAGCTGGTTGGCTATTGCAGATTCAGTCTTCCCAGCCTGGTGCAGGGCAACAATTTTGTTTCTGTTGTCCTTTGACAGCTCTTTGGTCTTCACCATAGTGGAGTTTGGAGTCAGACTGTTTGAGGGTGTGCACAGGTGTCTTTTTATACTGATAACAAGTTTAAACAGGTGCCATTACTACAGATAATGAGTGGAGGACAGAGGAGCCTCTTAAAGAAGAAGTTACAGGTCTGTGAGAGCCAGAAATCTTAATTGTTTGTTTCTGACCAAATACTTATTTTCCACCATAATATGCAAAAAAATGATAAAAAAACAGACAATGTGATTTTCTGGATTTTTTTTTCTCAGTTTGTCTCCCATAGTTGAGGTCTACCTATGATGTAAATTACAGACGCCTCTCATCTTTTTAAGTGGTGGAACTTGCACTATTGCTGACTGACTAAATACTTTTTTGCCCCACTGTATATATTTGTCTTTTTGATCGCGTGTTATTCCACTTTTTGTTCGGCAGTATGATAAAGCGTCTTTTTTGCCTCGTTTTTTTTTTCACGGTGTTCACTGAAGGGTTTAACTAGTGGGACAGTTTTATAGGTCGGGTCGTTACGGACGTGGCGATACTACAGTAAATATGTTTACTTTTATTGTTATTTTATTTATATAAAGAAATGTATTTATTGGAACAATATATATTTTTTCTTTATTTAGGATTTTTTTTTTACACATGTAATTTTTTTTTTTACTTTTTTACATTGCCCCAGGGGGGACATTATGCTACAGTGTCAGATGGCTGATCTGACACTTTGCAGTGCACTGAGTCAGAATAGCAATCACACAGGCACAGTAGGAGGCTTGTTGGCGCCTGCTCTGCGCAGGCGCTTGCAAGCCACCTCCCTGTAGGACCCGAAAGGCCCTCTGTAGCCATTTTGTATCCGGGCCTGCAGGGAGGAGGAGGTAGGAGACCCTTGGAGCAACACGATCACATCGCTTTGCTCCGAGGGTCTCAGGGAAGCACGCAGGGAGCCCCCTCCTTGAGCGATGCTTCCCTGTGTCGCCGGAACTCTGCAATCATCTTTGATCGCAGGGTGCCAGGAGTTAATGTGCCAGGAGCGGTCTGTCACTGCACTTGGCACATAGTGCCGTATTTCAGCTGCGATATTCAGCTGACACCCGGCCCCGATCGGCTGCGCTCCACCCATGAGCGCGGCTGATCGGTAATGACGTACTATGCCGTCGGTGGTCATAAGGGCCCATACCACCTCGATGGGATAGTACGTCAGATGTCAGAAAGAGGTTAAGTATATAATTCCACTTGTGTTATTTCATAGTTTTGATGACTTCAGTGTGAATGTGTAATTTTTATAGTCATGAAAATACAGAAAAATCTTTAAATGAGAAGGTATGTCCAAACTTTTTGTCTGTACTGTAATGGTATTTCAATGTTTTTACATTGGAGATGTGTACAATCGGTCATATGAGGATGGTCCAGAGATTGGAAAATTGGAAAATATAACAATAAATGGGAAGAATATACTTAAATCTCATTTTTATGACCTTTCCCCCTAAGGGAGTAACATTTGTTCTAGTTTCAAATTAGTAACGGGCATCATAAAAAAACCCTAGTCAAAAATTGGACTGGCTGTAGCAGCACAGAACACATTAACTCTGGTGATCTAGTGGTGTAGAATGAGGAGCCATTGATGAAGGCCTCCAAAAAACTAGGCCCAATGTAAGGGAGCCGGTCTCCTAGACTTGTAATGCCCATACATGAAGTGTATGGGCTGACAAACATTTCCCAATGTGGGGTACATTTAAAAAAAAAATTTTATGGGCATCATAGACACTTGCCAAAAATTTGAGTGTGAACTGAATATCTATGGCCTTGTTGATGCTGGTAGTCACAAACTGCCCTTTTCTGCTCACAAATTCTTTCCAACGTATGCAGTGTAGAGTTCCAAAGCATGGGGACATCAAACACCAGTCATTGAGCCGGAAGATGCAAACGCTGCTGAAGCACAGCAAAGGCAGCTGAAGATATAGCTGACTTTCTAAAATGGGTAGACGGACAGCTTACTTTCACTAACAGACCCGGCAGCTCCAGATAGCTTTTGTGAAAGCGTTAAACCATGAGGTTAAGCACATGGGCAAGGCAAGGTATGTGTGTGAGCCCATCTTGCCTCAGAGCTGCCACCAGGTTTCGGCAATTGTCACACAGGACCATACCTGGCTGTAGGTTCAGCTGTTTCAGCCAAATATCTGACTGCTCTTTCAGTGCTGTCCACAACTATTCAGCATTGTGTGGTTTGCCACCTAAGCAGATTAGCTTCAGCACAGCCTTTTGCCGCTTGGCTGAGGCAGTGCTGCAGTGCTTCCAGTTTCTGACTGATGTGTTCATTTTAGTGATGGTGGCTAAAGAGGAGGAGGTACAGGAGCTGTAGACTGTGGGGACAACCCTGATTGATGTAGGGCCCACAATCCTTGGCATGGGGAGGATGTGTTGAATCCCAAGGTCTGACTGGGTCCCGGTTTCCACTATGTTAACCCAGTGTGCTGTTGGTGAGATGCAACGTCCCTACCAACATGCACTTGTTCAAGTGTCCTTGTTTAGGTTGACTTTCCCAGTAACAGCATTGTTGAGGCACGGGTAATGTTGTGGGACACATGCTGGTGTAATGCTGGGTATGGTACACAGGGAGAAATAGTGGCAACTGGGGACCGATTACCTTGGGCCACCGCCATCAGTTTGCAGAAAGCTTCCATCACAACGAGCCTAAAAGGCAACATGTTGAGCGCAAGCAGACAAGAAATGTTAGATTTTAGTACTGTGGCCTGTTGTGCATGGGCTGGGTATTTCCACTTGCATTCCAATGACTGGGGCATAGACAACTGAATTCTGGGCTGGGACCAGGACATGGAGGGGCTTGTTGATGGTATTGGTTGAGTGGGAACAACAAGTGCAGGACCCGAGGCATCTTCACATGCACAGTGAACTGGGGATTGGCTTGTACGCAAAACAGTGGAAGAAGCAGTGTTGTCACCTAGAGATAGTGTTCCTGGAGCCTGAGGTTCGGCACACAAAGTTGGGTGCTTTGCTGCCATGTGCCTAATCATGATGGGGGTGATCAGGCTGGTTGTTTTGCTACCCCTGCTGATGCGGGCATGATAGGTGCTGCAAATGGCCTGTTTGAGGCTATCGCCAGTGTCTTTAAAAATTATCCAATCTCCGGAAAATCTAACAGTTG